>NC_041214.2:139868853-139887271 GCF_002837175.3 Physeter macrocephalus | reverse complement strand
TAATTTTTTTTTTTTTTTTTTTTTTGTGGCATGCGGGCCTCCCTCTGCTGCGGCCTCTCCCGTTGCGGAGCACAGGCTCTGGACGCGCAGGCCCAGCGGCCACGGCTCACTGGTGCAGCTGCTCCGCGGCACGTGGGATCCTCCCAGACCGGGGCGCGAACCCGGTTCCCCTGCATCGGCAGGCGGACGCGCAACCACTGCGCCACCAGGGAAGCCCCAATTTTTAAAATATTGATTCTGCCAATCCAAGAACATGGTATATCTTTCCATCTGTTTGTGTTGCCTTCAATTTCTTTCATCAGGGTCTTATAGTTTTCAGATTACAAGTCTTTTTTCTCCTCAGGTAGGTTTATTCCTAGGTATTTTATCCTTTTTGATGTGATGGTGAACAGGATTGTTTCTTTAATTTCTCTTTCAGATCTTTCGTTGTTAATGTATAGAAATGCAACAGATTTCTGTGTATTAATTTTGTATCCTGCCACTTTACCAAATTCATTGATGAGCTCTAGTAGTTTTCTGGTAGCATCTTTAGGATTTTCCGTGTATAATATCATGTCGTCTGCAGACAGCGACAGTTTTAATTCTTCTTTTCCAATTTGGATTCCTTTTATTTCTTTTTCTTCTCTTATTGCCGTGGTTAGGACTTCCAAAACTGTGTGGAATGAAAGTGGCGAAAGTGGACATCCCTGTCTTGTTCCTGATCTTAGAGGAAATGCTTTCAGCTTTTCACCATTGAATATGATGTTAGCTTTAGGTTTGTCATAGATGGCCCTTATTACATTGAGGTATGTTCCTTCTATGCCCACTTTCTGGAGAGTTTTTATCATAAATTGGTGTTGAATTTTGTCAAACTCTTTTTCTGCCTCTATTGAGATGATCATATGGTTTTTACTCTTTAATTTGTTGATGTGGTGTATCACACTGATTGATTTGCAGATACTGAAAAATCCTTGCATCCCTGGAATAAATCCCACTTGATCATGGTGTATGATCCTTTTAATGTATTGTTGGGTTCAGATTGCTAGTATTTTGTTGTGGATTTTGGAATCTATGTTCATCAGTAATATTGGCCTGTAATTTTCTCTTTTTTTTTTTTGGTATCTTTGTCTGGTTTTGGTATCAGGGTGATGGTGGCCTCATAGAATGAGTTTGAGAGTATTTCTTTCTCTGAAATTGCTTGGAATGGTTTCAGAGGGATAGGTGTTAACTCTTCTCTAAATGTTTGATAAAATTCACCTGTTAAGCCATCTGGCCCTGGACTTTTGTTTGTTAGGAGTTTTTTAATCACAATTTCAATTTCAGTGCTTGTAATTGGTCTGTTCATATTTTCTGTTTCTTCCTAGTTCAGTCTTGGGAGATTGTACCTTTGTAAGAATTTGTCCATTTCTTCCAGGTTCTCTATTTTATTGGCATATAGTTGCTTGTAGTAGCCTTTTATGATTCTTCCATTGTAACTTCTCCTTTTCCATTTCTAAATTTATTGATTTGAGTTCTCTCCTTTTTTGTGATGAGTCTGGCTCAAGGTTGATCAATTTTGTTTATCTTCTCAAAGAACCAGCTTTTAGTTTCATTGATCTTTTCTATTGTTTTCTTCGTTTCTATTTCATTTATTTCTGCTCTGATCATTATCAGTTCTTTCCCTCTGCTAACTTTGGATTTTGTTTGTTCTTATTTCTCTGGTTGTTTTAGGTGCAGCGGTCCCCAACCTTTGTGGCACCAGGGACTGGTTTCATGGAAGACAATTTTTCCATGGACTGGGGTTGTGGGTATGGTTTCGGGATGATTCAAGCGCGTTACATTTATTGTGCACTTTATTTCTATTGCTATTACGTTGTAAAATATAATGAAATAATTATACAACTTACCGTAATGCAGAATCAGTGGGAGCCCTGAGCTTGTTTTCCTGCAACTAGATAGTCCCATCTGGGGGTGATGGGAGATGGTGACACCCAAAGTGTGTTGCTTATGTCCAGTCTACTCTGTAATCTCATTTTGGTTTCTGTCACTGCAGAAAATCCTGCTTCACAAAGATAGGATGTTGGAAATGGAAGCAGGCTTTTCAGTAGTTTTGCAGCAGTCTCAGGATATTCCACCTTGACTTTAATCCAGAACTTAAGGAGATTTGAAGTTGTCTCAAACATACTTTTAAGGCCACCGTCATTTGCGATCTCAAACAGTTGATCCTCTTCAGCACGGACAAAGTTGATTGACTGGCTTATTCACAAATGGGTTGCAGATCCATTCCTTCCCAGTTTGGGTTTTTTTTTGTTGTTGAGAAGTAATGCTCAAAACTCTTTTGAAAGCTGAGATGGTGATCATGCACCTGCTGGGAGAAAGAAGGCCCTGGCTCAGTCTCTTTCAAAATCTCTGCTAATATTTGAAACATGTCAAAAATCCCTATGTTCACCTGTCGCCCCCATAATTCCAGTTTGGCTTTGAATGAAGCCACTTTATCTGCTGACTTGAACACAGTTGTCATTCTCCCCTGAAGTGACAGATTGAGTTTGTTGAGCAGGTTGAATATGTCACACAAGTAAGCAAGTTTTGCGACCCCCCATTCTATGTCACTGAAATGTGCTGCCAGTGGTGACTGTTTTCCTAAAAGAAATCTCTGGAGCAGTTCTCATAACTCAAAAACTCTGGCCAGTGATCTACCTTTAGAAAGCCGTCTCACTTCTGTGTATAAGAGAAGACTTGTGTGCTCTGTGTCCATCTCCTCATGGAGCTCCTCACAGAACAGACTTGAGTTAAGGGCGTGTACTTTAATGTGGTTGAGAATTTTAATCACACCTTGCAAAACGTTAAGTTCAGGTGACATTTTTTGGCTAGGCTGCATTTCTCTATGGATGACACAGTGCATAGAGTCACATTCAGAAGCGACCTCTTTGACCTGAGTAGTGAAACCAGAAAGCTGTTCAGTCATGGCAGCCACTCCGCCCATGCATATATTGACACAAAATGACCAATTCAGTTTTCCTGCTATGTAATCATTCAAAGACTTAAATAGTTCTGCAGCTGTGGTGTTGGTTGGCAACAAAAGTGCACATAACATATCCTCATGAACATCCTCCTGAAAAATATGTCACACAAAAACAAGCATTGTTGCCTTGTTGTCAACATCAGTAGACTCCTCAACCTGGATTGATGGGTGACTCATTAATACCACGGTGACTCATTAATCCTCTCTAATGATTGTGTGTCAGTATCCTCTGCTGTTTAATCAGTTCATCTAGTTATGGTGTTAGCTGAAATTGGAACACGTGCTACCTTTTGAACTGCAGCCTCTCCTAAAAGTTCATGACAGATGTCCTTAGCAGCAGGCAGCATCAACTCTTCACCAATAGTAAAGGGCTTCTTAGCTTTAGCAGTGTGGTCAGCCACTAAGAATGATACTCTCAGTGCAGACACATTTGATGAAGTGGTGGCCTTCCATAATTGCTTCTGTTTTTCGGGTTCACATTTTTTTTCTTTTGAAAAACTCCAAAGGCTTGTCTTTTAATGCAGGGTGCTTGGTCTCCATGTGGCAAAGCAGTTTTGAAGGTTTCATGGCTTTGTTGGATAGCCGGTTGCCGCATATTATACAAAGTGGGCTTGGAGAATGTGAATCACCTGTTGCAATGAACCAATAATTTAAGTAGGACTCTTGGTATTTTCTTTTAAATGAAGCTTTCTTTTTGTTGGAAGTCTTAGAGTCTTCTGCTGTCTCATCATTGGGTCTTGCCCCCTTTTCAAAGAAGCTCTCCAGTGATATTTGTGTTTTACTCATTTTGGCTAGGGTTAGCTTTTGGGCTTACCAAAACTGTGACTGAGACAAATGCACAGTGAGGGAAAGAGGCACAGGTGGAAGTGGTAAATAAAATAATGGGTGGGCCACGGACAGACTAATATATGTCAGATTCTGACTTAAAGCCTGCCACTAGATGCAGCTGTACAGTTAAAGTACGTCAACTCACTTGCCACTATAAAGCCTGCCACCAGATGCAGCTTAATTGTCACTTGCCACTCACTGATATGGTTTTGATATGAGTCTGCAAGCAGTTGATCTATTATGGTCTCTGTGCAGTCAAACCTCTCTGCTAATGATAATTTGCAGCTGCTCCCCAGTGCTAGCAATCACTACCTCAGCTCCACCTCAGATTATCAGGCATTATATTCTCTTAAGGCGCGCACAGCCTAGATCCCTTGCATGCACAGTTGACAGTAGGGTTTGTGCTCCTATGAGAATCTAACGCCACCGCTGACCTGACAGGAAGTGGAACTCAGGTGGTAATGTGAGCGATAGGGAGTGGCTATAAATACAGATGAAGCTTCACTCGCTCATCTGCTGCTCACTTCCTGCTGTGCGGCCCAGTTCCTAACAGGCCACGAACCAGTACTTGTCCATAGCCCGGGGGTTGGGGACCCCTGTTTAGCTGTAAGGTTAGATTGTTTATTTGAGATTTTTCATGTTTCCTGAGGTAAGATTATATTGCTATAAAGTTCCCTCTTAGAACTGCTTTTCCTGCATCCCATAAGTTTTGGACCATTGTGCTCTTGTTGTCATTTGTCTCTAGGTATTTTTTTATTTCCTCTTTGATTTCTTCAGTGATCCATTAATTCTTTAGTAGCATATTGTTTAGCCTCTATGTATTTGTGGTTTTTTAGTGTTTTTTTTTCTGTAGTTGATTTCTAATCCCATAGCATTGTGGTTGGAAAAGAAGCTTGGTATGATTTGAATATTCTTAAATTTACTGAGGCTTGCTTTGTGGCCCAGCATGTGGTCAGTCCTGGAGAATGTTCCATTTGCACATGAGAAGAATGTGTATTCTGCTGCTTTTGGATTGAATGCTCTATAAATGTCAGTTAAGTCTATCTGATCTAATGTGTCATTTAATGCCTCTGTTTCCTTATTGATCTTCTGTCTGGATGATCTATCCATTGGTGAAAGTGGGGTGTTAAAGTCCCACTATTATTGTGTTACTGTTGATTTCTCCCTTTATGGTTGTTAGTATTTGCCTTATATATTGAAGTGCTCTTATATTGGGTGCATATAATTTACAATTGATATATTTTCTTGGATTGATCCCTTGATCATTATGTACTGTCCTTCTTTGTCTCTTTTAACAGTCTTTATTTTAAAGTCTATTTTGTTTAATATGAGTTTTGCTACTCCAGCTTTCTTTTGATTTCCATTTGCATGGAATACCTTTTTCCATCCCCTCACTTTCAGTCTGTATGTGTCCCTAGGTCTGAAGTGGGTCTCTTGTAGACAGCATATATAAGGGTCTTGTTTGTGTATCCATTCAGCCAGTCTTCGTCTTTTGGTTGGAGCATTTAATCCATTTACGTTAAAGTAATTATCGATATGTATGTTCTTATTGCTATTTTGTTAATTGTTTTGGATTTGTTTTTGTAGGTCTTTTTTCTTCCCTTCCTCTTTTGTACTCTTCTCTTGTGATTTGATGACTAAATTTAGTGTTGTGTTTTGATACCTTTTTCTTTTTTTGTGTGTGTATCTATTTTAGATTTTTGGTTTGCAGTTATCATGAGGTTTTGATATAGCAGTTTATATATAAACAAGATTGTTTTAAATTACTTGTCTTTTAATTTCAAATGCATTTCCAATATCCTGCATTTGTGTTCTCCCCTTCTCACAACTGCTGGTTTTGATATCATTTTTGTGTGTGGATGATTTCCTACCTTTACAGTGTATTTGCCTTTACAGGTGAGCTTTTCCATTCATAATTTTCTTGTTTCTAGTTGTGGCCTTTTCTTTTCCACTTAAAGAAGTTCCTTTAGCATTTGTTGCAAAACCAGTCTGGTGGTGCTGAATTCTGTTAGCTTTAGCTTGTCTGTAAAGCTTTTGATTTCTTCATTGAGTCTTAATGAGAGCCTTGCTGTGTAGACTATTATTGGTTGTAGGTTCTTCTCTTTCATCACTTTAAATATATCATGCCACTCCCTTCTGCCCTGCAGACTTTCTGCTGGAAATCAGCTGATAACCTATGGGACTTCCCTTGTATGTTATTTGTTGCTTTTCCCTTTTTTGCTTGAGGTCTTATTGAGACATATTTCAAAAGAGTAATTTAAAATGGGCTCTTGCTTTTGTGTTCGATGTGACTGTCAAATTATTAGATTTATAAGCTTTAATTTTCAAACAACTGAAAATATTCATGATGAAATTAGTCTCTGAATTTAATAGTATATACTTATTAGTGTGTTTATCTAATTAGTGTTTATCTAATTATCTAATTAGTATATACTTATTAGTGTGTTTTGTATTTAAACCAATTTTTTTTTATTTCTTTGTACATCTTTTAAATTGAACTCAACTCTACCAAGTGGGGTATTCTCTACTTTCAAATAATCCAAGAAAACTTGTTCAAATAATGACTTATGGTAAATAAAAGTATTTATCATAGGAGACATTGTTCAAAGTCTTCTAGTCTAGTTTTTTTCATATTATAGATGAGAGAAATTCATTCCTACGGAAGTTTAACAAATTTTTTAGGTCAGAGAATTAAGTGTTAATTAAGCTATATCTAAGATCAGGGCCATCTTATTTCTAAGTTAATGCTCTTTCTAGAACAGTAGCTGCAACAATTAAATCGTAATAAAACAACAGCAAGAAAAATAACAAAAATAAGCCCAGAGCTATTATTTATTGTGTATTATGAATTGGTCAGTTTTTTGAATGTTTATAGTAGCTCATATAATCATATGCAACATTATTATGTAGGTATAATTAGTATCCTAACTTAATGATTTAGAAGGTAAGACATGTGTAGACTATTATTGGTTGTAGGTTCTTCTCTTTCATCACTTTGAATATATCATGCCACTCCCTTCTGCCCTGCAGACTTTCTGCTGGAAATCAGCTGATAACCTATGGGACTTCCCTTGTATGTTATTTGTTGCTTTTCCCTTTTTTGCTTTATGTGTCCTTTTTTAGATACATAGACTTAAAAGCAAAATATGCTCCAGGGAATTACAATGTAACATTATTTGCTAGGAATGTTTTCCTCTTTTTTAAAAAAAATTATTTATTTTTGTTTATTTATTTGTGGCTGAGTTGGGTCTTTGTTGCTGCATGTGGGCTTTCTCCAGTTGCGACGAGCAGTGGCTACTCTTGTTGTGGTGCGCGGGTTTCTCATTGTGGTGGCTTCTCTTGTTGCGTAGCATGGGCTCTAGGTGCATGGTCTTCAGTAGTTGTGGCTTGCGGGCTCTAGAGTGCAGACTCAGTAGTTGTGGTGCACAGGCTTAGTTGCTCCGCGGCACGTGGGATTTTCCCAGACCAGGGCTTGAACCTGTGTCCCCTGTTATCTAGTGTTTGTATTTAAACAAATTTTTTTTTATTTCTTTGTACATGTTTTAAATTGAACTCAACTCTACCAAGTGGGGTATTCTCTACTTTCAAATAATCCAAGAAAACTTGTTTAAATAATGACTTATGGTAAATAAAAGTATTTATCATAGGAGACATTGTTCAAAGTCTTCTAGTCTAGTTTTTTTCATATTATAGATGAGAGAAATTCATTCCTACGGAAGTTTAACAAATTTTTTAGGTCAGAGAATTAAGTGTTAATTAAGCTATATCTAAGATCAGGGCCATCTTATTTCTAAGTTAATGCTCTTTCTAGAACAGTAGCTGCAACAATTAAATCGTAATAAAACAACAGCAAGAAAAATAACAAAAATAAGCCCAGAGCTATTATTTATTGTGTATTATGAATTGGTCAGTTTTTTGAATGTTTATAGTAGCTCATATAATCATATGCAACATTATTATGTAGGTATAATTAGTATCCTAACTTAATGATTTAGAAGGTAAGACACCATTCCTCATCCTATATATACACATATCAGATTTTGTTTCTTATATAAAAGTGAAAAAGATTTTAAGCAAATAAATAAACTAAAGTAACAGTGTCAGTCTTAAGGGATACAAGGCTTAAAATGCAATTGAACTATCAGCAAAAGAGTTATTTTTTCATAAATAAGTACAGGAAATACTACAAAATAGAATAATATAAAAATGTAAATACAATTTATTACTAATCTTGCTGTAACTAGCTGTGTAGCACAGGCAAGTTACATAAGAGATTTTCACTTTTCCCCATCTAAAAGTTCTGAATCTATGAAAACTTTTTTTTCAGTAATTATGTACCCTGTCTCTATAAAATTATGGCTTTGGAAAAAGTATTTATTAGTAAAAGAGGAATGTGTTTATTGTAGTGTATGAAACTTATGAATTTTGATTCGGTATGTTTTTCTAATATTCATCTTAAATTTGAAATCACGCAAATAGCATTTAAAGTACTACAGTTGATCATTAAATATTTTTTAAAGATCAGATGAGCAAAGCATTATACTTATGAGTATAACTAGAGTTAGGATAAGTCAGTTTTCTATAGTTTTTAGCATGACATTTAAAGAAGAATTTCTTCTGTCAAAAAGAACTTGCACAGAAATAGAGTCAACAAAATATGCTTATATGGAATTAGGACTCCTCTTTTCTTCCATGAATCTAATTCATTTTATTGTACAGAGTTCTCTTATAAATGCATCTGTGCACTGTGGAAATGTCAGTGAATGTAATAGAGAAAATTCCTGGGAGATTTATCATGGGATGTAATTTTCTAATTACCCATATTGTTGTGCTGGGCAGGATCACAGATTAAACTTAATTGAAATCACTGTTTCTTAGATGATCTTGAAAAGCTTAAAAGGTCATCCACCTCCCTATTGTGACTGAAAGTTAAAACATAAGTTAAAATGTTAAAGAGAAATATTTAACCAAGCTATAACCATCCCTATTTTCTAATGTGTGATACCTTTGCCTTCTGCTGAGGTGTTTTCAAGTATAAGGCCCAGTTTACTTATTTTTTAATTAATAACTCTATAGAATGAAGGTGAGTATAGGTGAATTGGTATGTTTAATCAAAACTACAAGTGCTAAGTCCAAAATGTTGACTTATTGAATATTGAATCCTATACAAATAAATGAAGAGACATCCCTGCCCTCTGAGATACCAGTTAAAGGCAATGGATAAAAGCATGTGAATGGGTTATAAGATACATGAGGATAATACAAATATCTATAACAATTTAAATGAACTAGAGGATTACAGATATATAGGCTAATGAAGTCATGACTGAAGATTATTTATATTTGTGTATATGTATACACAAACATTTGGTTGAGTGCATTGAGTTACCCAGAGAAACCTTAAGCCAAGCTTTCACTCCTGAAGTAAGAATACAAATCAAGGTTATGGATAAAGCAAGAAATAGAGAAAACACTAAATGATGTCCCTAGAACAACTGAGTCTCTTTGCATGAATGAAAGAGAAGCTTTTGATGAAGTTTAGTTGAAAATGTGGAAGTTGTTATTAAAGACATTTCATAAGTTTTCTTTCTCAAAATTACACCTATGATATATTTATAAGAATATAACCCTTAATTTTATTGTATATTATTAAATTCTACTAAGTAATTATTAAATTTGGAAATTCATAAGAAATTTAACAGAATTGGGCAGGAAGTACCAGAAGAAGAAATGGTTAAAAAAAGTTTTAATAAGAAAGAAAATATTACTCAGCAAAAACCAAAGTAGGCTGCTGTAATGCCAACTTGCTCTTCTTCCCCTAGAAAAAGTAGAGATGGTTTAAAATCTTTTTGCCTCTAGAGAAGTAATGCATAAATAGATGAGATATAGTATCCAGTGTCAAGAGAAACAATAAAATTCATTGTTCTATTTAAGATAGATCTTTTTGAGTGAATGAAGTTATGTTTATGATTACTAAGTTCATATTTTCACATTCAGTTAAGGCTTGCAGAGTAATGTGTCAGTTGGTACCACCTATCAAAATCCAAGGGTATGTGCAAATTAAAAAGATAAAAATAAAATAAAAAAGTGTTTCACTCATATTTTACCAGAAAGCAGATATTTACATGCAAATAAAACTACTGTCAAACAAATATTCAGATTTTTCATTAGATTTCTTTTTTTAAGAACTCTAATTGCCTGAAAGTACAAAATCAGAAAAGAACAATAACAATGTAAGGAAAATTGCAAGTGACATACAAACAACTATATTAGAAAAAGAAATAAACATGTATCACGTTCTATGCACTATGGTAGATATAAAGTATTTGGAGAATAAATGTTTTTTGTAAATGAACCAATTAAAATACAACTAAAATATCCTTAAATGTTTCTGAGAATGGCTGTTATAATGTATTTAAGAACAAAGAGTGGCCAAAGTCTACTTTCTCTCAAAATTCCTGAAGAGTACAAAGCAGAAGGATTTATACTATTTTCTATATTGTAGTCTTCTCCAATACAGTGAGTCTAATTCCTTTGTTTTCCCTTACAGAACAAATATTAAAATTGTCAATGTAATTATCAATATTTGGGAAATTAAAATCATTCTCTATGCTCAAAAAGTCTTCCAATGTTCTTGTCTTTCACAATCCAATAGTGGAAAATGATCATATAAATAGATCATATAAATAGAAGTGGAGGAATTTGAGAGAAATACATTCATGCCCCCATCATGTGAAGGCAGGTCATCAGACAGCTTGGTCTATCTTTGTCTTTATTTGTTAATTGTGGGAGGCAGCCATCCTCTGTTTAATGTGGAAATACGATAGATATGATTATACTTGTCCCTTTTATCTCAGGATTTATAGACTATATTGTACATTAGAGATTTCCTCAGTAATCTCCTTGTGTCCAGTCTGTGCCACATTTATGAGCAAATTTCTCTAAAGACTTCTTCATTTCCTTTTTTGTCTTATGACTAATCTAAAAAACTGCTAAAGCGAAGAACTACCAAAAACTTGAAGAGATTTCAGCGACCAAATTTATTTTTGTTTGTATCTCAGATAAGATCATGAGAGGATGGCCTATCTATCGTTGTTAGGGCAAATGAAACAGGTAATACAGCAAATGTATCACTTGTAAATATATCTAAGACTTGTTCTGCTCTGCCTAGAAAGTCTTCTTGCTCAATCTTCAAGATTTATATTCTCTATCTATAGCTACATCTATCTCTTTATTAATGATTAAGATTCAGTTATCTTTTGTTGTTGTTCTAGAATTCTGATAGCAAAATAAGACACAAGAAGAAATACTCAGAACTTTAAAATATCAGTGTTATAAGGGACGTTAGAGTTTTTATTTTATGTATGATGAAACCAATACTGAGAGTTTTATGTGATTTTTCCAGGGGATAAAATTATTGTTAGCAATTGCACTACATCAGAAATTTCTTAACTCCTTTTCTATGGTCCATTTCTCTAAGCCATAAACTGTCTCTTTATAAATAATATCACTTATAGTGTGCCGTACATTATTCTGAATGCTTAGATATGTTAATTTATTTACCTTTTACAGCAACATTATAAAGTAGCTACTGATCACCGTCATTTAGCCAATGAAGAACCTGTGGGACTAGGTGTTACATGATTTTGCCAAGATCACATCAAAAGTCACAATCAGGAGCCAGAGGCATGTACTTAATCATTAGGCCAGGTTGCCTCTCTTTTGCGAGTGATATTTTAAACTGAAAGCTAGATTTTTATGTAAAAAAACAGTCTGATTCCAAATTTAGTAGCAGAATAATTGACCATACAAGCCTTCTCTCTTTTTCAAAAGGCAATAATTTCTTAAAAATATTATAGGATCAGGAAAGCATAGGACTGAAGCATTAAATACCCTGAGAGATTGAATATACAAATAGACAATGGCCAGGCCATATATAAAATTAGAAATTTGACCTGCAGCAACAAACCCAGGAAACCAACAACTTATCTACAGAGACTAGCCCAGAAATTAAGTTGGTTGTCTATAAGTCAGACTTGTAGGAAGTCAGATTGCTGTCCCTAGTTACCAGCACAGGGAACCTCTGCAACAGTCAAGCCAAAATGGCCAAGACTTGATTAATGACTGACAGCTTCTCTAATTTTTTCTGTGTTTCCAACTTAGGACCAATCAGAGAAAGCCAAATATGTACCCCTAACCAATCATATAGGATGCCCCTCTTCTAATTAGTCCGCCTAAACCTTCTCTGTGCCGAAACCTCTGATCAGGATATACCTGAAGCTTTCTTCTTTTCCCTTACAAAGCTTTACCATTCTGTCTGCCTGTGAGTCTCTGCCAAAACAGAAGTGACAGTAGCTGACTCACTTCTTAGCCAAGCTCTTTGCTTGTTCTTATTTTTGTGGTCTTTGTTTATTTCCATAATCCTATATTATTTGAACCTGACTTGACTTTACTTGCTTTGGGTAAGGTTGGTCCAGATTATGTTACAGTTAATACTATTCTTACTCTATGTGACCACCCATGCCAGACTGCATTTGTTAAGATAGTCTCTGGTATGGATGGTTTTGTGTTTTATAGAAATGGAACAAGCAGGGTTGATGTGGGTGAGGTGTCACTGAATTTATGTTTAGACAATTAAAAACACAGTGAAATAGTAGCAAATTGCAAGACTTTCTCATTACTTTTCCTTGTGATACCTAATTTCCTTGCATATTCTTTTTAAATTTCATCATATTTATTTTCCCTTCCCAGCGTAACTCTGGTTACCAACAAAACACGGGACTGGAAATTGGCTCAGTAATTCGGGAGGTTAGTCTTTCCCCTATGTCTGAGGTTAATCAATTACTTTTCTTGTGTGTGGATGGATTATTTGGGATGAAAATTTTTTTCGTCATCCTCTCTGTTTTCTCCAATGATCCTTAAATTGTAAGACTATAGTCAGAATGTTGTATTTCTTTGATTCAGGGAAAGTTCATGGAACAGAAAGCAAAAGATAGTTTGAAGTCAATGAATCTATAGGATTGAAGAAAAATATATGAATTTGAAGATGTTTCAATTGGTGCCTTAGACAAGGAGATGAAAAAGAAGAATGCCTGTATGAGATGTGACAGTGATAGAATAGATTCTCATGGTCATAGGGGCTGATATACTCAAAGTTTCCTCAATGATTTAAAACTGATTATGTACTCCAGAGCTGTGTCCGCTGGAGGTGATTGGAGCATGGGAGAGAAGCTGGCCTGGTCATCTGCAAATCTGTAGCAGACTATGTGTATTTACAGAGTTTGTAATACACATGGGGAATCAAAGAAAAAAACTGATATGCAGTCTATGTGCTAGTTATGTTCCTCAGTTATCAGTAACCAAGTGAAAGCATAAGACAGCAGAAAAGCTGATGTTTGGTACATTAAATGTCTTTCCTTGTTTAACCTTTTTCCTATTCTCTGGTATTCAGTTGTTTTAATACTGAACTCTAGTCAGCCTAAAATCCCCACCACAATGAAGTTTTGTTTCCTAGTTGGAGAATTGCCTCTGCTTTCTTTTCTTTCAGAAGAATCACAGTTCTTGAGTGCTGCTTCAGCACTTTCCTCCAGTTACAGTGAGATAGATTATCAGTCTCATATTAGATGAGCTGTCAAGAATTTTGAGCCTGTATTGTGCAAATTAGTCTCAAATACCAAAATGACAAAGATTGCTCCAGAAAAGGACTCACAGATTCAGGAATTTTAGGCACAACTTAATTATATTATAAATGAAAACCATAGTTATCTAAGAAACACAGTTGAGAGCATTTGATTTTACAAAATGAGAGTTGTATCTTGAAATGGGAAAATAGATAATTTTTTTAACATTAATGATTTCTTTTTGATAATACTGTGGTTATTTCTAAATAATATGAATTTTTTTCCAGAGTCAGTAGCTCAACAAAGTATTCTGATTTTTAGGAAAATGCGTTTAAGTTATTCTTCTTTAACTTAGCCTTAAATGGTTTTCTTTTGACCATATTTGTAAAAATAAACTCCAATTAATAATAGAGAGTTCTTATAAAGCAATATCTGTCCTTTGCCATAGTGTAAATATCAAAGTCTCTAATGGATTTGTAAAAGGTTATTCCACTCATTTTGTTGAAGATGCTTATAGGTAAAAATTAATGATAAGAATAAATTTAATTTTAGCATTAACACGAATGGCAGTGTATAGCTTTCACTATTGCAGCAGAAAAAAACCCACAGTCAATGTGTATAAAAAGATAGGTTACCAGGATAAAGTCTGCAACTGTTGTCTCCAAGTCTAGAAATTGAACTAAATGTGAAGAATCCCTGTAATCAGCCACTCCATAAGCATATTACATTTATGGAATTCCAGCCTAGCTCTGCATTTAAAACAGGCAATCTAAACATGTTCTCAGTGGATAAGGATAAGCCCTGAAGAGCTACTTTTTAAACTTTATATTTTTCCACAGAAACTAGACTTCAAAGATACTCTGAAAAACCCATAAAGTTTCAAACTTCAGGGCCCACAAACTTCTCACTTGGTTCCCATTGACATCAATCAGAATCTATGTGCATGGACTGAGGGCAAAGCCTAACCTTTTATATGGCTGACAATATGTTTGAAGTGACTACAAAAATGTCTGAAACTTCAAGCACTGTTCTGACTTTACACTTTGAAAGGACACTTAGTTTTAAGAACTCAACAAATGTCTAAATATGCTGGGTTTTACGAGTTTAATTTCAAATTTTAAAAACTTCAGGGGAATTTTCTTTACAATTTGAAGGTCGTGATTAGATTTAACTGAAAACATCAAAAATGTTGAAGTAATTTTTGGTGGCTTTTAAATATCTTTTTGAGGAATTTCTTCTTATGCAAAGTATTGATTTATTAAATATCTAATAATAGCAAAAGGAAATTCCTGCCCACTCATTCGGGAAAACCAAACCCACCAATTATAATTAAAAATTGTGAAAGCAAGAATAGAAAAACCACATACAAAGTGTAAGGAGATATTTACAAATAAACACAACATTTTAGGTACCATCAACTAATCATTTGTATATAAGCTTCATGAAACTTTAATGCCTCTGGCTCCCTGTGTTGTAGGTCTGTGCTTATCCATCAGATGCTATAAACCTCAAAGGTGGGCACTGTCTTCTCTAAGACATTTTTAGTGCTCTTCCTGTGCATAGAATTGTGTAGAATTCCTTTTCTGTGTTGTATAGGATTGAAGAGTTCATTTTTGAGCATCTTTCTCATTGTTTCTCTCAGATCATGGAATTCCATATTCAATACTTTATGTTGGCTCAAAGGACCTTCTCATCTCCAAACCTGACTATTAAAATGCAAGTATTACTTAGAAACTCATTAGTGAGATTAAGTTGGTCTAAAGGAAAAAAGAAAATTATCTGAAACTGATGTCTTTTCAAGCAGAATATAATATAAGGACAGGAGGTTTAGAAAGCTTTGGAAGTAGATAAAAGTGAGGGAAGTGGAAATGAAAGGTCTCCAAAATGAGCTTTAACTACTATCCTGTTTCTTATCTTAACTTTTCATCGAATTAAAATTTGACCTGAGAGTTTTAACATGGGGTTTCCTGTTATTTACAGTTTTCTAACTGAGAAAACAAACTGCATGATATATTGACTTTTCATGTTGGTCTGGATTCCATTAACAACTCAACATAAGATTCAGGAAACAGGCTAGTGAAATTTGGAGGAAAGTTATATTTTATGGACTTACCAGGAGATCTTTGTTTATTACAAGAAGTATTTAAACAAAGACTTCAGTGGACAGTTATTCCCAGAGTTAGGAAATATACTAAAGAAAGCTTCATTCTGGGACAATAGAAAACTATTTAACAGTAAGTATAGGACAGTCACACTGCTCTGAAAAGATGCATGATCCCAGATATGGAGCTAGAGTAGACTTCTGGAATCGCTGTTATGCAAGGTTTTTAACCCTTTCAGTAACTTTAATTTGAGAGTTCCTGGAACAGAGGCTTAGCATCTGGGTTAGCAGAGGATTTGAGGAAAGATTGATGAAGTAATTACTTGCCAACAGTACTGAAGTGTTTCAACTTTTTACAAACTGATTTCATCTTTATTGTACACTATGAAGACTATCAAGGCTCCATCACACGTGTAACAATTTTACTTGGCATACAATTTCTATCTACAAGTGCAATCAAATATATTCAAATATACATTTTGTCCTTGCCCATTTGTTATTACACTACAACTCAGGTCAGCAATGTGCTATTGTGCATGGTATGGAGTGAGTGCTTGTGTCCCTCTAAAAGTCATAAGTTGAAGCCCTACTGTGATAGCATTTGGGAGGTAATTAGGTCATGAGAGTGGAGCCCTAATGCTGAAAGTCTATAGTTTTTATAGTCCAAGATTGATGCCTAGTAGGAAATAGGGCTCAGAGGAGCCTGACTAAGGTTTGGTCAAGGGGCGAGCCTTTGTCAACATGCACTGCACTCAGTGCTGACATTGGTCTTACTTTTATGCAATGAAATGAAATCTTAATTTTTTCAAATCTTTTTAACACACATTGCTCCAACAAATTCTTTCTAAAAGTACCTACCCTAAGTTAATAACAAATAAGACTGGATCAAGAGAGGTTAAAAAAAAATTGTGAAATATTGCCATTGTGTGTGGTTTATGATTTATTCTTGATTGTTTAGTTTTTTTACACAAACTGGGTTTTTAATATGTTCCTTTGTGTTCTGTATTATATACAAATTTATGTAAATAAATGAATAAGCGAACGGTCACAAAATGCTTCAAAAATGTGTACTTTGTATTTTAAAATAATCAGACTCAGATATAATAGTATCATGAATTTATAATAGTTATGGCATTCTGGAACATGCATTGTTTTACATAGTGCAGCCTTAGTTTAGATTTCCCTGAAGGCAGACCTTGAGACAAGTAGAAAATTTACAAGGAATTCCCAGTAAACGTAGGTTTGATAGGGAAGGAGAGAAGTGAGATGGGGGAGAAGGAAGCCGACCGAGGATACACATGTGAGCTTCAAGGGAATATTAGGGCTTAATTTGTGAGAACTTGCTGAATACTGAGAAAATATACCTTAAAATTATGGCTCCTGGACAGAGGATGCTGGCGTATCTATTCACCAACTATTTCCTTTCATTAATGTAGATCCCTCTGGGGTCATTTCCTCTTTGGCACTTTCAGTCCACCCAGTATAAGGACCAAAGAAATTTCCTGTGACCAAAGATGCACTTAGGCTGAGAGAGAGATATGAGTACATTTGTGTGTGTAGAAAATATTTGAAAGAGGCTCTCAGGATTGAGCTAAATGTATATGGACTGGCTACTGACAGCATCTTCTCGAAATACTTTAAATTAGAACTATTCTGGTGTCCAAATTTAATTAATATTACATATGAAGCAACATTTTCACTTGTGCAGTTTGTAATAGAAAAGATAAAATGGCCAGAAAAGTATCAGATTTATGGGCTAATTTTAAGACAGATGAAGAACGATTTACTAATAGATCCTGCACTTTTTTTTTTTTCTCTCATACTGACCTCAAGGTAGCATTTACACAAAATAAGAAGGCTCTTAAGTCAGCAAAAGAGGGTTACTATATTTTGGTATACTGTCCTAAAATAAAAACCTTAGATGCTCAGAGATAATAATGCATCTGAAAAGAAAAATGAACTGTTGAAATTGGTAAATGCAATTAGGTGATGGTTATTGGAACAAAAACTGGCATTGTTGTGATGGAGTGTTACAAGGCAGCAGAACCAGATAATGCCAGTATGAAAATGGACCTATTAACCTTCAAAATCTATTTAAGTAGAGGCTGTATCTCTAAATGAGTTGAAATGGGAACAAACATAAATAAATTAGCTTTCAAAATATTTAATAATATCAAAATATTGCTGGTTTTATCCCTGTTTATTTTTATGAATTATTTTGTATGCATTTCTGACCATTATTCTGAGTAGTCTTTTAATTAGGCAATCAATGTGGAAAATTAATCTTGTTCTTAAGCCAGATTTTAAAAAATGCCTTCATTTATGATATTTAATCATACAGTAATTATTTTCCCAAGTTAATTCCGTGCATTGCTTATTACAGAGTTCATTCAATACGATAAATGTCTGGATTAATATCTTGATTCAATTTAAAGAAAGCTGTTTATCCACATAATGGATGTTAAGTGAACAGGTAGCTTAAGATTTTCTCTTTTTTTCCTTGAAGAATGATACATAAATCACACGCTGTGGTCATAAAATTTGGAAATATATGTAAAGGTTATGTATTACTATACAATATTATTCCTTATATTAAATATAATCCTCTTTGACATGCTACCAAATGCAAGTTCGTGTGCTCAATGCACAGTGAGGCCAAACTGAAATGTCGTAGTTTGGAGCAAAGAAAGGTTTATTTCAGGGCTATGCAAGGAGATAGGTGGCTCATGCCCCAAAAACCCCAAACTCCCACAAGGGTTTCAGCAAAGCATTTTTTTTTTTTTGTTGTTGTTGTTAGTTTCTGCTTTATAACGAAGTGAATCAGTTATATATGTACATATATCCCCATATCTCTTGCCTCTTGCGTCTCCCTCCCTCCCACCCTCCCTA
>NC_041214.2:139806313-139868742 GCF_002837175.3 Physeter macrocephalus | reverse complement strand
TTCCCCCTCCCCGTGTCCTCAAGTCCATTCTCTAGTAGGTCTGCGTCTTTATTCCCATCTTGCCCCTGTGTTCTTCATGACCATTTTATGTTATTTTTTTTAGATTCCATATATATGTGTTAGCATATGGTATTTGTTTTTCTCTTTGTGACTTACTTCACTCTGTATGACAGACTCTAGGTCCATCCACCTCACTACAAATAACTCAATTTCGTTCCTTTTTATGGCTAATATTCCATTGTATGTATGTGCCACATCTTCTTTATCCATTCATCTGTCGATGGACACTTAGGTTGCTTCCATGTCCTGGCTATTGTAAATAGAGCTGCAATGAACATTGTGGTACATGACTCTTTTTGAATTATGGTTTTCTCAGGGTATATGCCCAGTAGTGGGATTGCTGGGTCATATGGTAGTTCTATTTTTAGTTTTTTAAGAAACCTCCATACTCCTCTCCATAGTGGCTGTATCAATTTACATTCCCACCAATAGTGTATGAGGGTTCCCTTAGCAAAGCATTTTTAAAGGCCAGGTGAGGGAGTGAGGGTTGTGGAGTATGTGATCAGTTTGTGCACAATTTTCTGGTTGATGTTGAGGTAACAGGGTGGTATCACAGTGTGTCTCATTATCAGTCCTTAGGAGCCAGTAGGTCGGGGCTATGTGCTCATGGTTATCAAGTAGTTAATTTCTTCCATTTGGTGGTGCTTTTAGCATCTGAAAAACCCAGGAAATATGCCTGTGATACTATTATCTGGGTACGTCAGAGAGAAGCTACAGCAGAGGATATGGGGGAGGGGTCTGTCCTGGGAATACCCCATAGGGTCCTGCTTAGTTGCAGATAGGCTTCAAAACTGACTCTGCTTTACAGTAAAACCTATACGTAAAAAATATTACTATAGAAAAAATACAGGTCATTGGATATTTGAAATTATTTTATTGTAATATGTTATATATTAATATTTTTAGAATTTAGAAGATTAAAAATTTAAATATTTAAAATATATGAAAAATAGAACAAGTTTCTTATACATATGCAGAATTCATGCTTTGTAGATACTAAAAAATATTTTGAAATGAAGCATATAAATATCTGTATTCCTTTTACCCTCAAATTTAAAGGTAATCTTTTGTTATAAATATTTTTCTTATAAATTTTATTTAGAATCATCAAGTGATAATTGATGCCACATAGGTGGCCTTTATATTTAAATAGTGACATCTCATTATTAAATAGCTAAAGTTAAAAAATGTCAAAATTGTTTATCAATCCTGATATTATAAAAATGTATGTGTGTGTCTAAAGAAAGTTTTATTTCTTCCTTTCCAATTTGGTTGCCTTTTTTTTCTTCTACCTTTGTTTCCTGGCTAGAATCTCCAGTACAGTGTTGAAGAGAAGTGGTGAGAGTGACCATCATTGTCTTGCTCCTGAACTTACCAGTAACACTGTTGGTTCAAAATTTTCTGGAGTTCTCTGGTGAAAGCTGAAATTAGCCACTGTGTACAGAAGGCAAGGAGAGATCAAAGAAAGAGGCAGACCACTCCAGATTGGTAAGTGTCGTTTAATAAGCAAGAGAACTTACATATGAGGCTTGTTTTGGGTGGCTGTAAGACAAGCAGATCTCTGCCCCTTCCCACCAGAATCTTAAAAGTTTATATGGAGGCCATAATTTGGTTCATTACATATAACCTTCCCAATGGTCCAGCAACTTGTTGCCCTCTCAAGGTTGCATCCTTCAAATGGCTGCTACTGTGGGAAAGGTAGGCAGAACATACATTCTAAGGACAGGGGATGGGTGAGGTTCCTCAGATTGCCCATGTCCAGTTCTTGGGTCAACCGCAGTCAAGTCCTCTCCCTGACCTCCTTCAACAAACCCTTAATTCAATCACATTAGCTATTGATATTTTGTTAGCCATTGAGCCATGATAGATGGTCTACCGTGTTGATGAAGTTCCTTCTGTTCCTAATTTCTAAAACATTTTATAAGAAATAGATGTTGGATTTTGCCAAATGCTTTGTTTGAATTTTCAAATGATAACTTTTTTTTCTTATGTTAGTTTGATAAATTACATGGATTGATTTTGTAATCAACCTTGCATTCCTTGGATAAACTTCACTTGATCATGATGCATTATCATTTTTATGTTGTCTGAAGTCAGTTTGCTAAAACGTCAGAATTTCTGCATCTATTTTCATATGGGATATTAATCTGTAACTTAAAAAAAAATTGCTTTCTGTAATCTTATCTAGTTTTTTTTTTTTTAAATAAATTTATTTATTTATTTTTGGCTGTGTTGGGTCTTTGTTTCTGTGCAAGGGCTTTCTCTAGTTGCGGCGAGCGGTGGCCACTCTTCATTGCGGTGTGCGGGCCTCTCACTATCTCGGCCTCTCTTGTTGCGGAGCACAGGCTCCAGACACGCAGGCTTAGTAGCTGTGGCTCACGGGCCCAGTTGCTCTGCAGCATGTGGGATCTTCCCAGACCAGGGCTCGAACCCATGTCCCCTGCATTGGCAGGCAGATTCTCAACCACTGTGCCACCAGGGAAGCCCCTTATCTAGTTTTAGTATGAGGATAATAACTACTTCATAGGGTGAGTTGGGAAATATTTTATCTTTTTAATTTTCTGGAGGAGTTCGTATAGAATTGGTACCATATCAACTTTAGATGTTTCATAAAATTCAGTGTTTGCACTAGTCTGAACATCTGGACCTGGAACTACAAAGTTAATTCATTTCATAAATATACTACTAGTCATGTTACATATTTTTTCTTGAGGTCGCTTCTCTAGTTTGCCTTTTTTCAAGGAATTTGTTCCTGTCATATGAGATGTCAAATTTCTTGGCAAAACGTTGTTTATAATATTCCCTTTGTTAACCTTTGGTTATCTGTGTAATCTGTAATGAAAGCACCTCTCTCATTTCAGATGGGTCATTTTTGCTGTCTCTCCTCTTTTTCTTTTTTTTTTCTTTCCTCCCATCAGTCTAGTTAGAGGTTTATCAACTTTAGTGATCTTTTCAAAGACTCTGCTTTTGTTTACACCTATGTTGTCGATTGTTTTTCTGGTTTCTGTTATCTTGGTTTCCACCTTGATCTTTATTACTTTCTTCCTTTTACTTAGAGTTTCATATGCTGTTTTTGCTGGGAACTCTACTGACTTGGGGAGTAATGAGCT
Source organism: Physeter macrocephalus (assembly GCF_002837175.3). Taxonomy (NCBI): domain Eukaryota; kingdom Metazoa; phylum Chordata; class Mammalia; order Artiodactyla; family Physeteridae; genus Physeter; species Physeter macrocephalus. Next base: position 139,865,572 of record NC_041214.2, on the reverse strand, counting down.
GCAAGGTGTCAGGGTAGCTAATTAAAACAAGTCAAAATGCAAGTAACAGTCACCTGACTGTTGTAATGTATTCACTTACTCCTGTAGTACAAATAAGTGGCTAAACTGCAGAAAGCTCTGCTCCTCCACACCTGTTCCTTCTTTCTCTATTTGTGATGCGGCCCCTTGGAGGCGGGTTGGGTGGATTGGCAAGCAGGTGGAGGTCATCTCACTGTTGAATAGCCCAGAACTAAAGTCTGCTAAAGTTTAACAGCATTAGAGGTGGGGAGGTACTTGGAGTGGAAAACTTATAAGTAGCAAGTCAGAGTAGAGAAAAGTATCTTCTAAGTTTCTCTCTCTCCTTCCCCCATAAAGAGGTCTCCGTTTGAGCTTCCTGAGGAAAGCCTCAGCGGAAAACTCCAGATAAAGAGGCCTCTAAACGGAGACACCTGAGCTAGGAGTTCAGCTATATAAAAGAGCACCGCCTACCAGTGGGGCCTGGGTCTTTGAGTGCAGCTCCCTTCAGAGGCAGCAAGGCGCTGGTTGTGCGTGCAGTGCAGCAGGACTGCTGTCGGGTGAGTAGTTTTTCCCCGGGTGTGAGACTGTCAGGTAAGACTTTTGTTAATTGTCTGTGTTTGGGCCTTAAAAAAAACCATACTTTGGTTTTTAACAAAGAGCTGAAGTTCTTGGTTTCCCGCCCCCTACATTTTATTAGAAGCTGAAGTCATTTATTTGCAACCTTTCCTCTTTCTAATATGGCGATTTATTGCTGTGTATTACCCCAATTACTGCTTTAGTGGCACTCCGTAAGTATCAATATATTTTGTGAACATTTTTATTCATACAAAATACTCTCATTTTCCTTTTAAATAATTTGAGCACAGATATTTCTTTCTTGTTCTGATTTTTAGTTTCATTGCATGACTTGAGTGATATTATATTTATGAGACTTGTTTTATGACCCAGAATATAGTCTATCTTGGCAAATGTTCTGTATGTATTTGAAATAGATCTGTTATTAGTTGTGTGTTCTATAACAGTGTTAATTAGGTCCAGCTGGTTGATATTTGTAGTCATTTTCTATATCCTTGCTGATTTTTAATCTATTTGTGCTATCAATTATTGAAGGTAAGTAATGAAATCTCCAAGTATATTTTGTTGACTTTGTTTCTCTGTGCAGTTCTATCAGGTTTTGTTTCTTGTTTTATGAAATTGTTATTAGGGTTGTAAACATTGAGAATTTTAATTCCTCTCTCTCTGTAATTACTGTTTTAATTATTGAGAGTTTTTAATGATAAATTAACTACTTGTATAGGTGCTATTTTAAATTTAAAACATATTTAATTACCTTATTTTAAAATTTTAAAATGATAATCGAATATCTGAAGAAAGGAAAGCTGAAGAATATTCAATGCTTGAATACAGTTTTTGTTCTGCACTTTTTTTTGTCTCGAAGCAGGGTGTCCTTTGATTTGAATAATTTTCCTTTCCTTAATTTTAAGAAAATTCTCATAGCAGAGCATTGAAAGCATGAGTTTCTAGTAGTTTGCTGTTTTGTGTTGGATTAATTTGACTTTTTCTGTTTGCTTAAGTAAGTTGCTTCAAAGTCCTTGAAATTCTTTTTGCTTTTACTGTGATGATCACCATCCTTTTCAGTATATCTGTGTTTTGATATTCAGTAGTGGTTTTTCTCCTTATTGTGGTTTCAGATTTATTAACTACTTCTCTAAATACGTTGTTTCATTTAAAAACATTTCCTTCAATCTATAGTTTTACTTTCATCTCATTATTTTGTGTATCTACCTTTATGGTTTTGCTTTACCATATTCACGCTTTTATTTTCTTTTTTAAGAATGAAGACCCCCCCTGAGAAAATTGCCTTCCTTGAGTTTTCTTCTATACTCAACTTTTAAAAAATTTGTTATTTTTCTTTTATTTTGCTCATGTGATGGTTTTTCTTGGCAATATCTTCTATCTGATATTGATTTGCTTTTTCTAGTTAATATTTGGCAACTGAGGGTTTTTTTGCTATTTTTGTTTTTTTGTTGTTGTTGACTGAGCTGAAACGTTGATAAATGAAGGAAAAAGACTGTAATAAGGCTCAGTCTTTGTTTTTTTTCTGAAATTTGGTCAAGTGTTCTTGAAATAAACTAATAAGGTGACAACTAGAAACCTACACTTTTTTTTTTTTAATTCTTTGAATGGTCATGGATCCTTTACATATGCAGTTTGGAGTCAGATGTATTGTTCATATCTTCAATTCAGTGGTTTCTCTGTAAAAACTATTCCCATTATTTATCAATCTGAAATAGAAAATGTTAATCAGCCTGTTTTATTGTTACAAAATCTGGGGACATTACCAATAATTCTCAGGATCTTGCCAAGCTGCCTGTCCAGCTTCTGGGGGTTAAGCAGTGGTGGGGCATGTGGCCTTTCTATTATGTGCTCCCCGTCTTTGAATCACCCACTAACTGTTCATTTGTTTGAATTTTTTGAAGGATGTTATACAGTTGGCCCTAGAACAACTTGGGGTTAGGGTGCCAACCCTCCATGCAGTTAAAAATCCAGGTGTAATTTAGAGTAGGCCCTTCATATACACGGTTCTCCACATCCACGATTCAATATTCACTGATTCAGCCAATTGTGAACTATGCAGTACTGTCCTATTTACTGTTTGGGAAGGAAAAAAACCAAAACAAAAGACCTTTAAGTGCACTCCTGCAGTTCAAACCCTTTCTATTGAAGAGTTGACTGTATAAGATTATGTCCCTTCATTTGTTTAGTTGGTGATGTTTTATCACTGCTTCATTTTTAGTTCACTCATAATTATAGATATCAGAGGAAGACAATTCTTTGCAGTTTCATTCTGATATCCTATTCTTCTCATGCAATTGTATTTATTTCTTTTTTAGAGAAAACTCAACTGTAAAACCAATGGTGATTGTTTTTCCACCAAAATTAATAATTCACCTACCCCTAAACTCAGTATATGCACACAAGATTAGAAAGAAAAAATTCACAGCCTATTAAGTTAATACTGGAATAGTGGTCAATGAAGGTGATTTTTATTATTTGAGGGTTTTAACTCGTAAACATTTTTAACTGAAAAGAATAGTATGTTTCACTTGCAGTGTGAATTGGAACAGAAAAGATAACCAGTATTGATTTAATTGTCTGTGATAATAGAATAATAAATAATCAGAATGCTGTGCAATTAGAATCTTACTTTATCAAAATGGTCTTAGAAAAATACACCAGTTTCAAACTCTGAATTTCAAAAATTGAGCTTCAAACCATTTTAACGTTTGATGATAAATTAACTACTTGTATACGTGCTATTTTAAATTTAAAACGTATTTAATTACATTATTTTAAAATTTTAAAATGATAATCGAATATCTGAAGAAAGGAAAGCTGAAGAATATTCAATGCTTGAATACAGTTTTTGTTCTGCACTTTTTTTTGTCTCGAAGCAGGGTGTCCTTTGATTTGAATAATTTTCCTTTCCTTAATTTTAAGAAAATTCTCATAGCAGAGCATTGAAAGCATGAGTTTCTAGTAGTTTGCTGTTTTGTGTTGGATTAATTTGACTTTTTCTGTTTGCTTAAGTAAGTTGCTTCAAAGTCCTTGAAATTCTTTTTGCTTTTACTGTGATGATCACCATCCTTTTCAGTATATCTGTGTTTTGATATTCAGTAGTGGTTTTTCTCCTTATTGTGGTTTCAGATTTATTAACTACTTCTCTAAATACGTTGTTTCATTTAAAAACATTTCCTTCAATCTATAGTTTTACTTTCATCTCATTATTTTGTGTATCTACCTTTATGGTTTTGCTTTACCATATTCACGCTTTTATTTTCTTTTTTAAGAATGAAGACCCCCCCTGAGAAAATTGCCTTCCTTGAGTTTTCTTCTATACTCAACTTTTAAAAAAACATTTGTTATTTTTCTTTTATTTTGCTCATGTGATGGTTTTTCTTGGCAATATCTTCTATCTGATATTGATTTGCTTTTTCTAGTTAATATTTGGCAACTGAGGGTTTTTTTGCTATTTTTGTTTTTTTGTTGTTGTTGACTGAGCTGAAACGTTGATAAATGAAGGAAAAAGACTGTAATAAGGCTCAGTCTTTGTTTTTTTTCTGAAATTTGGTCAAGTGTTCTTGAAATAAACTAATAAGGTGACAACTAGAAACCTACATTTCTTTTTTTTTAATTCCTTGAATGGTCATGGATCCTTTACATATGCAGTTTGGAGTCAGATGTATTGTTCATATCTTCAATTCAGTGGTTTCTCTGTAAAAACTATTCCCATTATTTATCAATCTGAAATAGTAAATGTTAATCAGCCTGTTTTATTGTTACAAAATCTGGGGACATTACCAATAATTCTCAGGATCTTGCCAAGCTGCCTGTCCAGCTTCTGGGGGTTAAGCAGTGGTGGGGCATGTGGCCTTTCTATTATGTGCTCCCCGTCTTTGAATCACCCACTAACTGTTCATTTGTTTGAATTTTTTGAAGGATGTTATACAGTTGACCCTAGAACAACTTGGGGTTAGGGTGCCAACCCTCCATGCAGTTAAAAATCCAGGTGTAATTTAGAGTAGGCCCTTCATATACGCTGTTCTCCACATCCACGATTCAATATTCACTGATTCAGCCAATTGTGAACTATGCAGTACTGTCCTATTTACTGTTTGGGAAGGAAAAAAACCAAAACAAAAGACCTTTAAGTGCACTCCTGCAGTTCAAACCCTTTCTATTGAAGAGTTGACTGTATAAGATTATGTCCCTTCATTTGTTTAGTTGGTGATGTTTTATCACTGCTTCATTTTTAGTTCACTCATAATTATAGATATCAGAGGAAGATAATTCTTTGCAGTTTCATTCTGATATCCTATTCTTCTCATGCAATTGTATTTATTTCTTTTTTAGAGAAAACTCAACTGTAAAACCAATGGTGATTGTTTTTCCACCAAAATTAATAATTCACCTACCCCTAAACTCAGTATATGCACACAAGATTAGAAAGAAAAAATTCACAGCCTATTTAGTTAATACTGGAATAGTGGTCAGTGAAGGTGATTTTTATTATTTGAGGATTTTAACTCGTAAACATTTTTAACTGAAAAGAATAGTATGTTTCACTTGCAGTGTGAATTGGAACAGAAAAGATAACCAGTATTGATTTAATTGTCTGTGATAATAGAATAATAAATAATCAGAATGCTGTGCAATTAGAATCTTACTTTATCAAAATGGTCTTAGAAAAATACACCAGTTTCAAACTCTGAATTTCAAAAATTGAGCTTCAAACCATTTTAACGTTTGATATTTCCAGTAACCTAACATTGCCAAGTATGATTAGCAATACATTCAATACATAAAAAAAATTTTAAGGTAAGTTTTAATATATATGTATTAGTTTAGTGGGTGAAAAATTCAGTTCTACCAAAGACACGTCTCTAGATATTCATAAATCCAGAAATAAAGTCTATAAATTGTGACCCTGTTATTTTCTCACCGTAACCAATAATGCATATAATGGGTCACTTACTGATAAATTAGTATTTTTCTAAGCATCAGAGACAAATACACTATTTAACTTCTAAAAGGCAAAGGATACTTTATAAGTCTTCAATTTTTATCATGTAACTAATCTCTATTCACAAAATAATTTAAAATCAGGCTATATATGTAAAGTTTTTACCAACCTGATTTACTTGTACTTTATTTTCATGCCTAAAGTTTTGGACCAAATAATGCATTTAAGCAAAATGAAATATTTTCTTGCTTTCTCAGACACACTATTTACCAAGATTTTCATATTCATACATTGTTTAGGTGAGAAAAATATAAGGAACTCATCATGGATGGTTGAGAAAATAATAACCTGGGAGGAGACAGCGTTGATGTAGCGATATGCTCAGTGGCTGTTACGTTCTTCAGTGGGCATTGAGATACAGCCACACTGGAGTGTGAGGCTGCCGTGACTGGCTGCCTGTTTTCTACTATAGCCAGGTGTAATTCCTGCTGTTTCTGAAGTCTCTGCTCTAGAGGCATCGGTCTGACCCCAGGGAAATCTCAGCTGGTAGAAGTGAACATTTTCCTCCACTTTTGAACCCGTGAGGGTGAAGTAATAATGTATTTCTGGCTCCAAAAGAGCAAGTTACACTGATTGAAATTCACACTTGATATTTACTCTCTAATTTACACATAAGAGCTTCTTAAGTTGTATGAAAAATGATGTGTTATGTAAAAAGTAGAGAACTTTAAGTTGAAATTTTGGAAGATCAAGTCAGAGAATGCAGGCACTCATATAAACTGAAAGAAAAATCATTCTCTATGTAGGAAGAAATCAAGAGATATAAACCCAGGTACAGTGATCTAAGCAATTAAATAACGTACAATTATTTGATTGTGAAACATGAAGATATTAAATAGGAACTAAATTTACACCACATGCCAGTCTGTAATTAACCTAGATTGAATTTTAGGTACAGACTGAGGTAAGGATTCCTATACTTTTGGAAGTACGTATCTATCAAAGCACTGTTTTTCTTTGATTTGCAGTGTCTGCTTGAATACACACAACTTGATACATATGGACCTGTTTCTCAGTTTTTTCTTTGTTTCTACTTCTCTAAGCCTTCAATATTATTTTTTTAGCTGATAGGGGAAGGCCCACAGACTGTTTCTTTATGGACAATTATAGTGTCCTCTTAAGAAGAAATAGCTTCTTAAATTAACTCAAAATTGTGTAAGGATTTTCATGGGCATCTGTAGATCAGTTTTGAAAGTATTTAAAGCTTTACAATATTGATTTGTTTTATCCAAAAACATAGTATATTTTCATTTTCTCCAGTGAAGGATCACATATATTTTGTAGACTTCTTCCTATATCTTTTATATATTTTAATTGCCAGCTTCAATTTTAATAAACTACATCTTCCAACATCCTGTTATCAATATAAAGAAAATTGCCTTTGCATATCAAGTATGTAGTGTGTGTGTATATGTGTGAATGTGTTTTATTCAGCCTACTGGGGCATTATCTTGAATTCTGTTCCATTATTAGTGGGGAGCAGGGAAGTATGACTCTATATGTGGAAAATAATTTTTTTTAATTCCCCTAAGTATATGTAATTTTTTAGTACAAAATTGAAAAGAACCCTGTATATTTTACTTGACGTACAAAGGCAGTCATTTCAATATTTCACAATGAGGTAACACATAATAGCTTTTTAGAAACCTTTCATTAGATGTTTCCTTTCATCCATAGTATATAAAGGGTTTTTTCATTAGTATATATTAGACAGTATCAAACACATTTACAGTATCTATTTAGATAAATATGCTTTATTATTTAATTTCTTAATGTGCTAAATTACATATGGATTTCTAATATTAAAAAGCAAACTTCTATTCAGGGGATAATCAGTTTGGTCTTGATACATAAATATTTTTGTAAAATGCTGAATTCATTTTTGTAATTTATTCAGAACCATTTAAAATACATCAATGTGTACAGTTGGACCTTAATTTTCTTACCTAGTTTTTGTAAGAAAGTTATATTACTGTATAAATTGATATGGAATATTAATGTTCATACATTAGTTTTGGGATATTATCTTTTTATATTCCATAGAAACATTTAAAATAAAATTGGCACTATTTTGTGAATGTGTGATAGTGCATTAACATCAAACTGGCCTGGATGAGAGTTTTCTGTGTGAAAATTTTTTGAAAAGATTTTATTGACTCAAAAATTTTAATGAGTCTGTTTTTCTGTTTTCCCAATATTTTGAGGTCAGTTTTGACAGCACTACAACTTTCCATGACTTCTACAGTTCTCAAAATTACTGTTATAATTTTAGATAAAATCCTTGTATTATTTAACCTTTACAATGCCCGTGTATATATATGTATTGTTTCCTATTTATATATATATTTTATTCCTAATTTTAGAAATGTAATATTCTTCTTGAAGTTTCAATGTTCAGTGTTATTCTTATTATATTTTAATATTTAATTTGGATAATTTTTGCTTTTATAATTTCTTATTCTGTTTGCTTTTATTTTGCTACATTTTTTCTAATTACTTGGGTTGGATTCTAAACTCCTGAAATTTGAGCTTTTCTTTCCTTTGTTTTTCCCTCCTTCCCTTTCTTCCTTTCTATTTTTAGTATTTTAAGAATGAAGTTTTTACTTAAAGTACCAATTTCTCTGCATTTTCTGGTATTTGATTTTCCACAGAGAATTAACCTTATATTGATTTCAAGTGCAGTAGTACTGGTCTGAAGTTTTGTGGATCCTAGTGATCATTCATTAAAATAATTACACTTTGTTTTTGAAGGGGGAAATGTATGAATTGCAGTAAAGCCAATTTATTAATACTTTTGTCAAAGTCTTTTCTCACCTTACTGAGTTTTATTCCTACTTGCTGTTTAAATTACTAAGAGACTGAAATAGCTAAAACTCTGTTCTGGTTTTTGAATGATTATTGCTAAATTATTACTTAATATATTTTGAAGCTCTTTTGCTAGGCACATACACATTTAGTATTTTTTTATAAAAGATCCTGCTTTGAGAGTTTCTCCTGTAACTTTCCTGTCTTGGTGTCTATCAAACAGGATAGAGTAAGGAGGAATTTTTGTTTGAGGAATTTTGGGAATACTTGATATGTAGTTTATTTTTGGGGGGAAACTTTTCAGCCACTATTTTTTTTCTTGTAGGTCTTCTACTCTCTAAATAATAAACCTAACTGTATTAAAGATCCATTTTAAATGTATAAATTTATTTATATATTATTTTTTGTGGTTTGTTCCCAAGCTCCAACAAACACTATTTGACCTGAGTTATATTACTGAATATCTCTTTGGCTCAAGATCTTTATGTATAAAAGAATATATTTCTCGCAGTGTTTATATTTTAGAATTAATTGCAATTATCCATGTCAGATAATTAGAGACATATTTATAGTAGATGGCTTTGATCTTTATCATTTGTTTCTACTCGGAATAGGTGGAAATTTCAGACTGATCTATAAAATCATTTGTCTGATACATAGGATCTAGCATGAATTCACTGGGATTATCTGATATCAATAGATTGAGGTGGAATATTTTCTAACTTTTGTGCTATCTTCTGATAATCTTACTTTTAAAAAAGTATGCTACAAAACTAGTTTGACCTACTAAACATGGCTCTTCTTTATACTTATAATTCAAATAATTAATTCTTTTATAAATCCCTTCATATTAATACAACTGCAAATCCCAACTTCTATCCACTGATTCCTAGATTTGCTTCATATAGTTCTTACTTTATATGTGAATTATATTATAAGGGTGATGGGTAGAGTTGGAAAAAATAGCAGCCACAGTAAAAAAGAAAAAAACAATGTAACAGGGTTATGGTTATAGACATTTAGATAAATATAAACTATCACCACCCTCTTCTTTCAGTCTTGCATAATTTTGTATATTTATCTCTTTCAATGGTAAATATGTGTCAGTTTTGCAAGGTGTCTATTAACCTAATGCAAGAGATTTTCTATCAGTGCGATTTCTTTAAGTGTTGGGTAAAAATTTGAAGAAGTGTTTCAGTTTATTATGGTTTTTAGTTTATATGTCTTCAAAAATATTTTAGTGAAAACAAATTATGTATTTAGGAAACATTAGCTAAATCTCTTTCAAATTGAAAATCTTTGTTAATTTTGAAATCATCTTAAACCTGGTTCCTCCAAACTGAGTCAATTCATTGGTTCTCAGTTTTTTCTGTCTTAAATATGATAAATCTCAAATTTTTATGAACAATTAAATTGCTTGTACTAGAGTTTTGAAAGTCAATGTGGTTTTCTTTACTTGAGAAAATGAAAGGAAATATGCTACATGTATGGGTATTACATAGCATGTATGGTTACTAGTCTTTTCTAATTGCCTTAGTTTGAAATTATGTTTTCTGACCTGAGTCCCTGTTGGTCTCAGTTTGTTCAGTTATTTTGACTATCACATAATGAACTCCCCAAATAAGAATTTATATGTAAATATAAAAGGTAGTTGAGAGCTATCACTGCAATGCCAGCAGAAGATGATAATATTTTCAGAGCATGTACAAATAGCCAGTTCTCTAGCATCGTATTCTTACTTGGATCTACCCTCTTAAAATCACCTCAATTCCCACCAGACTTTCATGCCTACTGCTGTATTTCTTCAGAGGATTTATCTCTAAGTCAAATCAATTAAAATTGTGTAGCTAAGTTTTGGTGATAGTAGAATAATGCATTACTTTCAACAAATACCCAGTTACTATTTTTATATGGTCTCCTTAGTTGTTATTATTTTTATTGAAGTGTTGTTGATTTACAATATTTTCAGGTGTACAGACGTAGTGATTTGAAAGTTTTGTAGGTTATACTCAGTTATAAAACATCAGCTATATTCCCTATACTGTACAACAAATTCTTACATCATATATATTTTGTGTATAATAGTTTGTAACTCTTAATCCTCTACCCCTATATTGCCCTTCCCCTCCTCCTTTTCCCCACTTGAAATCACTTGTTCTTTATATCTGTGAGTCTGTTTTATAATACTCATTCATTTTATTTTTTTAGATTCCACACCTAAGTGATAACATACAGTATTTGTCTTTCTCTGTCTGACTTATTTCACTAAGCATTAATACCTTCTAGGTCCATCCATCTTGTTGCAAATGGCAAAATTTTACTCTTTTTATGGCTGAGTAGTATTCCTGGTGTGTGTGTGTGTGTGTGTGTGTGTGTACGTACGTATGTATACATACACCAAATCTTTATAAATTCATCTGTTGGTGAACACTTAGGTTGCTTCATAACTTGGCTATTACAAATAGTTCTGGTATGAACATTGGGGTTCATGTATATTTTGAATTACTGTTTTTGTTTTCTTTCAGTTTACTCTGGTATGGAATTACTGGGTCATATGGTAGTTCTATTTTTAGGTTTTTGAGGAACCTCCATACTGTTTTCCATAGTGGCTACACCAATTTACATTCCCATCAACAGTGTACCAGAGCACCCGTTTCTCCACATCCTTGCCAACATTTGTTATTTGTGGTATTCCTGTTAATAGCCATTCTGACAGGTGAAAGGTGGTAATTCATTGTGGGTTTGATTTGCATTTCTCTGATTCATGATGTTGAGCATCTTTTTATGTGCCTGTTGGGCATCTGCATATCCTCTTTGGAAAAATGTTCATTCATAACTTTTGCCCATTTTAAAATTGGGTTTTTTTTTTGATATTGAATTATATATGCTTTTTATGCTTCGGATAGTAACCCCTTATCAGTCATATCACTTGCAGATATTTTCTCCCATTCATAGGTTGTCCTTTTGTCAACAGTTTTCTTTGCTGTGCAAAAGCTTTTAAGTTTAATTAGGCACCATTTGTTTATTTTTGGATCTTATTTCCTTTACTTTAGGAGGTAGGTTTGAAAAAATATTGCTATGATTTATGTCAAAGAGTGCTCTGCCTATGTTTTCTTCTAGTTTTATGATTTGTGGCCTTACTTTAAGGTCTTTATTCCACTTTGAATTTACTTTTGTGTATGGTGTGAGAAAATGTTCTATATTAATTTACATAGAATTGTCCAATTTTCCCAGCATCACTTATTGAAGTGACTGTTCTCTCCACATTGTATATTCTTGCTTCCTTTTACAAAGATTTTTGTGACATAAGTGCATGGTTTTATTTCTGGGCCCTGTATTCTGTTCAGTTGATCTATGTGTCTGTTTCTGTGCCAGTACTGTATTGTTTTGATTACTGTACCTTCATAGTCTAGTCTGAAGTTAGAGAGCACCTCTGTTTTTTTTTTTTTCAAGATTTCTTTGACTATTGGGGGTGTTTTCTGTTTCCATACAAACTTTAGAATTATTCTAATTTTGTGAAAAGTGTCATAGGTATTTTTATACAGATTGCATTAAATCTGTAATTGCCTTGGGTAGTATGGTCATGTTAGTCTTCTGCAATCCACAAACACAGCATATCTTTCCAACTGTTTGCTTCACCTTCAGTTTCTTTCATCAGTGTCTTATAGCTTTCCAAGTACAGCTCTTTTACCTCCAGTTAGGTTTATTCCTAGATATTCTTTTTGTTGCAGTGGTAAATGGAATTTTCTTAATTTCAAATTCTAATAATTCATTGTTAGTGTATAGAAATGCAGCAGATTTCTGTATATAATTTTGTATCCTGTACCTTTATCTAATTTATTGAGCTCTAGTATTTTTTTTGGTGGTGTCTTTAGGATTTTCTACGTATAGTATCATGTCACCTACAAACATGACAGTTTTAATTTCCAATTTGGATTTTTTATTTTTCATGTCTGATAGCTGAGGCTAGGACTTGGAATGTTATGTTGAATAAAAATTGCGAGAGTGAGCATCCTTGTCTTGTCCCTGATCTTAGAGCTAAATATTTGCAGCTTTTCACCATCCAGTATGATGTTAGCTGTGGGCTTATTGTATATGGCCTTTATTTTTTTTTCTTTTGTCTTTTTTTGTTTAACATCTTTTTTGGAGTATAACTGCTTTACAATGGTGTGTTAGTTTCTGCTTTATAACAAAGTGAATCAGCTATACATATGTATATGGCCTTTATTATGTTGAGGTATGTTTCCTCTGTATCCACTTTGTTGAGAGTTTTTACCATAAATGAATGTTGAATTGCATTAAAAGCTTTTTCTGCATTTATTGAGATACGATTTTTATTCTTTAATTTGTTAATGTGGTATCACATTGGTTTTTTTCTGCATATTGAACAATTTTGCATCCCTTGGATAAATCCCACTTGACCTTGGTATATGATCCTTTTAAAGTATTGTTGGATTTTGTTTGCTATTTTGCTATGGAGTTTTACATCTGTGTTCATCAGTGATATTGGCCTGTAATTTTCTTTGTAATATCTTTGTCTGGTTTTGGTTTCAGGGTGTTGCTGACCTCATAGAATGAGCATTTAGTATGCATTCCTTCCTCTGCAGTTTTTTGGAATAGTTTGAAAAAAATAGGTGTTAATTCTTCTCTAAATGTTTGGTAGAATTCACCTGTGTAACCACCTGGGTCTGGACTTTTGTTTGTTGGCAGCTTTTTATTTTTTTATTAATTTTTTTTAAATTGGAGTATAATTGCTTTACAATGGTGTGTTAGTTTCTGCTGTACAATGAAGTGAATCAGCTATATGTATACATATATCCCCTCCCTCTTGGACCTCCCTCCCATCCCCACCATCCCACCCATCTACGTCATCACAGAGCACTGAGCTGAGTGAGTTTCCTGTGCTTTATAGCAGGTTTTCACTAGCTATCTATTCTATACATGGTAGTGTATATATGTCAATCCTAATCTCCCAATTCACACCCCCCCCCTTCCACCCCTGTGTCCACATGTCCGTCCTCTACGTCTGTGTCTCTATTCCTGCCCTGGAAATAGGTTCATCTGTACCATTTTTCTAGATTCCACATATATATGTTAACATATGACATTTGTTTTTCTGACTTACTTCACTCTGTATGACAGACTCTAGGTCAATCCACATCTCTACAAATGATCCAATTTCATTCCTTTTTATGGCTGAGTAATATTCCATTGTATAGATATACCACATCTTCATCCATTCATCTGCTGTTGGATGTTTAGGTTGTTTTCATGTCCTGACAGCTTTTTAAATTACTGATTCAATTTCATTGCTGGTAATTGGTCTGTTCATATTTTGTTTCTTCCTGGTTCAGTTGAAAATGTGTACATTTCCAGGAATTTGTCCATTTCTTCTAGGTTGTCAATTTTATTGGTGTATCCTTGTTTATAGTAATCTCCTATGATCCTTTGTATTTCTGTGGTACTAGTTGTAACTTCTCTTTCATTTCTGATTTTATTGATTTGGGCCCTCTGATTTTTTTCTTCATGAGTCTGACTAAAGGTTTATAAATCTTGTTTATCTTTTCAAATAACCAGCTCTTAATTTCAATGGTCTTTGCCCTTTTTGTCTGTTTTGATAATTCTGCTCTGGCTTTTATGATTTCTGTTTCATTTGTTCTCCTAGTTCCTTTAGGTATAAGGAGGTTACCAATTATTAAATAAATCTATATAAAATTACTGCTTTGGAGAATGTGATACTTTGTCAGTTTTTGAACTTTAAAGTACTTTCAGATTCTAGCTGTCCAAGATCCTAGCTTTCTTCCTGTGGATAATTTATACATTAAATCCCATGATTTTAGGTAATAAAATCAGTCATGCACACATTTTAAGTATAAACAGCTAGCAAGTCTGCTATATAGTAGGCATTCAAGAGATGATAGCTCTGAAGTTTAAGTTGACCTCTGACTTCAAGAAACATTTAACTCTTTATTCCCCTGCAAAGCCCCATTTATCCTTCCAACTATTTTGTTTTCCCTATATTAAGCACTAAACTTCTTCTTTTAGGCTGGTGGGTCCATTTTTATTTCACTTTATTATTTGCAAAGTGACTGAAGGGCACTCAAAAAGGAGGATGGTTTTAGGGACCCATATTTAACTTACTGTTTAAAGTTATGGGGAAAGTCTGTAATAGTTTCAGAAAAGCTCTGAAGATGTTAGAATTTTCAAAAAGAGCTTCATGAGTTTCAAGAAAAAAAATCTGAATTTTTGATTTATTTATTATATACATTTGATGGTAACTTTAGAGAAAAGACCTGGAATAGTAAAGCAGAATGTGTAACAATAGAGTATGAAATTAAATATACAAAGATTTGGGTCTAAAGTTAAACTCCAAATACCAAAAGTGATTTTTATATTTTTTGAGTGACAAAAATATTTCTTAATAAGATAAAGTTTCTTGGTGGTTTAGTTAAGGAACTGAGACAAAAATTTAAAAAGAAAATAATAAAATATAGAAATATAGAGCTTAGGAAATAATACCTACCATCTGATCTTTTGGGACTTATGCCAAACCAAACCATTTGAATTTCCTTTGCCACTATCCTGCAATGAACATGCTAATGATAGTATAATACTGGCAGCAATAACTATATACTTTAGGATTTAGTGTGCTCTACCTGCTCATTTTGTGTCCAGCCAGATGTATAAACAGCTGAAAATTACACTTTCAGAAGCGAAACTGGAAATGGATGTTATATCTTGGAAGCAAATCTACCTAAAGAAAAATAAAAATGTTTTCCTCTTGATATAAGAGGAATAGCTTAGGAAGAAGTTTAAAATAAAAGAATGTTTTTCTATGGTTTAGAGAGCTTTTCATTAATTTAAGCTATTTGGGTCTCTTACTTATATCCAAAATGCCTAGAGTGATAGTCACCATATTGCACGTGCTCAGTATTTTTTGATGGTAAGAGTAGAAAAATACAGAAGAAAATAGTATACAATAAAATGGATAGTGCTAAAGTCTGCTTATACTACATGCTAACATAGTCAAACGTATGTGATCTTATCTGTTGATAAAAATATATAATCATATGAGATATTAGCGGGGGATTATTGTGATAGAATGCAAACAGGTTGTTAACATAGCATTTGCTGGTTTTTTTTTTTTTTTTGGCTCTGTATGCGTTCGTTTCTGTGTATATTGGGGGATAATGAGATATTAGTGGGGGATTGTGATAGAATGCAAACAGGTTGTTAACATAGCATTTGCTGGTTTTTTTTTTTTTTTTGGCTCTGTATGCGTTCGTTTCTGTGTATATTGGGGGATATGTCTGAGAATTAAGATTCAGTAAGGGTAGGGACAAAAGTGAATTAAATAAACCTTTACTAAAACAAAGTATCTGTTAAAACTGGTATAGATTGTATTACTTCAGTTGTTTATATGTAAATATCTAAGTACTTAATATTATTTCTGTATGATATGCAGAGGTGTGTATGTGTGAGGCGGGTATATGTATGAATTAAATTTTCAGGCAGGGATAGAATAAGTAACAAGGTAATAAAGTATAGAACAAGTATAAAGTGAGATGACAAAGTGGGGAGTTTTGAGTATTCATCACAGAGAAATGTCAGTGCGTTCCAGCTGGGGACCAAGCATAGGCAGCAGATGGACAATCCAAAATTGTATAAATCAAAGGGGTGTAGATGTTGGGGTGCATAGCTATGAGTGATGTGGAAGCAGCTCTACTGAGAATGTTTCTGCAGTGGCCACGTCACCCTCAGCTCGTGGATCGGTTGCCTCCGTGTGGGCATTAGTGTTTAAATCAACAAATCAACATAGAATGTTCACCTAAATTTAGACAAAAATAACTTTTAAAAAATATAACTAATCACTCCAATTATCCATTTCCCAGTAGTAATCTAGCTTCATGAGCTTTCTGAAGTACAGTTAAGAATAAAGATGTAATAAGCCATTTCCAGAGTGATTACCTCAGACTATATTAGGAGCGAGGTAGTAAAATGACTTTTAGATAAATATAAATTCCATCAATAAAAATATAACTAAACTAAAAGGGTATAAAGGTGAAAAGTTAACTTTTTGAAATAGATTTCTCATTTATGTGTAAGTCTTCTATTTATTTCACTTGAGCTGTTTACCTGAGTATAAAAAGCAAAATTCTCACAGGAAAAACTAAAATGTGTACATTTTTTGACAAAGCAAAATTGTATATTCCCCATGTCTTGGGCAGCTTGCCCAGACTCATCTTTGCCTATACAATGTTTATGCTTCTGATTAGAGACATCTGTTAAATTTATAAATTCATGATTGCCTGCCAAACGACATAACCGAGGAGGAATGCACCTGCCAGGAGGAAGGAAACTGGAAGCAATGCAAATGTGTGAAGCTGCCCAGACAGCTAGCAATCTCAAACCCCAGACCCGTCCTATGTGTACATAAGTGGCTGAGATCACAGCTTTGTAACCTGAAGCCAGGCCATTGATGATGGACACATCATGTTATTTTAATATTCATGACCAATGCCAAGAAGAAACTTTAACTCACTTTTATATGAGAAATTGGGGAAAAATTTTTGATACATTCTAATCTCCTTCTCTACATACATATAGAAATGGTGATTCCACTGTGAAACAGATTCAGATCAGTTACGATGCCCTGCACAGCCTTCCCGCACTTATCTCTCCATACAAGAGGAGATGGGGTAGCACGTCCCCAGTATCATGCTGGCAGATGTGTAATGTGTTTACCTAGACCTGTGAGGTGAGGTTCTGTAGCATCATGAACATTTATCTTAAAAATGTCAAAACAAATTTTTCTCTCTGAACCAGATAAAGGAAGAACTGCCCTGACTTCTTGCTTTTTCCTGCAGTTCTACATGACTCAGTTTATTAAACCAATAGTATGTGGGATTTTTATGTCCCACAGTAGGAAGGATTATTCTTTCCCAGTATAAAAGTAGTCATGTTGTCTGGTTGTTGTATAACTGAAATTAAAAGAGAATCTCATTGAAGTAAGGAAAAGAGTCTAAGTGCAAGATGTTCCCATTCAGTCAGAAAAAGCTTTTGATTGCTTTATGCATGCAGAAATTAAGATATAAAAAGTTGGTCTGTTGCTTCCTAGAGAAGTACTAAATAGAGAAATAGAATTCACCCTTTAGGAAAGGAGAAACTACTAGCAGATGAGAACTTTAGCCATGAAATCACCCTTACACCATACTACTTTTTGCAGTATGAAAGTAAAATTGAGAAACCATTTTGTGAGGGAGAATAAAAATTGGTAACAAGAAGAAACAGAAATAGGAAAAAGTTACTTGGGAAGCTATAATAAAACAACTCTTCTCAAAATTCTCCTTTTCATAAACGTCTGCTAATAGTTACATCACAATTATATAATTTCTCTACCTTAGGTTATATATGGGTAGATGTTATGAGAATATAAATACTTTTGCACACTATAAGGAAAAAAAGACAACAACTAGCTTTGTGAAAATGTTTATAATAGGTTAAGTAAGAAATCATGTCTGCTTATTTCTTTTTAACCCAAGGTTCAAATATAACTTCATCAATAATATTAACTATTAAATATTCTATTTCTAAAGTGGGGCTTGAAGTTTGGATCAGAAAACAGCTATTCTAACTACTCCTGCAACCTAATTCTGACCCACTGGATGAAATCTATACTAGGCCCTGTGAGATTTATCATCACTTAAAGATAATAAAACTTTCTTCAGCTACTTCATTACAAGAAACAGTTTAGTAATTATTATGTCCACCTTAGGGTAATATCAGAATTATTAACTTCAGGTTTTGAATTTTTCCTCTAAACCCCAGAAAAAGTCTGTTCAAACAGACTGCTGCAAATGGGTGTTATTGTTCATCTTTAACTTGTCAGGACCTCCCCACCCAAACACACCTTCTCTGGCTTCAACTTTTGACTGCCTTAGTTGGAGAATGGGAGAGTAGGGAGGTAAGAAGACAGGAACAAACTATTCTAGAGTCTAGAGGTACTGCAGGTAAAAAAAAAAAAAAAAAAGGGAGGAACAGAGTGTAAAATACCAGTCTAAAGTGGGCCTACCAGTTCCAAACCTGGTGAGGAAGCCAGTGTGTTTGGAGCACTGTCAGCTTGAGTGAAATGATATAGACAGGTAACCGGGGTCAGATTGCATATAGGATGCATAGGAAAAAAGAGTGACTGGCCACATCCCCCAGAGATTCTGATATATTTTGTTTTTAAGGAGGGAGCTTTGCATTTGAAAATGTTTAAACCTTCCAGTGAGCTTACTGTATAGCCAAATGTGAGTACTGCTGTTCAAGGATGCTGCCAGCTATTTTCACTCTGAGAAAATTAAAGATTACTCAAGAGATCTCAACTAAATTACATTTTTAAAGTTTCCTTCCTGTTACTGTTTTGATGAAAGGCCAGAGGGGATCAGGGACAGAACTGTGAAACCAGTTAAGTGGCTATGGCAAAATTCTACATAAAGATGATGTGTTAGATCAAGATGATATGGAGAAGTAGGGAGAAGTTGACACGTTCTAACTGTGGACCTGACAGGATATTCTTAAAAATTAAATATCATGTATGAGTACAAGAAAGGAGTCAAGGATGATTTTAAGTTTTGTGGCCTGTGCAACTGGAGGAATGAAGTTGCTGTTTCCTAAGATGGATATACACTCAAGGGACAGGCATACAGAAAGTGATTTTGATATTTTCAGGTCAGACAGGGATGGACAGGTATTTAGATTATGGGCAGTACCCTTAAAAACAGGAACACAGGTGTCCCTAACTTCTGCAATGTTAGAGGTAGAGGCGAAGGAGGTATTTCATTGGGAACACTCAGATATGTGGTTTCTTCTTGAATCTTGCTGAAGAAGCCAGGAAGTTTGAGGAGTAGCAGTTTAAGTGGAACACTCTCTGAACTATTGCTGATGAAGTTATGGAGGCCAAAGTAACTATAGCTAAATCCACCCCATGGAGACTCTGTCTCACAAAACTCTCATAAAACCTAGGCATGGTACTTGGGGGGAAAAAAGAGCTTTGGATCATTTCTTGAGAGTTAAGTTACTTTCTGAGCAGAACTGTCAATTTACATTCTGCCACAGGCAGAATTTTTCTGTCCACAGTGTTTGGATTTAGCCTTAAGAATGAGCTGGAACTTCTTCTTGTGCACCAACCCCCCCCCAGTTTTTTAAAAAATTAATTAATTTATTTACTTTTGGCTGAATTGGGTCTTCGTTGGGTTGCGCGGGCTTCTCATTGCAGTGGCTTCTCTTGTTGTGGAGCACTGGCTCTAGGCTCGAGGGCTTTAGTAGTTGTGGCTCTCGGGCTCTAGAGCACAGGTTCAGTTGTAGCACACGGGCTTAGTTGCTCCCCGGCGTGTGGGATCTTCCTGGACCAGGGCTCAAACCCGTGTCCCCCACATTGGTAGGCGGATTCTTAACCACTGCGCCACCCGGGAAGCCCACCCGGGAACCACTTAAGTGGTTAAGTGATTCTTAACCACTGCGCCAGCCCTGGAAGCCCCCTTCCCCCACCCAGTTTTTAAGATGTGCAAATAACTCTCCACCTTGTCTCCTTCAAGTCTGATTCAATTTTTTGAGATGAAGATAAAACCTTCCATCAAGAGCCACCCTTAATAGAGAGTGCAGGACATACATGGTCCACTTGTAGTACAAATTTTTGCATCTGCTATCCATGCGGACCCTTTCATACATTCTCTGTGGTTAAGAGTAATAGAATTGTGACCACCTAGAGGGGTGGGATAGGGAGGGTGGGAGGGAGGGAGACGCAAGAGGGAAGATATATGGGGATATATGTATATGTATAGCTGATTCACTTTGTTATACAGCAGAAACTAACACACACACACACACACACACACAAAGTGAAAAAAAAAGTAATAGAACACTCGCTTTCATTCACCTTCTTGCAGGTCAAGCGTGGTGGCATCATGGTGAATTTGGAAACTTGGAGTTGACACATATTGATTTGGAAGCTCTGCCAAAACTAAAATTGCAATAGGTTTATTTTAATATATTGTTACATGCACGTAGTTCTTTTATTTTACTTATGTCACTTGACCTTCATAATGGCTTACGAGTCAAATATGACAGATATTTATTATCCTCGTTTATAGAGATGAAAATTGGAGTCAGAAGTTCAGTGACTTGCTTCAGGTGATATATCAGAAAATGAAGAAATCATATTTGAACTCAGATTTTGTGATTTTAGAAAAAAAACTTTAATAACACAGGGATGCTCTGTTTCCTACTTTTTTCCCTCAAAAGTGAGTCATATAACTATTCCTTTTAAAAGAAAAATAATCTTGTGTTCTTAGTATCTCTATTTCCTTTACTGCGGTGCTATTCAAACACATACACATATCCTAGGCGATGTAGAATTTTAAAGCTTTTATCTCTTAGATGTTTATAAAACAAAAGTATAAAAGTCAAACTTAATGATATTTTGCATCTTGTAATGAGAGAGCAACTTTTATTTGACTAATTTTCTGCAATAAACATTACTAAAACCTGGATAAAATATTAACATTTTAAAAATAATTAGTTAATTAATTTTTGGCTGCATTGGGTCTTTGTTGCTGTGCGCGGGCTTTCTCTAGTTGCGGCGAGCAGGGGCTACTCCTTGTGGTGTGCGGGCTTCTCATTGTGGTGGCTTCTCTTGTTGCAGAGCACGGGCTCTAGGCACGTGGGCTCAGTAGTTGCGCTCGCAGGCTCTAGAGTGCAGGCTCAGTAGTTGTAGCTCACGGGCTTAGTTGCTCCGCGGCATGTGGGATCTTCCTGGGCCAGGGCTCGAACCCATGTCCCCTGCATTGGCAGGCGGATTCTTAACCACTGCGTCACCAGGGAAGTCCCTAAGATATTTTAAGTAATAAAATATCATAAACTAGAAGTTAATATTGAAAGAAAATGACCACACTGGGTACAATTTGCACATATAGCTTTTAGTCACAGGATACCACACAGAATGAGGTATGTAGGATCAAAGTCAGTCTTACTTGCTTCAGGAGTCAAATGGTAACTTGAGGCAAAAGGAGGAATGAGAAAAATAAAAATGAGATCCCATGAAAGGGGGATTCATACAGGGAGAGCTCCAAAATCTGTTCATAAATCCTCTCCAAATTGCTGATAGGACCCCACAATATGTATCTTGGAAGGAGAATCCCAGCTAATGACAACGGCTGGGAAGATAAAGAAGCTGAGACGTTCTGCTGTTGCCACCTTCAGGAATCAGTTTGACATTTGAGTTAATTCAAAGTTAACTGCCTGCTAGAATAAAAACATTATTTAAAGGAAGATAACAATCAGACAATCTTCAGTGTATTATACATAACATCCAGTACACAAGCAAATGTTACTAGGCATACAGAGTATATCAAAATGTGACCCACGGGCAAGAATAAAAATATTGAATAGAAACCTACCATAGGACGACAAGATGTTGTATTCAGGGGACAAACTTCAGGCATTTATTTTTAACATATTCAAGAACTAAAAATGTTCCTTATATTCTGAGTCTCATGAGGAAAAGATATTTTTTCTAGGTGCATACAATTTTAGTCAAGAAACATGAAATATAAGCTATCAATTTCAGAAGTAAAAAATGAAAAATCAGGTTCTATAAACAAAGCATTTATTTAAAATATTATAAAAATTTTAGGCTGATAAATTCAACAATCTAGAGGAAAGACAAATTTCTAAAATAACAAAGCCAAACATTATGTAATCTTAAACCTATAAACAAGATATTAGCCTTCATTAAAAAACCTTTCTGTGAGATATTTCCAGTCTTATGTGGCTTCATTGATATATTTTACCTCTGTAAGAAGATTGTTATTTCTTTGTAAAGACAATCATTTCCAAAGAAGTACTTGCCAGCACATATAAGCAACACTAATAGGAAAGCCTTAAAGACTAGAGTGGGAGAAATGAAACTATCTCTACTCATAGGTAACATGAATTAAGCATAGAACTTTAAGAAGTCTACAAAAAAAAACTAGTAAATTTAATAAGTAAATTTACTATGTCTGCAAAATAAAAGATCAACATAAAATCAATTTAATTTCTATACATTAACAGCAAACTATTCGAAAATGTAACTTAAAAATATCTTCTTGGGCTTCCCTGGTGGCGCAGTGGTTGGGGGTCCGCCTGCTGATGCGGGGGGCGCGGGTTCGTGCCCCGGTCCGGGAGGATCCCGCGTGCCGCGGAGCGGCTGGGCCCGTGGGCCGTGGCCGCTGGGCCTGCGCCTCTGGAGCCTGTGCCCCGCAAGGGGAGAGGCCACAGCAGTGAGAGGCCCGCATACAACGCAAAAAAAAAAAAAATCTTCTTATAATAGCATAAAAAAGCACATTTTAGGAATAGACTTGATAATAGATGTAAAACTCTTCAATGAAAAATAGAAAATACTGCTGAGAAAAATTTAAAGAAAACTTTATGAAATGGAGTGCCACACAATGTTTATGGGTTAGATGATTTGATGTTAAATTTTAATTCTTCCAAAATTGCTGTATAGGTTAAAGTAATCCCCAAATTTCTACAGATTTTTAAAATTGAAAATTGACAATGTGATCCTAAGTTTATGTCAAAACTTAGATGTCTCTCTGCCTCATTTGGATATTTTGTTGACCTCTTTTCCAGTTCACTAATTCTTCTGTTGAATCCAAGACAGAACTCACCTCTCAAATTCTTAATTTTAAGTAATTTATTTTTAATTTTAGCATTTCCATGCACCTCATTTTATTGTATCATGAAAATCTTACTCTTTCCTCTTATTCCTGTTTCCTTTATTTCAGGGTTTCTCAGTTTCAGGAATAATAGTATTTGGGGATGAGTGATTCTTTGCTGTGGGAGAGTTCTCCTGTGCACTATAACATATTTAGCAAAATTTGTAACCTCCACTCAATGGATGACATAGAAGCCTCCTCCCCAATTAGGACAATCAAAACTCTCCAGAAATTGCTAAATAGTCCCAAGGGGAAAAATTCACCCCTTGTTGAGAACCACTGCCTTATTTAATGTATCAATTGTAATTTTTGAAATTGTGTGTATACATGTGCACTTATTCCAGTAGTTGGGTCATTTTTTTAACTTTTTACTTTTTATTGGAGTATAGTTAAGTAACAATGTTGCAGTAGTTTCAGGTGTACAGCAAAGTGATTTAGTTATACATATACATGTATCTATTGTTTTTCAAATTCTTTTCCCATCCAGGTTGTTCCTTAATATTGAGCAGAGTTCCCTGAGCTCTACAGCAGGTCCTTGTTGGCTTAAATATAGCAGTGTGTACATGTCAATCCCAAACTCCCTAACTATCCCTCTCTTCCACTTTCCCCCTTGGTAACCATAAGTTCCTTCTCTAAGTCTGTGAGTCTGTTTCTGTTTTGTATATAAATTCATTTGTGTCATTTCTTTTTAGATTCCACATATAAGCGATATCATGATATTTCTTTCTCTGTCTGACTGACTTCACTTAGTATGCCAATCTCTAGGTCCATCGATGTTGCCGCAAATGGCATTGTTTCATTCTTTTTAATGGTTGAGTAATATTCCATTGTATAAATGTACTACATCTTCTTTATCCTTTCCTTTGTTGATGGCCATTTAGGTTGCTTCCATGTCTTGGCTATTGTAAACAGTGCTGCAATGAACATTGGGGTGCATGTATCCTTTCGGACTGATTTTCTCCAGATATATGCCCAGGAGTGGGATTGCAGGATCATATGGTAGTTCTATTTTTAGTTTTTTAAGGACCCTCCATACCGTTCTCCATAGTGACTGTATCAATTTACATTCCCACCAACAGTGTAGGAGGTTCCCCTTCTCTCCACACCCTCTACAGCATTTATTGTTTGTGGATTTTTTTTTGATGATATGATAGTCATTTTGACTGGTGTGAGATGATATCTCATTGTAGCTTTGATTCGCATTTCTCTAATATTTAGCAATGTTGAACATCTTTTCATGTGCCTCTTGGCCATCTGTATGTCTTTGGAGAAATGTCAATTTAGGTCTCCTGCCCAGTTTTTGATTGGGTTGTTTGTTTTGATGATATTAAGCCACATGAGCCTTTTGTAAATTTTGGAGACTAACCCCTTGTCAGTCACATCGTTAGCAAATATTTTCTCCCAATCTGTGGGTTGTCTTTTCATTTTGCGTATGGTTTCCTTTGCTATGCAAAAGCTTTTGAGTTTAATTAGGTTCCATTTGTTTATTTTTGTTTTTATCTCCATTACTCTGGGAGACAGATTGAAAAATATATTGCTGCGACTTATGTCAGAGTGTTCTGCCTATGTTTTCCTCTGGATCATTTATGCTTTTTAAAGTCTTTCTCTTGGCTTTTGGCCATAAATTCCTGCTTCTTGTCTTGAATTCAGTTTACTCAGAATACTTATTAAATGAACTATACAATTGTTTATTTTAACATTCACCCAAATTTATATTTTTTATGTTCCTCCTAGAGGGTTCAGTCTTCACTTCCTTTTCAGTAACTTCTGTGTAATTTTAGCCTCTCTAGCCCCAGTTGCTTCTTGAAATCCCTTTATATTTTTAAATATTTAAAAAAATCATACGCTAATCTCAGTAAAGGTGGTATTCTGTTGCA
Source organism: Physeter macrocephalus (assembly GCF_002837175.3). NCBI lineage: Eukaryota > Metazoa > Chordata > Mammalia > Artiodactyla > Physeteridae > Physeter > Physeter macrocephalus. The sequence goes on along the minus strand of NC_041214.2, from coordinate 139,840,568 downwards.
TACTACTTCATCTTACATAGAGTCAGAGTAAACTTTGTTATTGGTTTGTATTTATTTTTTGATAAGACTGAGATCTGTAACTCCTGGCCCATGAATAAACTTTTCAGCTCTATCCAATATTATACTTACAACACCCATTCATTTTTTCAAAAGTAGTCTGTATGTTATTTAAAAATCTACTTAGTTTTTTTCCCTTTGATGGTTTTATTTCTGCTCTTCAAATATTTTGTATTTCTTTATCTTTACCTCATTAGAATAATATTTAAAAGGAGTGTTTAGCTTGTTTATAGTTTAGTGTTCTTGGGTTGCTAAACTAAACCTTACTGTTTTTTTGTTGGGATTTTCCTTGAGGATTGCTGCCTTATTTTCAACAGAATAAATATCACTCCATCACACATAGTAGAGGAATGGGAATCACTGAGTGAAGAGAAAACTTACAAAACCATTGACAACAAGTGAAAAAAAAAAAAAAAAAAAGATATCCACCCTTAACCCGTCAGCCAGAGAGTAGTATATCAGGGTTTGGGTGATCTTCTAGATGGCAGTTTTGTTAAACCTTCCAGTAGAGAGAACATAACTGCTTGTGGGTATCCTTTTTAAATAAGGAAAAATTTAGGGCATAGACTTGTCAGTGATATCTTGGCTATGCTTATATTGAATACAGTGCCTTGTCTTTTCCAAGCCTTAACTAAGTAAATCTTATTGACCATCATTTCTCTGGGTTCACCTCTGTAAAAATGAGAGGGAACAAAGTAGATTTCTTCAAACCAGGAGTTAGTCACATATTCCTGAAATAATTCAATATTATTTATGACAGTGAATGATGTCAAAGGGTGTAGTTTTATATGTGATAGAGTGATACTTCCAATTTACATTACATTGAATAACCTCAGTTTTTATTCACCTTCAATATTTTCAACTTTATCTTGGCTTTATTCTTTCATTATCTTTGAGGAGGAAGTTGTTTGTAGTATAATTTTCCATACTGAGATAGAAAATAGTTTCTGATATGTTTGTTGCCTTCCTATCTTCAGAGCTTTAGAATATGTCAAATTATCAAAGCTTGCACAGACCTATTAGAATTGCAATGGTCATTTTTCTGATTGACATCATAAATTTAAGGGGCCAGTTTTCTTTCTCTTAAAGATTTTATTGCTGACCACTTGTTTCTTTCCAAACAATAAAGTTACCTAGTTGCTATGCAGGGTTTGTTGTTATAGTATTTCAATCACCGATATTTTATGGTTAATCCATGAAGAACTGTGTTTATCTAGGCATCTTTAGTAATGAGAGTTCTGATATTACTTTGGGTATTTCAAGTTCATGTATGCATTACCTCAGTTAATATTTGAGTACATATTATATATCCACTGCTTAGATAAACAAAATATCAATAGATCAAACTCTGAATTAATTTTATTTTATTTAAATTAATTTTTATTGGAGTATAGTTGCTTTCCAGTGTTGTGTTAGTTTCTACTGTACAGCAAAATGAATCAGCCATACATATACATATATCCCCTCCCTTCTGGACTTCCCATTCTGGTCACCACAGTGCATTAAGTAGAGTTCCCTGTGCTATACAGTATGTTCTCATTAGTTATCTATTTTACACATAGTGTCACTAGTGTATATGTGTCAATCCCAATCTCCCAATTCCTCCCACCCCGCCTTCCCTCTTGGTATCCATACATTTGTTCTCTACTTTATGTACTGCAATAGACTTTGTATTTATTTGCCTTAAGACTCTTGATCTTTTTAAAGTTTTACATTTTATAGGGTTTACTTTTGTCATGAATGGCGTTTTCCATTGTTACATCATTAGTGAGCATATGCCACTAATTTTTCTAAGTTGACTATATCCTTACATGTTAGAAAATTTATCTTGTTCCTCTCTAATATATTTTACTTACTATGATGGTAATCATATTTTTAAAATATTCTGGTTTTCCCTCTTTATTCTGAAGATGTTTATTGTGCCTTTTTTTATTAGCTTTTACCTCCAGAAAAATGTTGATAGGATGAATTCTTGGGTTTAATGGATGGTCCCTAAAGTTTTACCTTAACTAATATGTTTTACTAATGAAACATGTTTACTAATGAAACATATTTACTAATTTAATACCCTTTAAAAGAATAAGAATTTTACATTATAAATTGTTATATTTTATCAAAATGTTTTTATATCTGTTACAAACAGCATATGGTATTTTTCTTATTGTTAGTGGATAGACCATATTATTGACCTTTATGTTGAACCATCCTATTGATTGATTATCATGAAATTGTCATTATTACTGAAATTTTTGCAAAACAGATTCTTTAAACCACCTACAATTGTATCCTTCTGTAGTATGAGATTTTTTTTTCCCCCAAGGCTTGGATATTCTCATATTTTATAGTGTTTCATATTAAAATTGATAGTTTTCTAAAGAAATTATTTTTGTTTCCTTAGGATTTATTAAGGCTTGTCTTTAGTTATTTAAGACACTTAAGTATGTGTTCCGTTCTGACTATTTTCTATATTATCACATATGTGCCTTCTGCAGTGCCTTTAAAAATGGCTTCTGACCTCAGTATTTTGCATTTGTGTGAATTGCATTCCTGTGAATGCATTTGTGTCACAATTCGCAAAGAGACTGTAGAAGAGTTCTGAGACCAAGGAATCAGAATGGTCATAGGGAAGATTAAATTACAATGTCCAGTAAGTGGAAGAATCACACACAGATTTCTTGTTTAGAAGAGGAATAGACCATTAACCAAAACATACTCCTGGTGTTTTCTTCAATTAATTATTCCTGTTTCAGCTGTTTTTACTTGCCTAGTCCCAGAAAGCTACTCTAGCTTAAGTGGCACATTCAGAGAAACCCCAGGGATCTGGAAAACCCTGGTTGGATACTTAAGCAGGAGCTGAGAATAGGGTTCCCATATAAAAGGGAAGGTCAGTACATATTAGTGTCTATTGCCTTATATATATATATGGGAGCAAATGATCTAAAATTTGTAAGTTGAAATCTTTGGCCTTAAATGTATGTGAATTAAAGCTCACATCAACTGCAAATTGCCTTGGAGTTTAGAAACTGGATTCCTAGCTGCTTCTCAAATTTGATTAGCAGCAGGGCTTACAACTTTGGTATAATGGCAGAGGTAGAGCACAAACCCAGGAATTGACTGCTTCAGTGGGTCCTTAGAGAAATGATTTGAAGTGTGAGTGTCTCTTTTTGGAGTCCTAGTTTCTGGAGGCCATCCACAAGAAATTTTGAAGTCAATTTCAATGATAGATGTAAGATATAGACTATATGACCATTACTTAATACTGATTCTGATGAAAGTTTGCTGGAGATGAGAAAAATTGGCTGTACTCAGAAAACATAGCTCTTGTATATTCAGACTTGAGTCACCTGCTATGTATCTAGTCATATCCATCCCTTCCAGGCTTCCTCCTTGATCTGTGTGGCAAAGGACTACAGAGACACTCCATTCACCTTCTTCCAAGGTGGTGATAATGAATTCATCTGAGTTTCTCATCCGAATTAATGTTGCATTTCACATGCATTCAATACTAACACTATAATTTGAAGTTCCTATCACTGGGGAAATTGGAACGGGAATATGTGCAGTTACAACTTTGACCAAGGCAGTGATCTCCATTTAGCAGGAATAATAAGGTGCTTTTGACTGTGGTTGATTCCTGTGAGTAAAAGAATATAAATCGTTCTGAATTTATGCTAGGTTTCTTATTTAGTCCCCTTTCTTTGGGAAGGTCTGGGTTACCCCGGCTTTTTCTATTTACTAATCCAACTTGCATTTCAGTTAGCTAATATTAATGCCTTGCCTTTCTCCTATTCAATATGAACACTCTTTGATCAATACTAAATCACATCATCTTCCACTGTTAGCTTCCTAACTCTTTTTACTTGGCCAATTATGAAAGTCAAATTTGTCTCCATTGCTCAGAATAGCGTGCAGGATGAATACGTATATAGAGGTTGGAGATAAATGTATGAAAGGTGTTTTTTTCTTCCCCAGTTTTCATTTTGAGCCAGGTTTATAAAGCATGGGGTCTAATTTATTAAAGATATAAGTAACTAAAATTGGTTGAATAGTTTTAGTAGAGTTGACAGGGTAGTGCAAGAGTCTCTTAACAACTCATAGATCTTATTTATAATGCAGTTAGTTAAAATCAGGAGAGAACAATATGCATTGCATGCATGGTTTAGCAAAGGTGTATTTTGTATTCTTATTTTTTCCTACATCTCTAGAGTTTACAGATTCTGGACCAACTTTAAGCTTTAGCCTTCTACAGGGAATTTTTCTGTTAAGATTGTGTTGCTAATGTTTGAATTCTTCTAGAGAGAAAAAAGTCAAAATTTATTTTTCAGTGTTTTATTTTCAATATAAAATCAAAATAATGGTAGTTCCTCCGGGGAGAGAAAGTGACAGAAAATTGATAACATATCCTGTGAACAATGCTGAAAAAGGAGAAGAAATAAATTATCCCCGACCATTCAAAGTCTAATTGTTAGGTGTTTAAGTCAGTAAGTTCTAGTGAATCTGTAAGATTTTTTTATTCCTTTGAATGATAAAGCAGCATATCTGTACTGTTTCCCATATCATTTGTTCTGTTAAGTAGATATTTTGCAACAAATGAATGAACATGTTTTTCTTATGCTTATTGTTAAAATTAGTCATAAATATAATCATTTAAATCATTTCAAATGGTTTTTAGACCTTTTAATTGTGACACATAATGATGCTACAAATCCTTAAATGTATTGCTTTTCTAGGATAAGAATTATCTTTACTGAGGAGATAGACTGAGAATGTAGTAAGAACACCTACAGTTAAAAATGTAATTATGAGAATAATCAGATCATAGAAGCCTATACTTAAAACAATTTCCAAAAAAAGTCTTTTATAATACAAAGAAAACTTATTTCTCGTAAACTTACCTTCACATTTATATAATTATGTCTTATTTTTTTTTAATGTATGATTGTGGCAAATTAAAAAGTCTATCAGAAGAGTCTTAGATTATGGTTGGGTTAAAAACGGTGGTGGTTTTAAAGCTCAGTGGCAGCAGAGAGCTTCCTAGAGATGAAAGGTATTTTAGTTCTCTTACTGCTTATGGAAGCATCCCAAAATTTAGTAGTTTAAACAATAGCCTCTGAATCAGCTCATAGTTGAATCTGCTGGCTTGTTCTGTCAGAGCTGAGCTGAAAGCTGCTGGACTTGCCCATGCAGCTGTTGTCAGCTCGTGGTGTGGCTTGTGTCTGGGTGCCCTCATTCACACATGTGGCTTTTGTAGGCTCTCGAATTGTGTGATAGAGGCACCTGACTTATAACCCAGCAGGCTAGCTTGGGTTTCTTCAAAAAGTGATTGAATGGTTACAAAAGCTGTGAGAGAAGACATCCCCAATATACAAGTCCTTGTTAAGACTTTGCTTGTATCGCATTTACTAGAAAAGTACAATAAATTCGCTAAAGAAAGTCATGGCTATTCCAGGTGCAAGAGATGGAGCAATATGCCCCACCTGTTCATACTGGTCATGTCAATAGAAAGGAAGGAATTTGTGGGCATTTGGTAATCAATCACAACCATCCTCTGGCTGTAATTTATTCCTATTCTCTCACGTGGAAACATTCTCAGTCTTATCCCAGAGACCTAAAATGTCTCATAAAATTCTGCCCTTAGGGTGGAAGTACAAAATCTTGAGATCTAAAAGTCATATTTAAAAGGCAGTCTTGGATGTGTTTCTATTGGGCTAGAGAGACAAGTTACTTGCAAGGATATGTAAGGATATGGTAGATGTGTATGTTACACATGAGCTTCAACCTTCCAGTTAGAGTGGGTGATAGTTTTGTCCGGCTCTTTTACTATAAAATAAGATGGGTCGTCCTTTTTCCAGCTTGCTGTAATTTCCTTATTGTTTTTTTTTTTTTTTTTTTTTGTAGCCTCCATGAACAGATGATTCAGCATTTTTCCAGTCTCATTTAATAGTTTCTTCACTGTTTTTTTTTTTCCAGCCATAGCCACCTCTCATTCTCCAGATCAATGCCACTTATAAGTGCAGTATTTCTATTATATACTGCTATATAACAAACTCCATCCAAAATGTCAGTGGCTTAAAACAGTAATCATGTGTTTAGCTAATTCTGTGGGTTGGCAGGGAAGTCTTCTTGACTGGGCCAGGCTTGCTGTTCTCTGCTGGCAGCTTATGCAGCTGGCAGGGTTAGCTGATAGCTCAATGATTTGTGATGAACTAGTTACACGACTGGTAGTTGACAGACTCCTGGCAAATTGGAGGGGGCTGGGCCAGGTGTCTCTTGTTATCTGGAGGGATAGCCAGGGATTCTTTACATGGTAGTTGAAAAGTTAAAAACACCGTAAGATAGGGTAAAGTTCAACGCTCAGGCACTTTCCAAGTTTCTGAGTTTATCATATTTGCTAGAGTTCCATTGGCCAAAAAATAAATCACATAAGCATCACAGATTAAACACTGGAGAAAGAGACTCCACATCTTTAAGAATGAATGTATACCCACTCTTCGATTCTAGCATCAAAGATTACAGAAAGCAGTATTTCTTCTTGTTCGTATTAACAGGGATACTTTAATTTTTTTCTATGAGCACATATAGCCACAAAGAAGATAGGAAATGCAATACATCAGGTCTCTTTCACATACCTGCCATATCAACTCTCTAGCTTTCCAATTCCTTGTTCTTTCATCAGTCATAAAATTTTTCTTCTTCCACACTCCATACTCTAGTGTTCTCATACTTCAGTGTTTATCATTGCCAGTTAGTGCAGTCCTCCAGAAGTTTAGATTAATGATTTTCTGCTATGAATGACAATTTCTGTATTTCTAGCTTATTTCTTTTAATTCATGCACTTATGAAAAATAGAACAAAATTTGACCTTGTCTTGAACTTTGTTGCATTAACTCTATCACCTTTTTCCACTCTTCATCCTCCCCTTATTACCCAGCTTAGATTTTGTGGTATATTAATATAATTACTATCTCTCAGATAACCTCAATCTTCTGTCCTTCACCTGAGCAAACCCCAAACCTGGATAAATACATTTCTCCATAAACTGGTAACTATGTTGCTGCATTTGAATGGAGCCATACACATGCAGTACCCACAATCATAAGGACTTGTCTCACTTTGAATTTGTGAACACAGACATCAGGTGTACCCTCAGGATTGTTTGCCAAGATTATTACATTTCCTGACTAATTCACTTAGCCAATCAGAACTTGTCAAATTTCTTCACTTCCCTGCTCACTCAAAGGTCACATTATCTTACTGAGAATACAGAAACAATTAGAAGTGAATTCCCGATCTTGCCGATTTACCCGAACCTGTAGACACATCCATTCTTTGCCTTCTGTTACAACGGATGCATTGCTCTTTCTTCCATCTAAAGTCACTCCCCCTGTTTGTTTACTGGATCTAATGTCATCATGCCTAATCCATGTCTTGGTAGTTGTCACCTATCCTTTCTGCCATAACATATTTAAATTCTTTATTGGATTATTTCTATCACTACTTAACTTGATGCTTATACTAATAAAAATTTAATGTGGATGCTTGTCCTTACTTACTAAATGAGAATTGTTAGCAACATGTGTGTCCCTGTCTCTAAGGCATAGACATACACACATATATATTCACCATCTCTATTGATGCTTCTCTCATTCTCTCTTGACCTCTGCAATTAAACATTCATCAGGGTCAAACCACGGAAATCACTCTTGTCAATCTTGTCATTTTTAAAATTCCTACAGTAAATTTGACGCCTTTCAACAATATTTGAAAAAGTTGATGGGTGCCGCCTCATTAAGCATTTTCTTGGTTTCTGAGATAGGGAAGCCTTCTGCTTTTCCATCAAATACACTGACTCCTTTTGTCATTCTTTTATTAGTATTTCTTCCAACCTATAAACACTAAGATTCTTCAAGAATATATTCTCAGAAATTTTCTTTACTCCCTGTACTTACTACTTTCTAGTGATACTAAATTCCCATAACTTCAAGTAAGATCTATTTATTGACTCTTCTTGAATTCATATAGCGAATTCCAATTTCTCCTGAAGCTTTATTTTTGTATACAGCTTTTCACCTTACATTTGCACTTGAATGTCGCTGAAATAAGCATCCTTCGCAGGCCTAAAAAGAAAATTCAAATTCAACATTCCCATATGCCTGCCAGTCTTCTACATACTAGTAAATCACTCCAACATCCATTTGGTTAATTGAGGGAGAAAAAAAGAAAACCACCTCAGGGTCACTGTTATGAACTTACTTTCTCTCCACACCACATGTTGGCTCTACTTCCAAAATTCACATCACATTAAGTGGCTCTTCACTACCTCCACTGGTGCCACTAGTCATCCACTCTTGTTTGGATGACTTATGCAGCCTTCTGTTGGTCTCCTTACTGCCACTTTTTATTTTTGACCCAGAGTCATATTTTAAGAATATAAATTGTGTCACTTTCCTGTTGACATCACCCCAAAAATGCCTTCCCAAAAACTTCAAATAAAATCTAAAATCCATTTGTAATTCTGATTTCTGGATCCACATGTAACAAGCTTGGATGTCAAGATTCCCCCATAAGAACAAGTATAATGCTGAATGGATTGAAAAAAAATCAGCAACTCTTCTTGAATCCATAAGAGAAGAAAATTAAAGACAAACCAGTGCCCCCAAGGTTTGAGAGACTGGGATAAATACAGAGCAGACTCATGACTAAAACCTGCTGTGGGAATAAGTGCTGGCATAGGCAAACCAGAACCAGAGCTTAACATAAAGGGGTTTTATTAGAGACTAACTGACCTGGAGAAAGGAAACTAGTCAAATTCAGCCTACTCTAACAATCTTGTCTCACCTAAGGAAGGAAAAAAAAATACTGAAACATCTGTGAAGTTCACTGTTCAGAGGCATAATCTCCTTAAAAGACTGAATCCCAATTATAGAACTATAGAATGTTTTCTCTTCCTTCTTCCACCTTATTACTACATTACCAAAGGGCTATTTACAGCAGTTTCTTTTACTTAGTACATCATGTCCAGTGAAGGAGGAATAAGTGAAGATAACAAAAACTTTTTTCTTTATGGACCTAAGTAGATAACAGCACAAAATAATGGCAGCAGTGTATTCAATTATGTGTATGTGTGTATGTACCTTACATGTGTTTATATACCTATTGTATATAAGTGAAATGAATGACAGCAGTGATAAAAGGGACAGGAGGAAAACTAGAATTATTTTGATATAAGGTACTTAAACTACTATGAAGTGGTAGGGTGTTCAAAAGTAGACTTGGATTAGCTGTAAATGTGTATTGCAAACTCTAGGTCAACCATTATAAAATAGAGTATAATTGATATGCTAATAAAGGGGAGAAGAAAAAATCATAAAATGCTCAATTAAAACTACAAAGGCTGAAAAATAGTGGAAGACAAAGAAAGGAACAAAGATCAAGGGCAACAAATAGAAACAGTAACAAATATGGTAGATATTAATCCAACAATGTCAGTAATTATTTTGAACATCAGTGGTCTAAATATACCAGTTAAGACAGATTTTTCAGAATGGATTAAAAAAATAAGACTGAACTATATGTTGCCTACAAGAAACCCACTTTAAAATCACATACAGACTTAAAGTAACTGGAAGGAGAAAAATATACTATGCTAATACCAATCAGAAGAAAGCAGGAGTAGCTGTAGTTATTTCATACAGAAGAAATTTCAAAGCAAGTAAAGTTTTCAGGGATGAAGAAGGTTATTACATAAATAATGATAAAGGGATACTATAAACATCCTAGACTTATGCCATAACCTGTGACCCGTGGGGACTGATGTTTATAATTAAGTATTCCTTTCTTCTAGCCCTTATTGGACAACCCTAAAGTATATTTTATACTACTCCTCATAGGATCCTAGATGGATTATGCCTCAGTTGCCCCATTATGAAGAACAAAATTACTCATTCATCCTTGGATTGGCTTTCCCTCCTTTACTGAATCACTGTGACACTTTTCCTTGACCCTCACTCCTTCTCCACCTGCATGCTAACCCTTTTATCAGGACTCTTTTTTTAGGGTATCACTAAAACAATTAGTAACAGTAGTAGCCCTTTTTGTTTAGGTGAGTGATATTCTACGATTCCCTAATTAGGTGCTAACTGTAGCATTATAATTACTAAGTTTTCTTGTAAGAGGTGGATTGGAATTTGGTACAGATAGAACATGATGCATTGGTTTGTACAATACAGCACACTTTATCAATATGTGAGCAATAATAATATTAAGGGCTATACAATTAGCCAACCTTCGTCAACATCTATTTTAGAAGCCCAGGGGACAAAAAGTGACAGGTTTAAATCAGCCACCTATCAATCCTCTGGTAGAACAGAAGACATTGATGAAAATCAGCCCCAGGATTTAAATTAAAGGATTTAAACTGTAATCCTTTGAATTACAAAGGATAGAGTGAACAGCCTCCATGGGTCTCCCTATGCCAAAGAAGACCCTATGCCATGGGTCTTCCTGAAGAAAAGAAAGACCTAGAGACCCAGGGTGTGGGCAATTAGGTGAGGAAGCCTGATGATTCTGAATTTCTACATTTATCTTAAACATCTTCTTAGGAAGAAGCAGCCCCCTCCTCCATGCTAAATCTTTTCCTCACTTAGAGCTCCAGTGGAGGCCTCATCTGGTGTGGGTGCCTTGCAAGATGATGCTGGATTAGTCAGTGTTTGAGTTAATTTTCTCTCACTGTATCCTCATCTGTAAGCAGGGACAGGTGAAACCAAGCAAAGGCAAATTAATACAGTAATTTATCCAGGAGGAGAAAGACAAATACACACAAATAACTAAAATATCTGACGAATACGTACTAGAACATATTGGGGAGTACATGTTGGGGGGTGTATTGGGAAGTTGGGTTTGGAAGAGGACTACAAAATACATGGCTTACTGTTGACAAGAGAGTACTCTGTTGTGGCTCAGTGTTTAAATGTTCTGGCAGGGACACCTGGAGACTGTTTAGAATTGCTTTTTAAATCTTGGAAAGAATGATGCTACATGGTGAATGAAATAAAAGTATTTAGAACAGTGTCAGGAGACTCAGGTAGGTGAGCAATACAGAAGGAGTCCAGTATGTGAGATCAAGTCATCCACTACTGAAATATGTTCCATGAGAAATCTCAGACTATTTTTCACTACCAGTAAGAATTAAACTGCTAAGGAAGACACTGACATGTCTGAACAGCTCATTGTTGCTTCCTTCTTTAGGCCAAGGTTGACATTAGCAGATTTGCCATGGGACTGGGCTTCCTAGTACCACTGGGGATGGATTCTGAAATTGAAGAGGCTAAGAGGTCAATATTTATCATCAGGGATCATCTCAAGGGAGCTGTCATAAGAACATCAAGATGAGATATTTAACCAGGTGCCTTTATTCATAAGGATCTATAGTCATGACTAATAGATCATTATATTCCTAACGTTGAGGTAGATGGTGAGCTAACTAGAGTATTAATTGACTTCTATAATAAAAAATTGACAGCTGCTGAGCATATATCTATCACAGCTGCCATAGTACAAATTGAGATCTATCGCCCAGTTTCAAGATGAAAGTCAGAAAATTCTACCATTAAAATAGAGCCTTAACTATCTTAACAAGATACTGAGATGGTTCCTGTACAGTGGTGTCAGGAAGAAGTACGTCTGGGTCCCAGGGCATCCCTGAGGGTGTTCATGGGTGCTTCATGACCAGTGATAACAAGTTTAAAGCAACTGAACACTCCAACTCCTTTATTAAGAAGATCAGAACCACCCCGCTTTGCCAGAAATATAGACATGTTCAAGTGCTGGAAAAATGTGATAAAACTCTAAAATGGGTGGTGGAAGAGAGGTGAATATTAAGTATGGTCTTCGAACCCAGTTTTAACTAGCTTGTTTCCCTCAACTGTGGTCATGGAATATTTCACAGATAATGAAGCCAGCCAATATCTGGAAGGCTCTGGAACGTAGCAAAGTTAACACACCATGGACTTAAGCTGATGAGTACAAAGGGTGGAGTGTATAGAACACTTCTTACGTCCTATCCCAATCCTTCCCCAGCCCAACTTTGTACTCATGCCATTGCTTCAATGACCATCTGTACCCAAGTAGAACTAGAATACATGCCTAATATTTGCTACATGTAAATCTTACAGGCTTCTCTTCTGCTTCCATGTAGAAAGTGTTTGCCATTCTGAGAACTGGCAAACCCAGAAATATGAAGGAGTTAATCTGTAGGAGTGAATCTTGACCAATGAGACATGGGTGCCGATGGATTAAATTGCCTCTTCTGAGTTCCTTTGTGGAAAATTCTGAGATCCATTTTACATGTTCATAAGAGACTCTCTAGTATGACTGAACCATATTTTTTCACAGCAGTGATCATCCTGATAACACCCTTGAATTGGCTTTCTCTACTTGCCTGTTTCACTTTTCCTGATCTCTACTCTTGACCAATGGATCACTTCCGAAATTAAACTTACTAAGTTCAAGCCTTTGTCTTAGCGTTTGCTTTTGAGGAAACTCAATCTAAGACACTAGCATTTTTCTATGCCTCTAACACACACAACAAACTCCTTTCTACCTCAGCTGATGAGTTCTCTCCTCTCTGCCTAGTATTCTATTGCTGGAAAGATGCATTGCTTAATTATTCAACTTATTCAGAATTTCAGCCAAATAACTATTTTAGAGAGTTCTTTCTTGACCTGTCCATCACGTCCTATTCTCTCATTACTCTAACACTGCTTTACTTTACAAGTTATCTTAGTCATTTAATTTTAATATCATGGTATTTAAAATTTACCTAGAAAAATACCTAGATAAATTTTTCAGCACCCAAGATCTTTCTATCAGCAAATAATTAGAAGATGTCCATTTAGACCAAGAATTATGAAGTCCCAAGTATCCTATTCTAATAGAATAGAACAAAAACTGCTAAAACTAGAATATGATCATATGAAGAATTGTCAAATAAGGCTCACATGAGTCATAGATCTTATTATGGAAACCAGTGCCAGATTTAATAATGAGATAGGCAACAGGTGAAAATTTCACTTGGAGAATTCTGAGACTCTCCTGTGTAGCTCCACTTTAAAGTTCCTTTCTCTACAGCATTAGGATGCTTCTTCGTTTCAGGCTTAACATGTGACATAAGTTTGGAATAATGTATGTGCTGATACTGCTTCACAGGGTAAGCCATTTGGTTATGGAATACCTTTATCCTATATCAAGGCAAGAATATCAACTCCTCAAAATCCCCAGTTCCAAGTTTAATTACAATAAGCAACCTAGGGAGAGTCTATCTAGTCTGCCAACTAGCATGTCATAAATAAGAACTCTCTACTTCATGCTATATACCTGTTTGTATGTCCACAAGGACATCTTCTTTGTAGCATGTTGACTAGGTTTGTTTAGAGTTGTTCCTTTTTTTCAGGAATCACTGAAAATAAGAGGAAATGAGTTACAGTATTACTCTTCAGTCTTTATGTCCCAGAACTCATAATATTCCAAAGTATAAGACAGAAATGTGAAAGGGGAATAATAGAGAAAATAAGAGTCGGCAGTCTTAACCCTATGTCACACGTTGTTTTTTTCCATATTTCCATTTTCAGGTGAGCTCTTGTGGCTTCTGATAACTAACATCCATCCACAAGCATTGAATGAGCTGAGTTATTGACTTCCTCAGTTTATCAATTACATCAGTCAGAACATGAGAAGCAAACAGGTTCAGACATTTTATTTTATTATTCGTATTGAACTACCACAAAAATCTATGTGATAAAAGGTTACCATTTCTTTGTCCTAATTTCTCCCATGAATACCTCATGAAATCTTCCTGACACAGATAATACCAAATCAGTCCTTGCCCACCTAATACTTAGAAACCATTTTCTATGTTGTCACTGGTATAAGGAATGACTCTGTAGTCAGCTACCAGTTAGTTCAATTTGTGCCCCAGCTCTGCTTCACCATACTTTGTGTTTGGGCTCTTATTTTTTTCCTTTGGACACAGCCATGTGAAATCTGTTACATTTAGGAAGAGAAATATGCTGAAATTTATCATTTTCTAGAGATTTTGTAAAAATGCTGATCCTTACTGGAAGTTACTACTCCTTTTTTTTCCAACTTAACCTCATACTGTCCACTGTTCCTTCAATAATGTAAGTTTCCCTATAATTATTTTTCTCATGTTACAAATATCAAATCTATATATAAACTGCAAAATGTGGGTGGTAACTGTAAAAGTGTCTTATAGAGGGGGTAAACATTATCATTGATAATAGAGAAAGATAGAAGAATATAATATTGATTATTAATATAACTTAACCTTTAGTTTTCTAATTTTTCAATAATCCTTCAAATAAGATATAATCAATAGAAATATATCATTTGTTTCCATAAAATATGCTTTCCTATATGTATATAACAAGAACACCAATAACATTTGAGTTTACTTTTTTTGTGGATTTTTCCCTCTGTTCAAAGGTGGGGAAACTTGAAATATCCTTATTAAAACCTTCCTTTCTGTCTTCATATATCTTGAATAATTGTTTAAACAAAGAATAATAAGAGAATAGATTTGGAGAATTAGTATATGTTAAGGACAGACCAAATACTGTCTTTGAAATTAGAATTAATATTCCTAGGTCTTTATCAATGTCACCATAGTTTTTGTATTGATTTCTTTTTCCTGATAGATGATTCTTATGTCAATTCTATATAAAATGTTATATTCAGAATTAGAATATGCATTGCAATGATATTTAAAAGTCTAAAACTTCTTATTCCCTTTAAGGAGTACAGACATATCTAAGTTCATATCTTACAAGAAATAGACCCTGAAGCAAGGATTATGGTTCAATGACTTTATTTAGGTAGTAATCCTATGAAAAAAGCACTGATGAGAGAGAGAGAGACAGACAGGAAAGGAAGAAAACAAAAAGTTTTAGTTAATGGGTAGGTTACTCAACCTATCTGGCTAATTGTCCTAGGAAATTGTGGCTCGGTATTGCTGGAATATTTATCCTTTCTCATTTTTGAAGGTGACTACAGAGGGTGTTAAATTTCCCCCTTGAAATTCCAGTCCGTCCCTCTAGACCAAAAACACCTTCAGGAAGAGACCTAAGTGCTTGAGGTAGGAAGTCCTTTGCATGAATGGGAAGTAGTCACAGAAACAGTCACGGTTAACAGGCCGTGGATGAAGCATGTACAGAGCTTGATGCCAGAGAGGAAAGTATAAACCTGAATGGTTCCTAAAATAACTACTCCCACTATAATTTTCTTGTAATATATATTTTAAAATAAAGTCCTTGATGGGGGCATTATCTTATAGATGTGTTTCGCCTAAGCAGTTATAGTACAAGCAAACTGCGAAAACTTGGGGGTGAACTAAGGGCTAGTTAAACAAGGAAACCAGGTATTCCATGGTAAAAGTTTGCAATTTTCTTTCCTAGAACATCTTCCTGTTGAGAACACCCATATTTGTAACTGTATTCCTACTCTGCCATCTCACACCTGCTCTATCTGCTACATATATTCGTAACAGCTTATTCATAGGAAGCAAGGCAGGCAGTGGAATAGGTAGTGCTAATAGGATTCCTCCTTCAGTTTTTTTTTTATTTGTTTATATATTTATTTACATCCTTATTGGAGTATAATTGCTTTACAATGGTGTTTTAGTTTCTGCTGTATAACAAAGTGAATCAGCTATACATATACATATATTCCTATATCTCTTCCCTCTTGCGTCTCCTTCCCTCCCTCCCACCCCTCTAGGTGGTCACAAAGCACCGAGCTGATCCTCCTTCAGTATTTTTATGCACATGCTTAAGATGTTTGCTCTTAGTTTTAACTAGCTGCTCTAGCTAGCTGTTATTCTTAAAGATGAGGGGGAAAAAAAACTGTTAAGTTGTGAGGTTTCCTCATACTGAAATTGTTTTTTTCACTAGAGTATTGCTTTTTTTTCTCCCTCATACTGAAATTTGGTTTGATTTGTCTTTATCACCCAGGACTCTTTGAAACAGCGAATAATTCTTAGGCGGAAGTATCAGGGTGATGTTCAAATTCTTTGACTGGAAGAATCTATGGAAAGAATCACTAGCCATTCAGTATTGACAATACTTTCACTCTTAATGGAGTTCTCAGGTGTGACTTACCATTGGTTCTACTTTCTTCTGTTGTGACTATGACAGCAGTGACGCTGATGATGATCCTAAGTATTGTCACTGTCAGTCATGATCGTGATATATTAAAATTTTTGTTATGCTACATTTGGCCAAGAGTGAGATTCATGGGCAGGTGTTTGCCAACTCTATATAAAAGTTGGTATATAATTTTTTTAAAAAAATAGGCTTTATTTTTTAGAACAGTTTTAAATTTACTGAAATTGAGATAACAAAGTCTCCACATATCTTACCTTCAGTTTCCCCTATTATTGACATATTAGTATGGTACACTTGTTACAAATAATAAACCAATATCATGCATTGTTATTAACTGAAGTATGCTTTTTATTTAGAATTCGTTAGTTTTTGTCTAATGTCCTTTGTTTCAGGATCCTATCCGGAATACCACATTCTATTTAGGTGTTAATGTGTATTACTTTTTAATAATTCAAGTAAGCATTTGTATACTTCCACTAAAGAGCTAAGGTACTGTTTTGTAATTCAGAAAAAAATATTTAGTAGCTTTTAACAATTATTTTTCCTATTTTCCACTACATTGTTTTGGACACTTAGAAAGCAGAGTGGAGAAGCTGGTGCATGACTGATGGGGCTACCTGTGTCTGCCCAGACTGCACCTCTAGACTGGACTGGACAGCATCCCTGGAGGGAACAAGATCACTTTTCTCTACTTTCCAGCCCACCCAGAATATCTATGCAACCAGCTTAATTTTTTTTTTTTTTTTTTTTTTTTGGGCCACACCACATGGCATGCGGGTTCCTAGTTCCTTGACCAGGGATCAAACTCGCCCTGCCTCCCCCCCCCCCCCCCCCCCCCCACAGTGGAAGCGCAGTCTTAACCATGCCTCCCCCCCCCCCACCCCCGCCACAGTGGAAGCGCAGTCTTAACCACTGGACTGCCAGGGAAGTCCCTATGCCACCAACTTAGATAAGCTTCCTGGGCAGTCACCAAGTGCCTTTTGTCCCTCAGTTCATCTGTTCAAACAATCCAAGGGTTAATCATCTGAATAATGCCATTTCTTCCAATGACAGTATTGGGAATGACAAAAATATGTTGAGTCTGTGTTCAGTATAGGATCTTCAATAGCTGAGAAACTAGGGATATCTGTATTTGTGGCCATTTCCTATGTTCTTAAATATATTTATATATGTACCTAGATTTTTTAAATGTAGTTTTTGTGCATTTAAACACGTTTTATAGTCAAGTGTTAACTTAAAATATCATTGAGAGAAATAAAGATCTAGAACTATACAAGGTATATACATACATATATTTTGTATATATACTATACAAAGTAGTCCTAATCTTATAGAAAATCATTAAAATACTTTAAAATTGGCCTCATGGTCTTGCAGGGAAAACCAGAGGTTGATGTGAGGGTAATTACATTAAGAAACTAGAAAAATTATACTAAGAGACTAGAAAAACCATTAGAATGGTTAATTATGTAGAAAAATAACAGTATCCTCATCTGTCAAAAGCTTTATTATTTGATGAAACTAACTCAATTGGAAATTAAAAACAAATATTTCTTGGGTGTGAGAAATCACACACTAGGAAGTTTGGTCTTATATTTTTGCTGAGAAATGATGTTGACAATCACTTAGAAAAAGGTAAATGTGGAAGCAGAGATAGAAATACCTCATAGACTGGCTGGATGTTAAGCAAACCCACTTCTTATTCTCAAACATTTTCCAAGTTTTCTTGAGGTTAGGTATGGTAATGTGACTTACTTCTGTTCAGTGTATGTGTCTGGATATCTTGTGTAGTATCTTCATGCCCAGACCTAATATTCTCCCATAAACAATTCTTTGTTTTCCCCCAACACCGTGCTATATTTTCATATCCATACCTTGGAATACCTTGGAATCCTTGTGGCAAAGATGACAGACTCTATCATCTTATTGGATGCCTGGATACTTCATGGAATTGAGGACTACCCCATTCCTATGTATTTTGAATTTATATGAGCAAAAAATGTTTAGTTGAGCAGCAGATTTTTCTCACTTTCTTTGTTAGAACAGCTATAATTCCCTTAACTAATAGAAAGGGATACATTGAAGTTGATTGTAGCCGTAAATAAAACCTGAAATTCAAGGCTTTGGTTTAGAGGTCAGAATAGTGGTCACTGAGGAAGATGATAGGAGATATTGAAAAAATGGAGAACCTAATGGAAGACAATTCTCCCTGTAGTACTCAATGTTTATGTATTGTCTGGGCCTTCTGAGCAAAGGAAATAGACAAACCACAATGTAGAGCATTTCTATACCTTCTCTACCCTGCTCTCTTCCTTTACCCCTGTAGACATGTGCTCATATTCCAGAATAATAAATTGAGTGATGCCATTTTTTTTCTCGCTCTTAGAGAATTTCTGCTTGCTTTCTAGAGCAAAAGATAAGGTCTTTATTTCCAGAAGGGAAGATGGGCAATTGTGTTAGAAGCTCTATACAAGAACTGACATCATTTGGGGGTTCCTTTTCTACTGTGCAACACTACTGCATACATAGGTACACGTCACCCTGTGGAAAAACGTGCATGGGAAACCAACACATGATGCTCTGTAAATGGTCTGTTTTCTGGTCCAGAGATCTGTTTCCTGTCAGAATATGAATATATAAATCGTAATAGCTCCATGCTGTGCAGTAGCAAAGTATCGGATTGGCCAAACATTCAGTAGGATGTTACAGAAAAACCCAAACAAACTTTTTGGCCAACCCAATACTTGGTAAAAGTATCCCTTTTGGTATTCAGCTAAGGTTTTGTCGAGTTTGTGGCTTTGAAATTGGGGTTGGAAAACAATATTAGAAATTTGTATTGATTATTACTGACTGCTTTTAACGAAAGTAGAAAGAGATGAGCTAAGGCAGTAAGAACTGGTTTATTTGCAAACTGAAAGGACAGACAGTAGAGCGTGTCAAGATACTTGAAGCCTGAAAAATATGGAGAGTATCTATTGTTTTCAGAATCCAAAGAGTAGGAAAGAATTGGCTTTTTATAATAATAAAAAAATGACAATGTCAAAATTTGAAAAGGATTGTAAAGCTTGCTTCTTTCAGACTTCAAGTAGTAGAAATGACATTTTAAAAGCTTCTGAATGCAGAGCCCCATTTATATTCAGCCCTGCCACAAAGATAAGATTGTAGCCTTCCTATTCCATCTCGATGCTTCAAGATTGCCATCATTAGATTGGGGAGGGAGGGGATGTTTTAGTCCATTTGGGCTGCTGTGGCAAAAGACCACAGACTGGGTGGCTTAGAAACAACAAAAAATTATTTCTCATCATTCTGGAGGCTGGAAAGTCCAAGTCAAGGCACCTGCACATCAAGTGTGTGGTAAGGATCTGCCTTCCTAGTTCATAGACAGCTAGATGTCTTTCCTGTGTCCTCATGTGATGAATGAGCTCTCTCTGGGATCCCTTTCATTAAGGACACTGATTTCATTCATGAGAGCTCCACTGTCATGACCTAATCACTTCTCAAAGGTTGGGCCTCCAAACACCGTTACATTGGGGATTAGGTTTTTAGGTTTCAACATTTGAATTGTGTGAAGAGGGGCACAAACATTCAGTCTATAGCACGGGGAACAAAGGAACAAAAACAAATGGAGACCTATGGTTAGAAAGTAACTTTGTGTGTAGCTATAGGTACATGGAACTAACTAGAAATGAAAAGAAGTCTAGTACATTTTATAGGAACAATGTAAAAGTCTGGGATTAAAAAAGCTTTAACTGTTAGAAATTTAGAACATCCCTTTAATCCCCGAATTTATGTAAGGAGAACATATAAGTTGTGCTTATCAGAAGAAAATTATATTTCCAGAGACTTTTTCTAAATTTAAGAATCCATTATTGGATTTACTATTAGTTATACAAAGTATAGTAGTTTTGTAATGTATTAATCTTATCTGTCCATTTGATACCAACCTCCTCTCTATTTTAGTTAATTTTATAACTTATTTTTAACTGCTAACAATACCTACCTTACATTTTTCTTAGATTTTAAAATACTCAATGAGTTTAACTCCATGATTTTAGTTCTGAGCAGAGAGGAAGTTTAGATTTTGCAGAGGTTTTGAAGACTTGTTTTCCTCTTTAACATAATTGTGGATTGATCTTATTTTGTGTTATTTCACATTTATTCACATTTTTGTTGCTTAAAACTTCATCAACTTCTGTTCCTTTTCATAATATTGTAACTTGATTATTCAACTCCTGTATGGTTTGATTTTCTTGGTTTTTAAGCTTATAACGAGTCTTTCACGTGACAATTCAGTTGAAGTTTTTTTGAAGTGAAAGTGTAGGTCTCTGTAGATTTTGACTGACAGCATTTAAACTTATTGATAATTTCACTCAGTTTCTGTTTGTAATTACTGATTATTTAAATTAGGTTACAAGACCAAATGGTACTGTATCTGTCAATTCTTTCTTGCTTATCTTAGTATATGCTTAGTTAGCTGCTGTAGTGTTTACCGAATAAATGCTATAAACAGTCTGGCTCTAAAACTTATGCTTTTGACATCTGATCAAAATACTATTTTAGATGATATTAGTATTGTTACCTTTGTTTTCATTTTAATTAAAATTGTTACCTAAGTATTTGCAAGGTATATATTTGTAAATATTTAGTTTTAAAAATTCATGTGTCTTTTTTTATTCAGTGGCTTATATATAAACAATTAAAAAAGCAGTCCTACTTTGCATAGAACCATGTCAACTGAAACTTGGAACTGTATCCTCCAGATATCCCCAATATGCTCAAGTTCCAGTTAATACGGTTCTGTCCAAAATAGGGAATGCTTACAGTTGAATATGGCATTTCCTGTCAAGTACTGAACAAAAATCTTTTATCAGGGTGGGAGAGTCATATGTATTATCTTTTTATTTATATAATTGAAATAATTTCTCATTTATAGTATATATTCACTGGTTTATACTTTATTTTTTTCCCATTAACTTTTTCATTTATGGCTAACTAAATGAAATGATCTGTATCTTGTCAAATTAATAGGATTGTCATTGGTTTTAAAGGTGTTTGTAATATTTCTAATTCTACTAGAGGTTATGATTACATTAATAGTCACTTTTGAAATTGTAAATATATATCCAAAACCCAAAATGATTTAGACAATATTTACTTCAAATCCCATGAAAGATTTTTATCATATTTTGGCCTTACACTGTTTACCCCTCCTTCTAAAATTCTGATCATGGCCATTCTGATCTGGCATGCTTAACACAAATCAGCTTTTCCTGTACCCGTGGACTAAAGGTGATTTATTTATTCAGATACTGAGCAATTATGCCCTTATTTATAGATGGAAAGTAGATGATTATTTGTGACACACTGACCTAAAAGCAAACAAACTGAACAAGAAACATCCACGGATTTATTAGCTACAAAAACATACTGGAGCAAAGATCTGAGGAAATGTAAATCTGACTCTGTTTATTTAAGAAAAAATTGCAAAATATTTATATGTTCATAATGCAAGCATCTTGCCTATAAACTCTAGAATTTTTTAAATTATATTTATTATAAAGAATTACATGAATAATACATGATTTTTATCAGAAAGAATGTTACTTTATGCAAGCTTATCCTCTATCATATACATCTAGGTTTTTTGAAATTTCATGCCCTTTTTAAAAGCATATAACCTAGAATATTTTTAAGCCTAACTTTTATACATGCGTATCATTTCTGAAATTTCCCTCCCGTTTTTACACAATTTAATCCCCATTACCTCCCCCTGCTGGTGATAAAGTGAAGGTGCAAAGCAAATCAGTTTTTTCCACACGTTGGTATCTTAGTATCTTGCCACCTATTTCTGAGCGAAGGGATTATGCATGGACTGCTAACTATACATTTCAGAAAAATAAGAAAACATTTTAAGCATGATTTTTGCTAGCCTGAATTCATTTTAAATGGACTTTTCCCACTACAACATAACAGAGTGGTACAGTATATAGGAAAAGTTAATAGGACCAAAAATTCAATTACTGTTTTCTCCATATAGACTGAAGCTAATCAGGAAATTAGGAGAGAAATTGGTCTCATTTCAGATAGTGAATGAGTACTTTACCTTGCATGACTTAGGGAGAAAAAACAAATGACATGGTCTGCTCAGGGAATCTTGAGACTTCAGAGTAATTCAGTTTGAGTGTGTTATGGTTGAGAGTAGAGTTACAATGCCTCCCTGGGGAACTTGTAAGTTGTTTGTGAACTGCAATAGTGGACTGCAATAGTCTCCTAAGTCTTCTAATAGGATCCCAGGGGCCAGCCGTGCCAGCTCTCCTCAAAAGAAATTCCATCTCTTGAGAATAAAGTCATAGAAAGACTTAATGTTCTGCAGGATTTAGGTTGTTTATATGGCAGATGCTCTCAGTATGTTTTCCTCTTGCACCCTGAGTAAAGACCGGCATGCAGAAAGGGATAGATAAATTCACAATTAGCCTGAACAGTGTCATCGTAGCTCAGCCTCTGCTCTTGCAAACTTGAGTTGAGCTTTATGAAATAATCTAAATTCCTCTCTACTCTCCAGTTATTCTGAACTTAGAAGAAATGTCTGATGGGAAGCATTGCTATGTGTGCTGATATTAAAATTGTGGGTTAAGCCCTAGCAAATCACGCACTTATCATCAGATGAGCTTCCTTCACTACATAATCACTCTCAACAGGTGCCCATCCATATTGGCTCTGTTAAGGAAACTCCTTGGCCAGGGGTAATATCATACCATATCATATTTCTCCATGAAACTCAAAATACCTCAAAACTATAATAAAAATACCCCTAAAATCTGAAGTGAAACTAAAAATTGCAAGACAGAAAATATAGTCTGCACACAGATCTCCCTTAACTTATGCAGGTATACATTCTCCAATGCCAGGAACTTGACAAAAGAAAGACTAAAATCCTAGTCACAATCCCAATAACAGTACTACTCTTACCCTGGCCTGAGAGCTCTTAAAAGATGTTAGGTATATGCTTTTTTTTTTTTTTGTATGCGGGCCTCCCTCTGCTGTGGCCTCTCCCGTTGCGGAGCACAGGCTCCGGACGCGCAGGCCCAGCGGCCATGGCTCACGGGCCCAGCCGCTCCGCGGCACGCGGGATCCTCCCAGACCGGGGCGCGAACCCGGTTCCCCTGCATCGGCAGGCGGACGCGCAACCACTGCGCCACCAGGGAAGCCCAGGTATATGCTTTAAAGAGATTTGTGGATCTAAATTTATGTATATGTGTGTGTGTATATATACACACACACAATGTTTGTATTTATTCATATGTATATATACTATATAAATTAAGAGGAAAAAAGTAAAAAGAAAAAAAAAATCAGCTATTTGAAAGAATAAAACAGTTTTGATAAACATTGAGGCATCGGCCATGGGGACTTCTCCTGAAGCACTAATGTGTGTTTTTTGTTCTGATTTACTAAGATGCTAGAATAAAATCCACCTGATCAAGTAGCAGACACACAAGTTACCTTATCATGTTAGTAATTATTGTACCTCTTGTTAAAATAATGAAAAAAAAACTCTGAAATAAATTCATGACTTTAGAGAATCAGAGTTTCAAAACCTAAGAAAGACAAGGTGGAAACTTTAGACGTATGAGAAATGGACAGGCCACCCCAAAGTTTTTATGATTCAAAATTAAAGGTCCAGGGCCTAGAGCCTTTTATATCTCTGCAGAGGCAGTGTTTAAATTGTCAAAAGACATGTAAAGATGTACCCCAAAATTTAGTAGCTTAAAAAAGCCGACCGTTACTTGCTCATGATTCTCCACTATAGGCTGGGTTCAGGTAAGGAGATATTTTGCTGGTCGTGTCTTGAGTCACCATGTGGTTAGCCATCTGGAAGCATGACTGCGACTTGAAATCCAAGTAAACATACTGGTCTATTTGCTGCCTCAACGGGAAAACCTGGGGGCTTCCCAGGTCACCCTCTCCTTTTTTGTCCTCTCCCCCCCAGGAAAAGCAACTCTCTTCACAGATAAATCACATGTCCAAGGTGAAAACAACAAACTGCCAGGACTCTTAAAACCCAGGTCCAGAAGTGGCAGAGTATTGCTGGCACACTGCTGGACAAACTCATCACAAGTTCAGGCAAGACTCAAGTAAAAGGGAAAGAAACTCTATTTCTCTAGGGGAGGACTAGCACATATTGTTATTTTAAGTCCCCAATAATTTGCCTTCTACAACCTTTGTACATAGTAATGACATGCAAACTCATGTTTTCCCAAGGTCCCCAAAGTTTCATCTTATTGTAACATTGATTCTGACTTTCAGATGAGGATGAGACCCTTGGGTGTAGCTTCTTAGAAAAATGTTCTAGATACTAAAAGAGATGTTACTCAACCTCCCTGCCCTCTGCCACAGTAGACCCAGCTTACAATTGTGAGTGAAGGACAGGATAATCCAAGTAGCCCAGGTGGCTTGCTTACAAGCAATAGAAATTGGTTTCCCACAGTTCTGGAGCCTGCAAATTCTAAGATCAAGGTGCGGACAGGGTCGGTGTCTGGTCACCTGTTCCCTGATTCAGGGACAGACTTCTTCTCACTGTGTCCTCCCAAGGTGGAAGGAGTCTGGGGCTCTCTGGGGCCCCTTTTATAGGGACTCCACAATCATGACCTAACCACTTCTAAAGCCCTTACCTCCAAATACCATTACATATGGGATTAAGTTTCAACGTATGAATTTTGAGAGGACGAAAACAGTCTACAGCAAATAATGTTTTGATTTATCTAGTGATTTCTTGTTTTATTTTTTTAGTAAAAATGGAGGTTCTTAACATCCTTCTATATTATAACCAGAAATAGAGCACAAATTGAACTGCATTCCATAGTGTATGTATGTGTATCTAATTCTAAAAAATTCATTTTCTTTCTGAATATCCTGGGTATGTTTTATTCACCTCTTATTTCTCCCTCATATTTAAATTCCTTATTTTTATTAAACAAATTTAAATTCATATCTGATTCTGCAAGCTTTTATTTAATCTATAGTGGCTTGCTTTCTCAATGTTTTTCAGTGATACATAGTTAGGAGTTTATAATTCTTGGAATATTTACATATAACTTTCATTTGAGGTTACTTCCTAAAATTAATTTCTTTTGAGGATTTGCACATGATTCTGCCAGGGGTCTGGTGGCACAGCCAACGATGGATTTTCATATGCAAAATCATCTTTTGACTCCCCACAGTCCTGTGAATTTTAAGGTTTCAGTCTGAGTGCAACCCCAAATCAAGGATAGGAATTGAAAATAGGATTTCTGAGGAGAGCCTTAGTTTTTCTTTCTACTCAAAGCAAAAAATGTTGTGTTGATGACGTTTGTTTGCTGGTTTGTTTTTGTCTTTTATTCTGCATTGATGTTGTAACCCTTTGTTTTTCTTCAGGGGTGCTTTTCTCTTTGCAAAATTCATTTAGCCTCCTAACTTGGACTGCTTCAGTGTAACCCAAACCCTGAGCAATTATGCTTTCTTTCTTTGCTTTGCTTTTTCTAATATCTGATCAGTTACTTTATTCTATCATAAGCCTTGTACATGCTTAAAAATATATATTCATTTATCATATTTAATGCAGTATTTTAGATGTACTTTATTAGATGTTTCTGTACAAATCTCATCAGATATTAAAGAGACAAATTTCTCAATTTTGAAACCATACAAAACCACATTTTAAAACATCTCTTGTTAAGGGAGTAACAAAATCATCCTGCATTAAAAAAAAAAAAAAAAAGTTAGACCCCTGATCATTGTAAAATAGCATTCTTACTCCTTATTATATTCAAGAAACCTATTTTGCTATTCCACCCACATAAATTCTTCCCATTACCTATACTTTCAGCTTTATTTTTTGTTCAGCTTATGTTATCACAATAAACTACATATCTCTACTTAAACATATTTCAATATATCTGAATTATGTCTTGATGCCCATGTGTCCAGTTGTTAAATCCTATTCCCATGACTCTAGAAGGCAAAATATATTTTTGATATCAAAAATCGGCTTGAATGCATGTCTCATATTTTACTATAATGAATATGTCTTAGACATATTTAAGTGATTTGGCAATTTGACTGATGGTGTATAAATTGCAAAATACTTTTATTTTAGCATTGCTCTCAAGCATGCTCTGTTCTCCTAATATCCATAGTTAATACTAAAGCAAAGCCCCCAGTTACTTTTAGATATGAGAAAATGTAATCTAGTTGAATTTGTTTATTTGTTTTTATTGAAGTATAGTTGATTTACAGTATTATGTAAGTTTCAGTTGTATACCATAGTGATTTGTTGCATTTTTCTCAGCAAATTATATTCCATTATAGGTTATTACAAGATATTGGGTATAATTCCCTGTGCTATATAGTAAATCCATGTTGCTTATATATTTTATGTATAGTAGTTTCTGTCTGTTAATGCCATACTCTTTAATTTGTCCCTCACTCCACCCCTCTCCTCTTTGGTAACCATAAGTTTGTTTTCTATATCAGTCAGTTTCTGTTTTGTATATAGATTCATTTGGATTTTTAAAATTCCACATTTGAGAGATATAGTATTTGTCTTTCTGACTTATTTCACTAATCATAAATTCTCTAGGTCCATCCATGTTGCTGCAAATGGCAATATTTCATTCTTTTTTATGGCTAATACTCCATTGTGTATATTTGTGTGTGAGTGTGCGTGTGTGTATACACATATATACATACCACTTCTTTATCCATTTATCTGTCAATGGATACTTAGGTTGCTTCCATATCTTGGCTATTACAAATAGTGCTGCTATGAACATTGGGGTGCATGTATCTTTTCGAATTAGATTTTTCATTTTTTCTGGATATATCCAAAAGTGGGATTGCTGGATCACATGGTAGCGCTATTTTTAGTTTTTGAAGGAACCTCCTTACTGTTTGCCATCATGGTTGTACCGATTTACAGTCCCACCAACAATGTGTGAAGTTTCCTTTTCCTCCACACCCTCTTCAACATTTAATATTCAGACTTTCTGATGATAGCCTTTCTGACTAGTGTGAAGTAATACCTCATTTTGATTTGCATTTCTCTAATTAGCGATGTTGGGCAACTTTTCATGTGCCTGTTAGCAATCAGTATATCTTTTTTGGAGAAATGTCTATGCAAGTCTTCTGCCCATTTGATTAGATTTTTTTTTTTTTTTTTTTGGGCATTGAGTTGTATGAGCTGCTTGTATATTTTGGATATTTTACCCCTTGTTATTTGCAGCATTTGCAAATATACTCTTTCCCATTCTGTAGGTTGTCTTTTAATTTTGTTGATGGTTTCCTTTGCTGTGCAACGCTTTTAATTTGATAAGGACCCATTTGTTTATCTTCACTTTTATTTCTTTTGCCTTGGGAGACTGATCTAAGAAAATATTGCTACAGTTTATGAAAAGCATGTTTTACCTAGGTTCTTGGAGTTTTATGGCATCATGTCTTATATTTAGGTCTTTAAACCATTTTGAGTTTATTTTTATATATGGTGTGAATGTTCTGATTTTACTGATTTATATATAGCTGCCCAGCATTCCCAACACCACATGTTTTGAAACGGATGTCTTTTCTCCATTGTATATTCTTGCCTTCTTTGTCATAGATTAATTGACCATAAAGCTGTGGATTTATTCCTGGTCTCTATTCTGTTTCATTAATCCATATATCTGTTGTTGTGCCAGTACCATGCTGTTTTGATTACTGTAGCTTTGTAGTATATGCTGATGTCTGGGAGGGTTATGCTTCCAGCTTTGTTCTTTTTTTTTCTCAGGATTGCTTTGGCAATTTTGGGTCACTTGTGGTTCCACAGAAATTTTAAGATTATTTTTTCTAGTTCTGTGAAAACTGCCATTGGTAATTTGATAGGGATTACATTAAA
This sequence comes from Physeter macrocephalus, assembly GCF_002837175.3. NCBI lineage: Eukaryota > Metazoa > Chordata > Mammalia > Artiodactyla > Physeteridae > Physeter > Physeter macrocephalus. The sequence goes on along the minus strand of NC_041214.2, from coordinate 139,812,425 downwards.
TCTGTGATTACTTTGGGCTGTATGGTTATTTTAACAATATTAATTCTTCCAATCCAAGAACATGGAATATCTTTCCATTTCTTGAATCATTCAATTTGTTTTATAGTTTGCAGCATATAGGACTTTCACCTCCTTGATTAAGTTTATTCCTAGGTATTTCACTTTTTTTGATGTGAGTTTAAATGGGATTTTTTTTAACTTTCTCTTTTTGACATTTCATTATTAGTGTATAGAAATGCAACAGATTTCTGTATATTATTCTTGTATCCTGCTACCTTGATGAATTCATTTATCCTAGCAGTTTTTGTGGTGAGACTTTAGGGTTCTCTATAATTTCGTGTAATCTGCAAATAGTGAGTTATACTTCTTCCCTTCTAATTTGAATTCTTTCCCCCTCTCCCCCTCTCCCCCCTCCCCCCCTCCCCCCCTCCCCCTCTCCCCCTCTCCCCCTCTGGACTGATCTGTGTCCTAGGCTCCAGTCATAAACTGTGCATTAGCTATAAACCTTTATGCTCTGAGTCTGGAATATTCTCTGACTCCGCATCTGTCTCTGGCGCTTTAAGAGTAGTTAGGGAAGGTGGTGATGGTAGGGAGGTTTGTTTTATGGTGTATGTGGGAAGAAATCTTTCTTGTCATGTTTATGACAACTCTTCCAAATGGTATTTTTTGTTTATGTGTTGGCAACAGATTCAAGGGAAAGTCAAGATTTTCTCTTATTTTTTCTTTTCTTTTTTCTTTCTCCTTTCCCTCCCTCCCTCCCTTCCTTCCTTCCCTTCCTTCCTTCCCTTCCTTCCTTCCCTTCCTTCCCTTCCTTCCTTTCCTTCCTTTCTTTCTTTCCTTTCTTCCTTCCCTTTTGTCTGATTCCTGTGACTAGGACTTCCAGTACTATGTTGAATAGAAGTGGTGAGAGAGGGTGTCCTTGTTTTGTTCCAGAATGTAGCAGGAAGGTTTTCAACTTTTCACCACTGAGTATTATGTTGGCTATGGGTTTGTCATAAATGGCCTTTTTTATGTTGAGATATGTTCCCTCTATACACACTTTGATAGTTTTTATCATTCATGGATGTTGAATTTTATTTTGTCATGTGCAATTTCTGCATCTATTGAGATGTTCATGTGGTTTATGTCTTTTCTTTTGTTAATGTGGTGTATAACATTGATTTGCATATGTTGAACCATGCTTGTAACCCTGAAATATGTCCAACTTAATCAAGGTGTGTGGTCCTTTTTATGCATTGTTGGATTCAGTTTGCTAATATTTTGTTGAGAATTTTGACATCTATCTTCATCAAAGATACTGGCCTGTAATTTCTTTTTTTGTAGTGTCTTTATCTGATATTGGTATCAGGGTGATGATGGCCTCATAGAGTGGATTTGGGAGTATACCCTCCTCTTCAGTTTTTTGCAATAATTTGAGTAGGATAGGTATACGTTCTTCTTTATGTGTTAGGTAGAATTCTCCAGTGAAACTGTCCTGTCCTGAAATTTCGTTTGAAGGGAGTTCTTTTGTTACAGTTTCTATTTCACTTTTAGTCATCAGTCTGGTCAAAATTCCTGTTTCTTTTTGACTCAGTCTTGGCATGCTATATGTTTGTAGAAACTTGTCCTTTTCTTCTGGGTTGTCCTATTTGTTGGTATATAACTGGTCATAGTATTATGATTTTTTGTATTTCTGTAGTTTTGGTTGCTGTTTATCTTCTTTGATTTCTTTATTTGGGTCCTCTTTCCTTCTTGGTGAGCCTGAATAGAGGTTTGTCAATCCTTTTTATCTTCTCAGAAAACCAGCTCTTGGTTTTATTGATCTTTTATTTTGTATTTTTGATCTCTATTTTATTTCTTTCGTCTCTGATCTTTATTTTCTTCTGTTGACTTTGGGGTTCATTCTTTTTCTAATTCTTTTAGGTGTTAGGTTAGGTTGTTTATTTTAGATTTTTTTGTTTCTTGAAGAAGGCCTGTATCACTATGAAATTCCCTCTTAGAACTGATTTGCTGCATCCCATAGATTTTGTAATGTTGTTTTCATTTTCAGTTGTTTCAAGGTATTTTCTGATTTCTTCTTTGATTTCATCATTGACCTATTGGTTTTTTAGTAGAATGTTGTTTAGTGTCCATGTTTTCGTTCTTTTACAGTTTTTCTTTCTGTAGTTGATTTCTAATTTCATACTGTTGTGGTCAGAAACGATGCTGGATAAAATTTCTATCTTCTTAAATTTGTTGAGGCTTGTTTTGTGACTTAGTACGTAGTCTATCCTAGAGAACATTCCATGTGCACTGGAAAAGAATGCATTCTGCACTTGTTTTGCATGTAGTGTCCTGGAGATATCAGTTAATTCCAACTGATATGTTATGTCATTTACGACCTTCATTGCCTTATTTATTTTCTGTCTGGATGATCTCTCCATTGATGTCAGTGTGGTGTTAAAATCTTCTACTATTATTTTATCATTGTCAATTTGTCTCTTTGTCCGTATTTGCTTTTTATATTTAGGTGCTTCTATATTGGGTGCATACGTCAATGAGTGTAATATCCTCTTCTTATATTGATCCCTTTGTTATATAATGCCCTTCTTTGTCTTTCTTTATGGCCTTTGTTTTAAAGTCTATTTTGTCAGATATGAGTATTGCTACCCTTGCTTTTTTGTCATTTCCATTTGGCAAAATAACTTTTTCCTTCCCCTCACTTTGAATCAGTGTGTCTTTCACCCTGAAGTGAGTCTTTTGTAGGCAGCATATTGCAGGTTCTTGTTTTATTATACAATCAACCACTGTGTCTTTTGATCTGGGCATTGAGTTTGTTGCCATTTAAAGTAAAATTATTGATAGATATGCCCTTATTACCACTTTAATCCTTGTTTTCCAGTTTTCATAGTTCATTTCTTCTTTTTTGTATTTCCGCTTTGTGGTTTGTTTTGTTTTTCCCTTTGTGGTTTGATTTTATTTTGTATTATGCTTGATTTCCATTCTTTCTAGTTTTTGTGATTGCATGTTTTTGATTTGTGATTATCATGGAGTTCATGCATGTTGACCCATAACTATATCTACTTACTTTATCAAGTTCAAACACATTCTATAATATCTATATTTTTATACTCTACTCCCCTACATTTTGTGATTTTTTGTTCCATTTTACATATTCGTGCTTATCTTTTTACTGTTTGCAGTTATCACTTTTACATTTTTAAAAATTTTAATGTATGTACTGGCTTATATAAATGATCTTCAATCATTTTATATGTTTGCCTTTCCTATTGTGATTTTCCCTTTCCTACAGGTTCTTGCTGCTTTTGTATGTAGAGAAGTCTCTTCATTATTTCTTCTAGGGTAGGTTTAGTTTTGCTTGTCTGAGATATTCTTTATCTCTCCTATTTTTTTTTTAATGCTGTACGCGGGGCTCTCACTGTTGTGGCCTCTCCCATTGGGCAGCACAGGCTCCAGATGCGCAGGCTCAGCGGCCATGGCTCACGGGCTTAGCCACTACGCAGCATGTGGGATCTTCCTAGACTGGGGCATGAACCCATGTCCCCTCCATCGGCAGGTGGACTCTCAACCACTGCGCCACCAGGGAGGCCCTCTTCTTCTATTTTTTTTTTTTTAACATCTTCACTGGAGTATAATTGCTTTACAATGGTGTGTTAGTTTCTGCTTTACAACAAAGTGAATCAGTTATACATATACATATGTCTGATATTGGTATCAGGGTGATGATGGCCTCATAGAGTGGATTTGGGAGTATACCCTCCTCTTCAGTTTTTTGCAATAATTTGAGTAGGATAGGTATACGTTCTTCTTTATGTGTTAGGTAGAATTCTCCAGTGAAACTGTCCTGTCCTGAAATTTCGTTTGAAGGGAGTTCTTTTGTTACAGTTTCTATTTCACTTTTAGTCATCAGTCTGGTCAAAATTCCTGTTTCTTTTTGACTCAGTCTTGGCATGCTATATGTTTGTAGAAACTTGTCCTTTTCTTCTGGGTTGTCCTATTTGTTGGTATATAACTGGTCATAGTATTATGATTTTTTGTATTTCTGTAGTTTTGGTTGCTGTTTATCTTCTTTGATTTTTTTATTTGGGTCCTCTTTCCTTCTTGGTGAGCCTGAATAGAGGTTTGTCAATCCTTTTTATCTTCTCAGAAAACCAGCTCTTGGTTTTATTGATCTTTTATTTTGTATTTTTGATCTCTATTTTATTTCTTTCGTCTCTGATCTTTATTTTCTTCTGTTGACTTTGGGGTTCATTCTTTTTCTAATTCTTTTAGGTGTTAGGTTAGGTTGTTTATTTTAGATTTTTTTGTTTCTTGAAGAAGGCCTGTATCACTATGAAATTCCCTCTTAGAACTGATTTGCTGCATCCCATAGATTTTGTAATGTTGTTTTCATTTTCAGTTGTTTCAAGGTATTTTCTGATTTCTTCTTTGATTTCATCATTGACCTATTGGTTTTTTAGTAGAATGTTGTTTAGTGTCCATGTTTTCGTTCTTTTACAGTTTTTCTTTCTGTAGTTGATTTCTAATTTCATACTGTTGTGGTCAGAAACGATGCTGGATAAAATTTCTATCTTCTTAAATTTGTTGAGACTTGTTTTGTGACTTAGTACGTAGTCTATCCTAGAGAACATTCCATGTGCACTGGAAAAGAATGCATTCTGCACTTGTTTTGCATGTAGTGTCCTGGAGATATCAGTTAATTCCAACTGATATGTTATGTCATTTACGACCTTCATTGCCTTATTTATTTTCTGTCTGGATGATCTCTCCATTGATGTCAGTGTGGTGTTAAAATCTTCTACTATTATTTTATCATTGTCAATTTCTCTCTTTGTCCGTATTTGCTTTTTATATTTAGGTGCTTCTATATTGGGTGCATATGTCAATGAGTGTAATATCCTCTTCTTATATTGATCCTTTTGTTATATAATGCCCTTCTTTGTCTTTCTTTATGGCCTTTGTTTTAAAGTCTATTTTGTCAGATATGAGTATTGCTACCCTTGCTTTATTGTCATTTCCATTTGGCAAAATAACTTTTTCCTTCCCCTCACTTTGAATCAGTGTGTCTTTCACCCTGAAGTGAGTCTTTTGTAGGCAGCATATTGCAGGTTCTTGTTTTATTATACAATCAACCACTGTGTCTTTTGATCTGGGCATTGAGTTTGTTGCCATTTAAAGTAAAATTATTGATAGATATGCCCTTATTACCACTTTAATCCTTGTTTTCCAGTTTTCATAGTTCATTTCTTCTTTTTTGTATTTCCGCTTTGTGGTTTGTTTTGTTTTTCCCTTTGTGGTTTGATTTTATTTTGTATTATGCTTGATTTCCATTCTTTCTAGTTTTTGTGATTGCATGTTTTTGATTTGTGATTATCATGGAGTTCATGCATGTTGACCCATAACTATATCTACTTACTTTATCAAGTTCAAACACATTCTATAATATCTATATTTTTATACTCTACTCCCCTACATTTTGTGATTTTTTGTTCCATTTTACATATTCGTGCTTATCTTTTTACTGTTTGCAGTTATCACTTTTACATTTTTAAAAATTTTAATGTATGTACTGGCTTATATAAATGATCTTCAATCATTTTATATGTTTGCCTTTCCTATTGTGATTTTCCCTTTCCTACAGGTTCTTGCTGCTTTTGTATGTAGAGAAGTCTCTTCATTATTTCTTCTAGGGTAGGTTTAGTTTTGGTTGTCTGAGATATTCTTTATCTCTCCTATTTTTTTTTTAATGCTGTACGCGGGGCTCTCACTGTTGTGGCCTCTCCCGTTGGGCAGCACAGGCTCCAGATGCGCAGGCTCAGCGGCCATGGCTCACGGGCTTAGCCGCTACGCAGCATGTGGGATCTTCCTAGACTGGGGCACGAACCCATGTCCCCTCCATCGGCAGGTGGACTCTCAACCACTGCGCCACCAGGGAGGCCCTCTTCTTCTATTTTTTTTTTTTTAACATCTTCACTGGAGTATAATTGCTTTACAATGGTGTGTTAGTTTCTGCTTTACAACAAAGTGAATCAGTATTACATATACATATGTTCCCATATCTCTTCCCTCTTGCGTCATCCTCCCTCCCACCCTCCCTATCCCACCCCTGTAGGTGGTCACAAAGCACAGAGGT
>NC_041214.2:139805544-139805967 GCF_002837175.3 Physeter macrocephalus | reverse complement strand
GTTCCCTTTTCTCCACACCCTCTCCAGCATTTATTGTTTGTACATTTTTTGATGATGGCCATTCTGACCAGTGTGAGATGATATCTCATTGTAGTTTTGATTTGCATTCCTCTAATGATTAATGATGTTGGGCATTCTTTCCTGTGTTTGTTGACAATCTGTATATCTTATTTGGAGAAATGTCTATTTAGGTCTTCTACCCATTTTTGGATTGGGTTTTTTGTTGTTGTTATTGAGCTGCATGTGTTGCTTGTAAATTTTGGAGATTAATCCTTTCTCAGTTGCTTCATTTGCAACTATTTTCTCCCGTTCTGAGGATTGTCTTTTGGTCTTGTTTATGGTATCCTTTGCTGTGCAAAAGCTTTTAAGTTTCATTAGGTTCCATTTGTTTATTTTTTTTTTATTTCCATTTCTGTAGGAGGT
>NC_041214.2:139804917-139805375 GCF_002837175.3 Physeter macrocephalus | reverse complement strand
TTTCCCAGCACCACTTATTGAAGAGGCTGTCTTTTCTCCATTGTATATTCTTGCCTCCTTTATCAAAGATAAGGTGACCATATGTGTGTGGGTTTATCTCTGGGCTTTCTATCCTGTTGCATTGATCTATATTTCTGTTTTTGTGACAGTACCATACTGTCTTGATTACTGTAGTTTTGTAGTATAGTCTGTACTCCGGGAGCCTGATTCCTCCAGTTCCATTTTTCGTTCTCAAGATTGCTTTGGCTATTCGGGGTCTTTTGTGTTTCCATAGAAATTGTGAAATTTTTTTTTTCTAGTTCTGTAAAAAATGCCAGTGGTAGTTTGATAGGGATTGCATTGAATCTAGATTGCTTTGGGTAGTATAGTCATTTTCACAATGTTGATTCTTCTAATCCAAGAACAAGGTATATCTCTCCATCTATTTGTATCATCTTTAATTTTTTTCATCAGTGTCT
>NC_041214.2:139804111-139804608 GCF_002837175.3 Physeter macrocephalus | reverse complement strand
TTGATTTGCGTATATTGAAGAATCCTTGCATTCCTGGAATAAACCCCACTTGATCATGGTGTGTGATCCTTTTAATGTGCTGTTGGATTCTGTTTGCTAGTATTTTGTTGAGGATTTTTGCATATATGTTCATCAGTGATATTGGCCTGTAGTTTTCTTTCTTTGTGACGTCTTTGTCTGGTGTTGGTATCAGGGTGATGTTGGCCTCATAGAATGAGTTTGGGAGTGTTTTTCCCTCTGATACCTTTTGGAAGAGTTTGAGAAGGGTAGGTCTTAGATTTTCTCTAAATGTTTGATAGAATTCGCCTGTGAAGCCATCTGGTGCTGGGCTTTTGTTTGTTGGAAGATTTTTAATCACAGTTTCAATTTCAGTGCTTGTGATTGGTGTGTTCATATTTTCTATTTCTTCCTGGTTCAGTCTTGGCAGGTTGTGCATTTCTAAGAATTTGTCCATTTCTTCCAGGTTGTCCATTTATTGGCATAGAGTTGCTTGTAGT
>NC_041214.2:139797265-139800664 GCF_002837175.3 Physeter macrocephalus | reverse complement strand
TCTCTGTCCCTTTCTTTTTCTCTTCTTCTGGGACCCCTATAATTCAAATGTTGGTGTGTTTAATGTTGTCCCAGAGCTCTCTGAGAGTGTCCTCACTTCTTTTCATTCTTTTTTCTTTATTCTGCTCTGCAGTAGTTATTCCCACTATTCTATCTTCCAGGTCACTTATCTGTCCTTCTGCCTCAGTTATTCTGCTATTGATCCCATCTAGAGTATTTTTAATTTCATTTATTGTGTTGTTCATCATTGCTTGCTTCCTCTTTAGTTCTTCTAGGTTCTTGTTAAATGTTTCTTACTTTTTGTCTATTCTATTTTGAAGATTTTGGATCATCTTTACTATCATTATTCTGAATTCTTTTTCAGGTAGACTGCCTATTTCCTCTTCATTTGTTAGGTCTGGTGGGTTTTTACCTTGTTCCTTCATCTGCAGTGTGTTTTTCTGTCTTTTCATTTTGCTTACCTTACTGTGTTTGGGGTCTCCTTTTTGCAGGCTGCAGGTTCATAGTTTCCTTTGATTTTGGTGTCTGTCCGCAGTGGCTCAGGTTGGTTCAGTGGGTTGAGTAGGTTTCCTGGTTGAGGGGACTAGTGCCTGTGTCCTGGTGGATGAGGCTGGATCTTGTCTTTCTGGTGGGCAGGTCCACGTCTGGTGATGTGTTTTGGGGTGTCTGTAGCCTTATTATGATTTTAGGCAGCCTCTCTGATAATGGATGGGGCTGTGATCCTGTCTTGCTAGTTGTTGGGCATACGGTGTCCAGCAGTGTTGCTTGCTGGTCCTTGAGTGAAGTTGGGTCTTGGTGTTGAGATGGAGATCTCTGGGAGATTTTTGCCATTTGATATTATGTGGAGCTGGGAGGTCTCTTGTGGACCAGTGTCCTGAAGTTGGTTCTCCCACCTCAGAGACACATCCCTGACACCTGGCTAGAGCACCAAGAGCCTTTAATTTACACGGCTCAGAATAAAAGGGAGAAAAAATAGAAAGGGGAGGGAGGGAGGAGAGGAGGAAAGGAGGAGAGGAGGAAGGGAGGAGAGGAGGAAGGAGATAAAATAAAGTTATTAAAATAAAAAATTATTAAGAAGAAAAATTAAAAAAAAAAATGACGGTTAGAACCCTAGGACAAATGGTGAAAGCAAAGCTATACAGACAAAATCTCATACAGAAGCACATACATACACACTCACAAAAAGAGAAAAAGGGGAAAATAGTAATATATCTTGCTCCCAAAGTCCACCTTCTCAACCTGGGATGATTCGCTCTCTTTTCAGGTATTCCACAGATGCAGGGCACTTCAAGTTGATTGTGGAGCTTTAATCTACTGCTTCTGAGGCTGCTGGGAGAGATCTTCCCCTCTCCTCTTTGTTCGAACAGCTCCTGGGGTTTAGCTTTGGACTTGGCCCCGCCTCTGCGCATAGGTCGCCTGTGGGCATCTGCTCTTCGCTCAGACGAGGGGGTTAAAGGAGCAGCTGATTCTGTGGCTCTGGCTCACTCAGGCTGGCGGGACGCTCACAAAAAGAGAAAAAGGGGAAAATAGTAATATATCTTGCTCCCAAAGTCCACCTTCTCCACCTGGGATGATTCGCTCTCTTTTCAGGTATTCCACAGATGCAGGGCACTTCAAGTTGATTGTGGAGCTTTAATCCACTGCTTCTGAGGCTGCTGGGAGAGATCTTCCCCTCTCCTCTTTGTTCGCACAGCTCCTGGGGTTTAGCTTTGGACTTGGCCCCGCCTCTGCGCATAGGTCGCCTGTGGGCATCTGCTCTTCGCTCAGACGAGGGGGTTAAAGGAGCAGCTGATTCTGTGGCTCTGGCTCACTCAGGCTGGCGGGAGGGAGGGGTACGGATGCGGGGTGAGCCTGCGGCGGCAGAGGCTGGTGTGACGTTGCCCCAGCCTGAGGCACACCATGTGTTCTCCCAGGGAAGTTGTCCCTGGATCCCAGGACCCTGCCAGTGGCAGGCTGCACAGGCTCCCGGGAGGGGAGGTGTGGAGAGTGACCTGTGCTCGCACACAGGCTTCTTGGTGGCAGCAGCAGCGGCCTTAGCATCTCATGCCCGTCTCTGGTGTCCGCGCTGATAGCCACTGCTCGTGCCCGTTTCTGGAGCTCCTTTAAGCGGTGTGCTTAATCCCCTCTCCTTTCGCACCAGGTAACAACGCGGCAAGAAAAAGTCTCTTGTCTCTTCGGCAGCTCCAGACTTTTCCAGGACTCCCTCCCGACTAGCCGCCGTGTTGCACTAACCCCTTCAGGCTTTGTTCACGCAGCCAACCCCAGTCCTCTCCAGGCTTCCAACCGAAGCCGGAGCCTCAGCTCCCAGCCCCCACCTCTCCTGGCAAGTGAGCAGACAAGCCTCTCGGGCTGGTGAGTGCTGGTCGGCACTGATCCTCTGTGCGGGAATCTCCCCGCTCTGCCCTCCGCATCCCTGTTGCTGAGCTCTCCTCCGTAGCTCCGAAGCTTCCCCGTCTGCCACCCACAGTCTCCGCCCATGAAGGGGCTTCTAGTGTGTGGAAACCTTTCCTCCTTCACAGCTCCCTCCCACTGGTGCAGGTACCGTCCTTATTCTTTTGTCTCTGTTTATTCTTTTTTCTTTTGCCCTACCCAGGTACGTGGGGTGTTTCTTGCCTTTTGGAAGGTCTGAGGTCTTCTGCCAGCGTTCAGTGGGTGTTCTATAGGAGCAGTTCCACGTGTAGATGTATTTCTGATGTATCCGTGGGGAGGAAGGTGATCTCCGCATCTTATTCTTCTGCCATCTTCTCTCTGTCCTCCTTCTATTCTAAATGATAGTCTTGCTGAGTAGAGTATCCTAGGTTGCAGGGTTTTTTCCCTTTCAGGACTTAGAATATAGCATGCTACTATTTTCTGCCTGCAGGGTTTCTATAGAGAAATCAGCTGATAGCCTTATGGGGGTTTCCCGTGTAACTCTTTTTCTCTTATTGTCTTTAGAATCCTCTCTTTATATTTTACTTTTGCTATTTTAATTATGATATGTCTTGGTGTGGGTCCATTTGTGTTCATCTTTTTTGGGACCCTCTGTGCCTCCTGTACCTGGATATCTGTCTCCTTCTTTAGGTTTGGGAACTTTTCAGCCATAATTTCTTCAAATACATTTTTTATCCCCTTCTTTAGTCTCATTCTGGAACCTCTATTATGCATTGATTTGCACATTTTGTATTATCCCGTAGATCTCATAAGTTTTTCATTATATATTTCATTTGTCTTTCCGTCTGCTGTTCTGATTGGGTGATTTCCAGTATTCTGTCTCCCAAATAACTTAGTCATTCTTCTGTGTTATTTAGTCAGCTATTCATTGCTTCTAGATTGCCTTTTACCTTGGCAATTGAATTGTCTATTTTTGATTCATTCATCTTTATATGTATGATGTATTTTTTTTTTTTTTTTTTTTTTTTTT
>NC_041214.2:139789430-139797030 GCF_002837175.3 Physeter macrocephalus | reverse complement strand
AGGTGGACTCTCAACCACTGCGCCACCAGGGAAGCCCTATGATGTATTTTTGATGTATTGTGCAGGGAGTTGAGTTCCATATCCTCCTACTCTGCCATCTTGATCCCTCTGCTTAGTCCAGTTCCATTCAAACCTTTCATCTCTTATCCAATTTAAGCATTCTATCTCTCGTCAACATTGAATCGAACTAATGACTGACTTGCAACCTGCAGTAGGAAAGGGAAGATTGATTCTGCCTTCTAATCTTGTCCCACCTTACACTTCTATACCTCTGCTTTCCTGCCTGCGTGTCCTATGGTCAGGACATTGGGAGAGAAGACGAGTACAAGATACAACAATCTGACATTATTTAGTGCTGCTAAGTGGATGACAAATAGATTTCTCCAACTCTGTTGACCCCAATCTGAGCTCCAGATAGTCCCTCTCCCAAATCACATACATGCACTCATGCACACCTATCCCTCTCCATTGATAATTTCATCTTTCCAGTTGATGAGGTTCAAACTCTAGAATAAAATTATCATTGACCCTCCCTTTTCCTTTCCCTCTGTCCCTCCCACACCACACACAGTTTTCTCCCTCTCATTCCACATCTAATCTATCATAAAATCATCCAATCCTGTCTTCAAAATATAACCAGAAATTTACTGCTTCTCATCACCAACTCTGGTAGTGCAATCAACCATCATTACTTTCAAGGATGATTTAAATGGCATCCGGCAGTTTCTGTGCTTCCCCCACCCCCCACCGCCCTTGCTTCCTATAATCTTTTCCCCTCATAGTAGCCAGAATTATCTACTTTAAGTAAGGGAAAAGATGCTGCTGTCCTTCCCCATACAACACAATGCAGTGGTTTTGAAAAGTAATAGCCAAAGATCCATGAGGCTCTGCGGTACCTTGTGTCTGTTATTTCTTTTACTCTCCTGTACTTTGCTCCTCTACTTTTCCTCCTGTGGTCTCTTTGCTCTCCTTCATGTGGACCAGGCACTCCTGCTCCAGGACATTTACTCTAGCTGGTTATTCTTCCCAGGAAGCTCTTGCTTTGGATCTCTGTTTGGCCAACTGCCTAACCTTCTTTATACCTTTGCTCAGATTCTATCTTCAGCCAGGTCTGCCCTATTTACCCTCCTTAATATTCTCACCTGCTCCTGCCCTATTTGTAACTTCTAAATCCCCTTCTAATTCTTTTATTGATTTCATGGTTAAGTAAGTTGCACAGTTTGGGTCATGAATATATATTCTAGCACTATCTGCCTTTCAAATTAAGTATGGCTGTGAGTCTACATTTCCCAGCCAACACATTTCAAGAGGACTCCTTTGCTTTATTAATAACCTTCAGAAAGATACCTTTTCCTCTGTGAATCTTATAGCAGTTTCTATTATTAACATGACACAAACCTAATAGCCCAAACTGATAAGTGTATTAAATAACTTTACAATAATTCATTAAATTTTTGTTTGGAAACTTGGGAAAAAATCAACTTATGAGTAATCCAAAAGCAAATTTTTCCCCTTTTATTTTGTCAAGTAAATTGAAGACCTGTGACAGATGTCTAATTTGTCATCAGAAAATGAACTATAAAATGGTAAATTTGATAGGACTAATTTTCTCCTGTCACTTTTCCATTTAGTAGGCATCTGGGGCGGGGTGTTAAAACTTCTCTTGATATACAAAACAAAAAGTAATAGTATTGCAGTCACTGTAGCATTTTTCTTTAGAATTTAGCATTTTTCATCATCCATCAAAGACACAAGGAGACATGAATGCAGACATTACAAAACCTGCTTTCTCCTAAGGCATTAGTTTTCCCAATCAGAGTCCGTTTTTCAATTCAATGGCGTGACTTACTTTTTTAATGGTTCACTTCACTTATTGCTTCAAAGCGCACAATATATAAAAGCAGGAAGAATGTTTTGTTATTTTTCCCATCAACAACTGATGGAAAGGGCCAGAGTTTGTTTCTATAATATTTAATATCTCATATACTTTGAAGCTTAATAAACTAATTACATGGAGATCATGTTTTTAAGATTTTTTTCTGTCTATAGTAATTACATTGTATACTTCAAAAATGAATAAAACAGAAAAACTTTCTACATGATAATACAATGGTAAGTGTAGCATTTCTATAATTATTTGGAGTCTTTCTAGATTTTTAAATCAAAGGTCAGAGGATACATAAATTGAGGAAAGAAAAGATTACAGTATTGGCTGGGATGGTATTACATTTCTTGAAATAGAAAGTGTTACAGATTGAATTGTGCCCCCCAAACATATCTTGTCCTAATCCCTGGTACCTGTGAATATGACCTTATTTAAAAATATGGTCTTTGCAAATGTAATCAAGTTAAGATGAGGTCATTAGTATGGGCCTTAATCCAGTATGACTGTTGCCCTTATAAGAAGGGAAGACATGTAAACAGAGACACGGAGGGACAATAGCCATGTGAAGATCTAGACAAAGTTTGGAGTTACATAGCTGTAAGCCAAAGAAAACCAAGGATTGCCAACGACACAGAAGCCAAGAGAAAACAGATTCTCCCCTAGAGGTTTTGGAGAGAGCATGACCCTGTCAATACCTGGATTTCAGACTTCTGGCCTCCAGAACTTTGACAAAATAAATTTCAGTTGTTTTAAGCTACCCAGTTTGTAGTACTTTGTTATGGCAGCCCTAGAAAACTGATACAGAAAGAAAAATGCATTTTCACTTCTGTGGGAGGAGAGGGAAAAGTTTGTCCATGTTTATTTGGAAATATTTAAAAAATGACATTGAAAGCATACTGAATACCGAGCTTTTAAAACACATCTCATTCAATTCTCATAATTAAGTGAGCAAGATACAATTTCATCTTAAAATTAAGTAAATTGATAATTATACCAGAGCTAATAAATGACAGAGAAAAGATTTGAACACACATATGTCAGACTGAAAAGCCTGTGTGCCTTCCTATACTAAATTTATTACAAGTTTTTAGTGTACAGAATGTGTAAATGACAATGGCATTGTATGACAAGACATGACATGGCAGAGATGCATTATTTTTCTACCTCGAATACAGCCATTTCTTAAGAATCAGTAAATTTTACTTAAATGGTACATATTTGGCTCCATAAGACTTTTAAATATATACCAACCTAGAATATTTAAAAATATAACAAGAAGCCCTTCTTAAGATAAGGAATCTAAAATGAGCATAATAAATCACTAATAATGGGGCTTTTAGCAATTGTATAAAGTGCAGGTAATTTCTTTTACATGATTTATAAATGCATTTTACCGATAAAGAATAACATTTAGCCAGACTCAGCAGAATAGCAAATTTTATTTGAATTCTAAAGATGGCCTAAAAACTGAATCAATTTGTCAAGTAAAAATGTACTACAGCAATGTCTGAACTTCATTAGTGACCAAAAGAACTTGAAAAAAACTGAGAAAATGTCTTGGAAGATAAGAAAAAACAGTACAAAGGGGGAAGTAATTCATATTACTGTGTTTCCTTTTCAATGTTTTAAAGGTTTCATGACTTTTTTTTTTTTTTTTTTTTTTTTTTTTTCCCGGTACGCGGGCCTCTCACTGTTGTGGCCTCTCCCATTGCGGAGCACAGGCTCCAGACACGCAGGCTCAGCGGCCATGGCTCACGGGCCTAGCCGCTCTGCGGCATGTGGGATCTTCCCGGACCGGGGCACGAACCCGTATTCCCTGTATTGGCAGGCAGACTCTCAACCACTGCGCCACCAGGGAAGCCCTCATGACATTTTTTGAACAGCCAGGAAACTTCTAAATTTTTCCGCAGAGATGCTAATAACGTTATTTTTTCTTAAAATATATGACTACATATTTTACCTTATTTGTCATCTTATTTGATGCAATAGTCTGTGCGTGCAACATGTATGTTTGCAGCAATTATGTTTTGTTGATCTCCCTTTTTTTTCCTCTTTAACCATCCAATAACTATGTGTTGAAAATGTAATATAGAACCAAATTTGGAGCAGCGGTGGTAGTAGAAATATGATACCTGATTCTTCGTCACAAAAATCTGACCAGCTAAAGATTAAATTTGGGATTCCCTAATTCTTTAAAAGATTCAGGAACTCTAAAGTTCATCATGGCAAAAGAAAGTGGCTAATGATCCCAGAAGTTTAAAAGAGGAATTATTGGATGTGTACAAATTATTTGATAGGAGTCCATAAATGATAGTGTAATTCTAAAAAAACTCAAACAAGAATGACAAAATACACTATGTACAATAAAATATTTTAGGATTAATGAATTTCTGAAATAAAGATAGCCAGTGTCTTCGACAGAATTGTTAGTATAAATAATATTTGAGAAGAATATGCTGTATCCACAAGAGACATACTACTGTTAATGACAGTTACCCTACAAAGGGGAAGTATTTGGAATCTGAAGAGAATGACACAAAAATCATAACTAAGATTTCAAGAAATATTCAAGAAATAATTCAGTGAGGGATTACTTCACTATTTTGTGATGTTTCCAAATTAAAATTAACCCCACTTCCAGCATATCAAATACCTTGCCCATGTGCTTGCAGAGTGCCTCTTTGTAGTGTATTAATTGTGGAGTATTGCTTAACTAGCTAAAATATAGAGAGGAAAATATTCCACAGAGGGAAGAATACAGCAAATTCTATAAATTATAGCTCAACATGATGGATATTTAACTGTCTATGATGAAATATATTATTTAAATATATACTTAGAGGTGATTACTAAGATCCAGCAAAGATTGACTAAAATATACATGTAGTTTTACCACATACTACTGCAAAATGGTTACACTTATAAAAATTATGTAGATGTATGTATACATACATACAAATTTATCTTAATTTTACGGGATACTTCACAATGATTAATGTGTTATAGTGGATATGATCAAGTTAAAGTTGTACTTGGTTTATTGTAATATAGCTGGCAACACTTAAATATTATATAGCGGAATGTAAACTTGAAGTACAGATCTTAGCCACACTCTCAGATGTGCATTCACAGACTTTTTATTCATATATTTGAAAATAAAAGGTAAGGGGAAAAGATCTAAATGATGAAAGGATAAAATTAAAAACTAAATGTATAAAAATTTCAAAGATTTGAGTAATGGATTCAGACAATTAAAATGAATAGTGTTTCCTTTTCAATGTTTTAAAGGTTTCATGACTTTTTTTTTTTTTTTTTTTTTTTTTTTTCCCGGTACGCGGGCCTCTCACTGTTGTGGCCTCTCCCATTGCGGAGCACAGGCTCCAGACACGCAGGCTCAGCGGCCATGGCTCACGGGCCTAGCCGCTCTGCGGCATGTGGGATCTTCCCGGACCGGGGCACGAACCCGTATTCCCTGTATTGGCAGGCAGACTCTCAACCACTGCGCCACCAGGGAAGCCCTCATGACATTTTTTGAACAGCCAGGAAACTTCTAAATTTTTCTGCAGAGATGCTAATAACGTTATTTTTTCTTAAAATATATGACTACATATTTTACCTTATTTGTCATCTTATTTGATGCAATAGTCTGTGCGTGCAACATGTATGTTTGCAGCAATTATGTTTTGTTGATCTCCCTTTTTTTTCCTCTTTAACCATCCAATAACTATGTGTTGAAAATGTAATATAGAACCAAATTTGGAGCAGCGGTGGTAGTAGAAATATGATACCTGATTCTTCGTCACAAAAATCTGACCAGCTAAAGATTAAATTTGGGATTCCCTAATTCTTTAAAAGATTCAGGAACTCTAAAGTTCATCATGGCAAAAGAAAGTGGCTAATGATCCCAGAAGTTTAAAAGAGGAATTATTGGATGTGTACAAATTATTTGATAGGAGTCCATAAATGATAGTGTAATTCTAAAAAAACTCAAACAAGAATGACAAAATACACTGTGTACAATAAAATATTTTAGGATTAATGAATTTCTGAAATAAAGATAGCCAGTGTCTTCGACAGAATTGTTAGTATAAATAATATTTGAGAAGAATATGCTGTATCCACAAGAGACATACTACTGTTAATGACAGTTACCCTACAAAGGGGAAGTATTTGGAATCTGAAGAGAATGACACAAAAATCATAACTAAGATTTCAAGAAATATTCAAGAAATAATTCAGTGAGGGATTACTTCACTATTTTGTGATGTTTCCAAATTAAAATTAACCCCACTTCCAGCATATCAAATACCTTGCCCATGTGCTTGCAGAGTGCCTCTTTGTAGTGTATTAATTGTGGAGTATTGCTTAACTAGCTAAAATATAGAGAGGAAAATATTCCACAGAGGGAAGAATACAGCAAATTCTATAAATTATAGCTCAACATGATGGATATTTAACTGTCTATGATGAAATATATTATTTAAATATATACTTAGAGGTGATTACTAAGATCCAGCAAAGATTGACTAAAATATACATGTAGTTTTACCACATACTATTGCAAAATGGTTACACTTATAAAAATTATGTAGATGTATGTATACATACATACAAATTTATCTTAATTTTACGGGATACTTCACAATGATTAATGTGCTATAGTGGATATGATCAAGTTAAAGTTGTACTTGGTTTATTGTAATATAGCTGGCAACACTTAAATATTATATAGCGGAATGTAAACTTGAAGTACAGATCTTAGCCACACTCTCAGATGTGCATTCACAGACTTTTTATTCATATATTTGAAAATAAAAGGTAAGGGGAAAAGATCTAAATGATGAAAGGATAAAATTAAAAACTAAATGTATAAAAATTTCAAAGATTTGAGTAATGGATTCAGACAATTAAAATGAATAGATGCAAAATTCTTCATTTGGGGAAAAATATATCCAATTAACCATGCAGACTTGGCTTGATAGTATTTCATATAAGAAATTTAAAGAATATATTTTAACCTGAAGATATGTGCTAATTTAACACAACTTTAAGAATGGAAGTTGATATGACTACAAAGATAATTGTAAATTCATGCTGCAAGAAGAAATGGTGTCATTTCAGAAGTATTAGATTCAATCTTCCATTCTAATTCATATTTACATTCCATAGCTAGAGGATTTCATTCAGTTCTGTCAATTTTAATGGATAAAATATTAAGACAAAGTGCATTTAGGAGGAAAATAAGCAGGATATTGGGGTGTGAATAGGGTGAGGAAAAAATAAGTTGCATAATGTAGAATACATCTTCACAGGCTTGAATATGTAATACTTGTAATGGACAATTGCCTGGCACAGCTCCAGATTCAGAACAAAGACTAATTGGTAGGGTTTCCTTAAAATTAAATGCACTTTATTCTTATAAAGTTTGTAACTGTTCAAAAATGGAATGAGTTGGCTCAAACACTATTCGTGAGCCATTATGGAGGATATTCATGTTGCCCTTTGACTAGAGCGCTTCTCTTCTCAGAACTGCCCTTCACTTTGCTCCAACCAGGTGGGGTAAATAGGATGTACCACTTTCCTAACTACACAAACGGACCTAATCTTTGCTAGCGTTTGCTTACAGAGCCTACCACAATTTAGAGGTCTTAGGTGGGTTTTTTTTGTTTGTTTTTTTTTTTTTTTTTTTTTTTTTGCGGTACGCGGGCCTCCCCC
>NC_041214.2:139722323-139789071 GCF_002837175.3 Physeter macrocephalus | reverse complement strand
CGCGGGCCTCTCACTGTTGTGGCCTCTCTTGTTGCGGAGCACAGGCTCCGGACGCACAGGCTCAGCGGCCATGGCTCACGGGCCCAGCCACTCCGCGGCATGTGGGATCTTCCCGGACCGGGGCATGAACCCGTGTTCCCTGCATCGGCAGGTGGATTCTCAACCACTGCGCCACCAGGGAAGCCCCTTAGGTGGGTTTTAAATTAAACAAGCCAACAGATTTTTTCCCCAATTGGGATATTTTATTGTGAATAACAATATCACCAAATTCTTCTGTGGTTGTAGAAATTAAATGATTTAATTTGGCACCTGTTATGTTCCCTAAGATATTGAGGATGCAAATATGCAGCAGGAAAGGAAGTCAGATATATACAAAAGAGATGAGAGATGGAAAGCAAGACCACTGAAGCCAATACTTCTTTGATGTCCATCTATTTTCCTTCACATCATATGACCTGGTATTTAAATCCTTTGTTTCCTTTGGCTACACCTCTAACATTTCAGTAAAGTATCCTGTTGCTAAGCTGGTTTGTGTTGTTTTTCTGTTTTTCTTCCAAAGAGTATTGTCTAAAATGCCCATCATGGAAGGACTAAAGTAATATTTCTCAGCCACTGAAGTAGTATTTCTCATCCACAAATAGAAGGATGCTATGGGACAGGGAATTGGACATCCAAAGGACTTATTACTTTGTAACAAATATTTCATTCCTGTGAATTCCAAGTATGATTAAATCCCTAATCATGAAGCTCTAAATATAAAACCACACTTGTATTTTTCAGGATTGCTGCAGTTCTTAGTTTAATATCTTTCTTTAAATGTAACAATGCTAATATATAATTAAATGTGTATTTTATATTTAGGTTGCTATTTTCTTCAAATTATTTTGAAAATAGAACAGTCACACTTGCAATTGTTAGACAAAATTGTTTCATAACTAATTTGTAGATATTCTGAAATGCTTCATTTTAACATGTGACACAGCTTCTTTGACCAAACTTTAGTCAGGCTTCTGAACCTTCTCCTAGGTCCATTTATGCACTGTCTTATAAAGTCACTTTTAGCAAGACCCCTGCTAAGTCAGTTTAACTAGAACCTCCACCCTTGATATCTGATCACCCTGGATATCTAATTTTGTCCCTCATCCTCTGCTATCCTTCAGGTGATGGCTTATCACCTTGGCCTATCTTCAAATAATTCTGTCAGGTTGGTGTAGCCAGAATTCCCCACACCCCCGAGGTTTCCTCTTAGTAATTTTCCATCCACTGATCCCCCCCGACCCTGTTCTATGGCTATAAATCTCAACTTGCTCATGCTATATTCAGAACGGAGCCCAGTTCTATTCTGAGATCTCTTGGTCCTCTATTACAGTAGTCTTGAATAAAATTTGCTCTTACTGCTTTAACTGCTGTCCAGGTTTGGTTTTTCTTTGACATATGCTTAGATTTTAGAAATGGTATTTAAATATATTATCAACTATTTAAATGTATTATCTTCATAAACACACACATATGTGTGCATGTATAATTTTAAGAGGTACACAATCTAGGGTAAACTTGCATCTAACATAGGTATACAATGACCAACATTAGGGCTGCAGTTGATCTCAGCTCTCACTAAGATCTCCAGGTATTTCCAACAGTTTAAACAGATAAATTTCAACTGCAGACAACTGGGCAGCCAAGCTCACATTAGTTGACACCCAATGACAAGGTCATCCACACCTTTGTATTTTAAGAAGGTAGAGCTATAGTGGGGAAGGGACTGCTGGAGCATAGACCCTTGCCCTTACCGGCAGTGCACAGGGCCTAGCTCTCCTGGTCCACAGGGGGCTAAGTGAACAGAGGCCGTCCATCTGCTTACCATTCTGCACTTGAATTCTGAAAATGTGAAATTGAGAGAAAAAGATTTGGTGACTCTTAAAGGAAGAATCTCTTACATGTTGTCTGACCTAACCTCATTCCCAGTGCAGACATTCTCCTTTTGCCAAACCCATTGCTCCTCTTCATTATCTTTTCCCTCTCTCCAGTAAGCCTTCACTCTGAAACACATTCTCTCAAGATTTCATAGGAAATTTTAAAGAATTGTTAAGGAATTTGGTCCAGAGATGTATGTCATGTTCTTCTTCATCCACTTAATTAACTTGTTTTCTCTCTCATGACCTCTTTATCTTTTCAAGAGGAAGAAATTTAAACTAGAACTGAAGATAAAATATAACCACTAGCCTCAAGGCATTTGTCTTCTGTCCTAGGCATCTAAGAACCTGAAACACGTGATCCAGATTCTTTTTTTGCAGGTCAGATTGGCAGAGTGGGCAGGAATTGATGAATGTGACAACTCTTGGCTTAATCTCTGTCACGATTTGGAAAAGCATTCCAAGATGTTTACATCTCCCAACTGGTCGTGTCATTATCTCCATTGACAAAAATATGTGGTACCATCACTTGAATTATATTATTGATGTATAGGAAATGATTTTTCTGCTCACATGCTACTGCCCCTAACTTCTGCATTGTTCAAGGGTCAACTGTGTAGAAAAGCTTTTCTGCTTCAAAGAATTTTGGGAGAATATGGGATAACAATCGTACATTTATAAGAGTGTATTTGACGGTTAAGTTAAACTTAGCTAGAACACTCTATATTTGAGTTTCTTCACCAAATTTCCATTTGCTAATTTCTGTTTTCCTAGAAATTGAACTGCTTTATTCTTATCCTTAAATCTATTTTAATTATTAGAGGATTCACCAATAATTAACACATCCATCGCCTCACATATTTTGTTGTTGAGAATATTTAAATTCTACTCACTCAGCAAACTACAATTATACAATATCAACTATAGTCACTGTGTTTTACAATAGATCCTCAGACCTTATTCATCTTAGAGCTGAAAGTTTATACCCTCTAACCAACCTCTTTTTATTCCCCCAGCCCTTAGCAACCACCTTTCTACTGTTATTATGAGTTTGAACTTTTTTTTTCTTTTTTTTTTTTAACGATTCCACTTATAACTGATACCATGCAGTGTTTATCTTTTTCTGGCTTATTTCACTTAGCATAATGATCTCAAGGTCCATCCATATTGTCACAAATGGCAGGAGTTCCTTTTTTCTTATGGTTTAATAATATTCCATTGTATATTTATGAATTTATCCATTCATCTGTTGACAAACACCTCTTTGCATATCTTGGCTAATGTGAATAATGCTGCAGTGAACATGGGCGTGCAGATATCTCTTTGATAGTCTTTTTATTTCCCTTGGGTATATACCCAGAAGTGTGATTGCTGGATCATATTCTAATTCTATTTTTAATTTTTTGAGGAACCTCCCTGCTGTTTTCCACAGTAGTGGCATCAATTTACACTTCCATAAACAGTGAACAAGGGTGTCCTTTTCTCTGCATTCTTGATAACACTAGTAATCTCTTGTATTTTTGATGATAGGACATTCTTAAAGGTGTGAAGTGATACCTCATAGTGGTTTTGATTTGCATTTCCCTGGTGATGAGTACATGTCTTTAGAAAAATTTCTGTTCAGTTCCTCTGCCAATTTTATAATTGGGTTGCTTGTTTTTTTGCTATTGTAGTATTCTCCCCTAATACCATCTTCCTTAGCTCATCCTTTTGACTCCTTCTTTCCATAAATCACTTAGAAACACATGTACATAAACTAATAATCAATATGTTCTTCTAATATCTATCTATTGCTGATAGACAAAAGAAGACAATTCCTAGCTCAAAATGATGAATTAAACCTAATGTAATGTTACATACCAATATCTTCAGCTAGGATGGTTCCCTTGGTGCTAGCTGCTACACCTGTCTAATGTTCTTCTTAATTTGCATAAATCTTATCTCTGAAATTATAAGCAGTAAACTAAGAAATTCCTATCTTTTCTTTCTTAATTCTTGGTAAAGGTGAAAGAGAAGTTCTCAATTCATGGTTGGGGGCAGGAAGGAAAAAGTAACTGAACGCACCTTGTTTTACTGATGTATTTATTTCCAGATCTACAGATAGTTTTATGATAATGACCTCATTATTTGGTTGACATAGTTAGGTTATTGTGCTGACAACTCAAACTTGATGAGCCTTTTTAAATTAAGAAAACATGTTCAAGTTTTGGTTTCCTTCTAACATTTTCCACATGTTTAGAACTCCGTTGCGGTTAACTTATCCTGTCTAGAACCAATTTAATAGAAGTTAATTTTTCTTTTATGATTGCTATAAACCTCTAGATTGAAGAAGCAGGTTTTTTTTTTTTTCCCTCTGATATATACTAAACTTTTCACAGAAGGCATTAACTGAAATGGAGAGTGTGGTCTTCCTAAGCTTTGTAAATAAGTATGAATGTACTTAAGAGAACTATGTTGTAAATACTATTCAAAAAAATATGTTGCTGTTTTTAGATAAGTGACCCTAGCTGAGAAAAGTTACACAATTATTACTGAAAATTAATATTCCTACTTTATTTAACTTGACTGAATACTGAATATGTTGTTGATACATTTTTATAAAATATAAACATCAAACTACATGTATGTACAAAAATAGAATTTACACAATTAATCAATTTATGTGATTACTTAAATCATATAAATTTTAAAAATGTGTCTTTTTAAATTTGGGGTAATATAAATATATTTCTAAAAAATACCAAGTAAAGGGGAGGTATACAAATCATAAAACTTATCTTTATTCCACTTGGGTGATTTTATGATAAAATAATAAAAATACAAAAGTGAAAATAAATTCCCTATTTAAGAAATAGAAAGAAACCTCATACTTTAATTGCTATAATGTTTGATTCTATCACAGATCTGTGCTCAGACTTTTTTTGTTGTGATTATTGCTTCTTTTTTCCTAACATTTTTTGGGTCCTCATCTCAAGACTGTTTTATCTGTCTTCATATCACAGAGTTAAAGCTGTCTGAAATCAGTAACAGAAGACAGTTACCTTAAACCTTGGGTTTTGTTAACACTTAACCTGACATCTGTAAACAAATAACACGTGCTAATTACCTGTCAAAGAAAACAATGTGAATTATTAATGTTAGTGTAATAAAATCAATTAAAATTATTTACAAGTTTTTTGGGAAAAAATTCAGGTTCTTCCAGTTTATTGATTTCATTAGTAAATTGCTGCAAAGATCAAAGATGGTTGCAAACTGATGCTTGCAATTTTAAAACCAAGCTTACCTGATGATTTTTTGTAACTATAATTAATCATAGAGTTGAGGTTTTACCTCAATGTAAACATGAGTCTGTAGTCCTAAAGCACACTGATATCTAAGTTTTGTTGTAAATGAAATCAAGATGTGAGAGAGAACTTTGGAATTAGAGATGTCGTGATTATAGAAGTTATATGTAAATGGAAAGACAAAGTATAAAATCTTTTACCTCATATTTTTATTAACAGCATGCTCATGGTTTGGGCCAAACAGCAACTGGTATGGGTTTTAAGCTAATGGGGTTCAATAACATTGAATTCACAATGAAATCATTAAGAGGGGTGGGATAGGGAGGGTGGGAGGGAAATGCAAGAGGGAGGAGATATGGGGACATATGTATGTGTATAGCTGATTCGCTTTGTTATAAAGCAGAAACTAACTCATCATTGTAAAGCAATTATACTCTAATAAAGATGTTTAAAAAAAACCCCAAAACCAAACATTAATTTTTCTCTTCTACTTCCCCAGAGGAACTGTGGGGCATACATGAATTTACTTCTGCCTGTCTCCCTTATCAAGTGAAACTAAATATACAGTCTCACTTACGAGAAATATATGACAAACATAAGAAAAAAATAAAATTACTCATGCTATTTATTATTCCTTCAAATTTGGGATTGCGTTGTATTATGAGATGTATCTGCCTTTCACAGCACTTCCTAATTTACCATTGTTTCCTAAAGGGGCATAATGATTAAAACCTCACCCTTTGAAACCAGAATTCTTGGTTCACACCTAAGCTATGAAATAGGCCAGTTTTATAGTCTTGTACATTTTGCTGTTCTGTGTCTCAGTCTTACATATAAAATGAGAATGGTATATTTATAGGATTGTTTTGATATTACATGAGCTAATTCATGAAAAGGAAATGGAAAAAAAGTGCCCAAAGCACAGTAGGCCTGCAGGGACCGTCGGTATCTTTTTATCTTGGTCTCCGTACTCTTTGGAGACAATGAAGAATGGTATAGGGTAATAGAGTATTCTTTAATGCCTGTGAACATTTTTATCTATATGGCTGTAATTGTTTTCAATTTCCACTCTTCTGGCCTGTAAGATCATATCAACTACAATAGCATGCTCTTGTGTGACCAGCATTTTCTTGTATAGCCTGTAATTGATTATATATGGGTGTTAATATTAGAGCACAGGAAGAATGTATTGAATTTCGATGTTTGTAACACTTCAAATTTGCTCTGCTTTAATACTACCTAGAATATCAGGTAATCAATTAATAAAAGTTTTTTTCTGGACAGATTAATTTTTTTAGGCTATCAGCCAATATAAAGGAATATAAAGAAGTTTAGTATCATTTACTTTGGGCAGACACTATTCTATATTATAAATGTGCTATATTCCAACCAGGAATTAGAAAGTTATGTGATGGCTTCTAATCTGATAGCTCTAACATTAATTAGGTTCTACTTTTGGTAATTGATCAAGACATATTTAAACTTCAAATCTGAAATACTTTCTTTGAATAAAATATATTTTGAACTTAATTATCTACCTGAATGAATCATGGGGAAGGAATGTTCCTTGAGAGGTCATTTCTCTCAATTATTTTAATATTACATGAATTCTAAAGATACCAGAAAAGGAAGGAGGAAAAGGCTAAGATCCTCTGCATTCTCACTTTAGCTTTAAAAAAAGTAGGTGAATATTACCTTTAAATAGTAGGCATTCACATGCCTACCATTTTGGTGAAGTTAATTTGGGTAAAGATGTTTGAAAATGACTGAACAATTATTACTGAAATAGACCCTAGATGATATTGTTATTTTAAAATAATTGTATTTTATTTGCTTTGCCAGCTTTCAGGCAATGGGTGGCTTTTACGTCAACACTTTTTACTTCATTCACTGGTTTTTGGAAGGCTAGAAACAGTAGGCCATAGTTAAAGACACAGAATCTGGAATACAAATTCTGCCACTGAACAGTGAGAGACTGCGGAACATTACTTAACCACTTCAGTCTCCAGTTGTCTTGAGGCAATTGTGTTGCAACAGTATGGAGAAAAAAATAGTATTTTCCCACATGGGAAAACCATTTTTTGAAAAGACTACTTCTTCTTCATTGAATTGTCATGATAACCTTGATGACATTAATTGACCATATATATCAGAATTTATTTCTAGACTTTCAATTTATACATTGTTCTAGAACTGGATTAATGCTGGATTTATAGAAGTTTTTTGTGGAATTCTTAGAAACCCAATATAAAAGATCATGTCATGTGCAAAGAGATAGTTTTGCATTTTTTTCTCTGTAATCTAGATGTTTTCTCATTTTTTTCTAATTGCTCTGGCTAGAACCTGCAGCTAAATGTTGAATAGAAGAGGTAAAAGCAACATCCTTGTCTTGTTACTGATCATAGGGGGCAGATTTTTCAATTTTACTCCATTAAGTATGATGTTAGCTGTGGGTGTTTTACAAATGCTCTTGAAGCTGAGGAAATTCCCTCTTTTCCATGTTTGTTGAGGGTTTTTATTACAGAAGGGTGTTGGATTCAAAAATTTTTTTTTCTGCATTAACTAGATTGTTTTTTGTCCTTTATGCTGTTTATATGATGTATTAGATTGATTAAACATACGAAAATCAATGTTGCTTTCTTGTGACTTAGTCCACCTGGTCATGGTTTATAACATATGTATGCATATGCTGCTAGACTCAGTTGACTGGTATTTTCCTGAGGTGTTTTTTCCTTGTGTCTTAGGGTATAGGGTCTGTTTATTGAATTGAGGTCTCTCTCTTCCCCTCCTTCCTTCCATCCCTTTAAATAGTCATTTATAGCTATACATTTCTAAGCAGTGCTTTGGCTTCATCTCACAATTTTTGGTTTGTTGTGTCTTTGTTTTCAAAAACTACGTTGTTTTCAAAGTGTTTTCTAACTTCCTTGTGATTTCTCTTTGGCCCATTGGATATTAAGAATAACGTTGTCTAGTTTCCACATACTGTGACTTTTTCTTATTTCTTTGTTATTGATTTCCAAATTAATTCCTTTGTATGAAAGGACATAGTTTGTCCTTTCATACAAAGAAAAATCTTTTTAAATTATTGGGACTTGTTGGAAGGAGAGAGGGAAGGAGGGAAGGAACCAGTGATGATGGAGTTCAAACCTAAGACTATCATACTCCAGAGCATCTAGTTCTAACCAGTATGTTATCTTGTCTCTTAGATAGCTATTGAAAATCGTCATGTTTTCTATCTCTCTTCCACTTCTGTAGTTCATACCAGAATCATGGTTTTTTCCTCTAATTCTTCAGTCATCTCGTAATTGGTTCTCTTCCTACCTATACATTTGAATAAACTTCTAACTGTTTCGGTGCTTAAAACACACGTAATCAAGGCAAATCATTACATAATCACTAATTTCTTCTGCAGCCCCAAACCTCCACTCTCTCCTGCCTTAATGTTATTCAACTACTTCTAGTTTCCTGAACATATCAAGTGCTTCCTTGACTACATTCCAATGCATGCAACATTCCACTTCTCCATCACCTGGGTCACACCATCTCATCCTTCAGATAATAGCTTTAGCATAACTTATTTTCACATGCTTTCCTTACCTAAGAAAGCCTTGTCAGGTGCCAGTTTGTTTTTTACAGATTAAGTTAGCATCTAGCAATCTTATGCAGAACACACAGGTTTGGTCAAAATTAAGATCATATAGACTGTTTCATGGAGAATAGCTGCCAGGCATGGGGCACACTTTATACTATTTTCTCAGTTCAGGAACCAGTTAAGAATTAAAGTTGAAATGCTTAAGTTCACTAGTCCTCCTCAGTAGCAATTTCCTTTCTGTTAAGCTCAGTGTTTGGCCCTACCCATAAAATCAAATAAAGGATTAAATTAAAGTTAAAACTTGAAAGAGTCATGACTACATTATGGATAGTTTATTCTAGGCCTCCTTATTTCAACACATGGTTTATGCCAATTATCCATTCTTGAGACCTGGGCTTTTAAAATAAAATTCTATTCAAAAGGAGGTAGAGATAGAGGAAAGAGTGATTTAGCTTTCACATTTCCTCTTTCCCCACTCATCACTCAACCTTTCACAGGCGTGTTCAAGGCTTATTGCTGCAGCTTGAAAGGCATGTGAGTCCTCTGATATGTCAGGTATCTGTCTAAGTATTAGTTGATTTCAACCAGGTTCCTCATACTTTCCTTGGGAACTATGTCTCCAAACAAGACAGATGATACTATTTGTAATGCTCCATGCTTCTAAACTGGCACAGAAAATATGTTTTTATATTTGATTTCTTGATGTCAGAAATGGGAATAATTCTATAGTTAACCAGCAGACCTTTGAAGTTATTTCAAGTTAATGGGCTGTGATTAGGGATTTCAAAGAGAAATGTCTTGTTAAATATCATGATGAAGAATCAGATATTATTGGATCTTATTTTTGCTGGGCCCCATAAATAATGTAATTATTTATTAGTCACACCTCTTCTCTTACGGGGCTCCAAAAATAGTAAATGGGTAAATGAAGACAACCCATGCTGAAATTCCCAAAGCAATACATGCTGAAAACTAGGCTTGGATATTGGCTTAGGTTGAAGAACCAAGAAAACCTCTCTCTTTACTTCCAGTCATAATGTTAAACCAATAACTGTACAGAAAGAGGAGAAGTTAATAGTGGATCAGCTTTTGGAAATTTGGTATTAACTAAATATCTGAAGCATACTATATTTGAAGGAACTGATGGTTGAATGGTGTCCCCTCAAAATATGCTGAAGTCCAATCCCCGGTACCTACGTGTGTGATCTTGTTTGGAAATAGTGTCTTTGCAAACAGTCAAGTTAAAATGAGATCATTAGTATGGACCACAATCCAGTGTGGCTAGTGTCCTTATCAAAGGGGGAAATTTGGCCACAGAAGCAGATACACACTGATGATTTAAGTGAGGCTACCACAAGCCCAGGAACACCATACATTTCTAGCAAATCATCAGTAGCTAGGGAGAAGCATGGGACAGATGCTCCCTGAGAGTCTTCAGAAGGATCCAACCCTGTAAACACCTTGATCTCAGATAGCCTCTAGAACTGTGAGATAATAATTTCTGTTGTTTAAACCCCACAGTTTGTAAAAAATTTTTTATGACGGCCCTAGCAAAGTAATACAGGTACTATGAATAATTTTAATTAATCAATGGACATAATGGGTAATAAAGTTATATTAAATATGGATGATTGGGATAAATTCTTTAACCAAAATAGATTCCATGATAGACATATGCTGCTTCTATTGAATTTATACCACAAATCAATGTGCTTTGATGATTTGAACATATATTACATAGAATCATTTTTCCTTCATAACATTTTAATAGTTTAGATTCATTTTTGAACACGGTAGTTCAATATATTAAAACTTTGAGTCATTTCAAAATAGAGATGATAAATGGAAAACACATAAAAATAGCAAATGTTTTATTATTTGCCCTTGGCATAAGAGAATCAAGAGTGAAACATGAAAAAAGTAATACGAAAACTTGTTATCCTGAGGTTAAAAAGTGTTTGCCTAATACGTCATGTTGGATTGTTCAAAATAGAATCACTTTATCAAAGTATAACTCTACCAATTTGTCATGATAAACAAACTATACTCAGCAATTTAAAATGTATTCAGTAATTAAGTTTTATAAAAATAAAACATTCTTTCATGAAAGATGTTGAAAATCTCTTTAAAATATTAATATATTCCTGTTCTTATTGGCATAAATAATTATTTCTAAAGCATAGGTTTTGGTGGACAAAAAATGCAAATGCTAGTTTACTGAATATAATTTTTAAATAAAACCTCAAATATGCATGGAAAAGAGTTTTTTATACTTTAATGAACATTAATTACATTAGGAGGAAGAAAATGTATTCATAAAATCTCCAGAAAACTAAGCCATTTTAAGCATTTTTTCCTGCCTCCTTCCTAGGATTAGTTCTAAACACCAAGGTTTATCAAGTCAGTGGCATCATTGGAGGGGAGGTACTTACTCCTATGTCTTGATATGTCCTGAAGTGGCTGCTAATAGGATCTTAAAGACACCCTGTCTTTCTCAGGTATCACCATATCTCCATGTTGATAATTGTCTAAGGCCCTACTATAAGAATGGATGTCTGACTAAGTGGTCAAAACAATTTCAATGACCCTGTCTTTCTCAGGTATCACCATATCTCCATGTTGATAATTGTCTAAGGCCCTACTATAAGAATGGATGTCTGACTAAGTGGTCAAAACACTTTCAGCGGAGGCTTCCCATCTTTGAAAAGTAAAAGACCTCTTCAGGCAGTATACTCACTTAGCTAGTTCTCAGGCCACTTATCGGGCATGGGAAGCTTCACTCAACCTTGTTTTTTCCTTAGGCTTATGAAAGAACTTGGGGATCACTCCACTTTTTTCATTCCTCCAAGGGGACTCTACTTTACCACTTTGTCAGCCTCATGGTCTAGAAATTTGGTGTCATACTGTGGCCCCTCAGAGGGTAACTGTGACATTGGTCTCTTATATGCTTATTTCGCCAAATCAGTTTGCTGTATCTATGTCATTCCCCTTGAAGCTAACTTCAGGTAGTCAGGGGGAAGGTTTTCTGCTCAGAGATGCTCAACAGTGGCAACCTTTTTGCTTCCTTTCCCCTCCAATTTTCTCTCACACTTTCAACAACTGGAGTGTTTTTTATTTTTGTTTTTTATAATTTTTATTGGGGTTTAGTTGCTTTACAGCATTGTTACACTTTACTGTACAGCAGAAAGTATCAGTTGTACATATACATATATTCACTTTCTTAGATTTCCTTCCCATTTAGGTCACCACAGATCACTGAGTAGTAGAGTTCCCTGTGCTAAATAGTAGGTTCTTATTAGTTACCTATTTTATACGTAGTGGTATATATATGTCAAACCCAATCTCCCATTTCGTCCCACACTCCCATTCCCTCCTTGGTAACCATAAGTTTGTTCTCTATATCTGTGACTCTATTTCTTCTTTGCCAGTAAGTTCATCTGTAACTTTTTTCTAGATTCCACATATAAGCGATATTATACGATATTTGTTTTTCTCTTTCTGACTTACTTCACTCTGTATGACAGTCTCGAGGTCCATCCACGTCTCTGCAAATGGCACTATGTCATTCCTTTTTATGGCTGAGTAAAAATTAATTAGTTCTAATTAGTTTAGAACTAATTCCATTTTATATCTGTACCACAACTTCTTTATCCATTCCTCTGTTGATGGACATTTAGGTTGCTTCCATCTCCTGGCTATTGTAAATAGTGCTGCAGTGAACATTGGGGTGCATACATCCCTTTGAATTATGGTTTTCTCCAGATATAGGCCCAGGAGTTGGTTTGTTGGGTCATATGGTAGCTCTATTTTTAGTTTTTTAAGGAACCTCCATACTCTTCTCCATAGTGACTTATCAGTTTACATTCCCACCAGCAGTGCAAGAGGGTTCCCTTTTCTCCACACCCTCTTCAGCATTTATTGTTTGTAGGTTTTTTGATGATGGCCTTTCTGACCGGTGTGAGGTGATACCTCATTCTAGTTTTGATTTGCATTTCTCTGATAATTAGTGATGTTGAACATCTTTTCATGTGCTTTTTTTTTGTTGTTTTTTATCTGATTTTGGACAGCTATAGGAAGTGATAGCTGAGAACATGGCAGATGTTTAGCAGTAATATTCCCAGATTTTTCCCTTTTCTTCTGTTTCTATCATTCTGCCCTAATAACTTTTTCCCTAAGCAGAAGTGACTAATGTTAGATGCATCGGCTAGGGACATAAACATTAGTATCTTAAAAGAAAACAAAACAACTCACTGAAGCGTCAGAATAACAAACTCAATGTAGATTATCTTAAATATTTACCTTGGAACCAGGCTGGCTTTCTAGTACACCACTTATGTCATTGTATAGAGCCCTATGATCAGAAGGATGCCATACTTGATTTAACACTATTATCACTGTCTGGAAATTCTTATTTGGGAACAAGTGGGTCTCATATTTTCACTTGGACTAAACCCCGCAATTGTGTAATATTTGGCATACTAAGGATTACAAAATAACAGAGCAATTTTCAGGCTAAACTAGGGTAAACTATGGACAATTATTACTATAAGTAAAATAACTTTTCTATTAAATATGCAGTTCTAGAACTATAAAGTGAACCCATCTAATTCATTGGAAGTGAAATTATTGGAAGCAAAATCATTGGAAGTGAAAAACAGCTAAGATTGTAAACACAACATGATATCAATAAAAGTGTATCCAAAAAACAAAGACTTTTATGTTTAAACTGTCAGGTTCACCATACTCAACTGCTCAAGATCCCTCATCTGTATTCCTCCTTTATTTTTGTGGCACTTAACTCAGTTTTTGTTTCTATACTCACTGTTTAATTGTCCCTGGGAGACTTTAATGTCCATGTAGATAAACAAACCATTATCTTGAATCCTCAGTTTCTTGAGCTCTTTATGTCTAGTGATATTTTTCTCCATATCATCTTAGCCACCAACTTAAAACCCTACCCTAGACTTTATCATTCTTTGACACTTCTGTTCTTCTAGGTAAAATAATTCAGAAACTCAAATTTATATCTGAAATGTATTTTGTTTCATTTTGCTTA
This sequence comes from Physeter macrocephalus, assembly GCF_002837175.3. Classification (NCBI taxonomy): domain Eukaryota; kingdom Metazoa; phylum Chordata; class Mammalia; order Artiodactyla; family Physeteridae; genus Physeter; species Physeter macrocephalus. The sequence goes on along the minus strand of NC_041214.2, from coordinate 139,775,226 downwards.
CTCTTTATATAACTTAAAATAATTAATCAAGACATCAAAACATACCCATCATTATAGTAAATGCTCTCCATTTAAAATCTAAATTAAAATAGTTTTCAACTGGATTAAAAAGCAAATCTCAAGTCTATTATACATGTAAAATATAGACAAATTAATAAAACATTCATATAAAATCATAGGCAAAAGGATATTAAGTCAATCGAAAGAAAAAGAAAAATATTTTTTTAATTACACAAGGTAGAATTTTAGAAAAAAAAAACTAAGCAATCTAAAGACACATTTCATAGTGATAAAACATATAGTGAAAAAATATAAGCAAGACTTGTATAGATACCAAACAACCAGCATTTAAATTATAGTGAAAAAATGACTCAGTAGTAGAAATAACTAACATTATTTGAAATTGCTCTTGGCTCAAAAAGGGATAATTATATCAAAATAAAAATGGTCAGAATAAAGTTAGAGTTAACATAGGAGAGATTTGATCATAATATCCTCTTAGCTTTTAAGAACTGAACATTCCAATTTTACTTAAAGAATTTCAAGCTATTACTTCAGAAATGCTGATATTTCTTGGACAAACTCTAATAAGATAGGAATGAAATGAATGACTAAGTGTTAGGAAGATCATTTAACAATATTTGAGTAATTATTAACCTAAACTGTAAAATATTAAAATTTTCTATGAAAATCAGGAATTGGAGAAGGACATCTGCTATTGCAATCATTTATATTGTCAAAAAATACAGTCAATGGAATAAACTTAATAAAATTGAAATGACCATAATAAAATTCAACAAAATACCTCTAACACTGGAAGAATATTAAAAAAATTATAGTATAAAAATACAAAAATACTAAAATTAATAAAGGATTTTGGTTACATGGTCAAAGATAACTATTCAAAAGTAACATTTTCTTCTCTTCTGATAACACACAACCACATATAATAGAAACAGTTTTACATTTTCAGTAATCAAAAATAACTGCAATCTTGGATATAAATAAATAAGACAAAAATCCACATTAATAAAACAAAACTTATTGAAGAATATTACAAAAATAAGTGGGTGAAAGATGGAAACATATTGGAGGTTGAGAAGGTTTAATACCATAAAATGTTATTTTCTCCCCAAATTTACCTTTTAATATTTATTTCCAAACAGTACTTCACTAATGCAGTGCAAATTGGCCTCACTGTAAAGGTGTAAAGATTTGCATGCAAAGGCGAGGCCCACCAGGCAATCCACTTTACTCACTAAAATGTGAAGATATGCCTAGTGCATCAAATCAGCCTAGAAACCTACAGCAAGCACAGTTTTCTTTTTTTTCTTTTCTTTTTTTTTCAGATGCTAATTTTTTTTAATTAAAAAAATTTATTTTATTTTTTTAACATCTTTACTGGAGTATAATTGCTTTACAATGGTGTGTTAGTTTCTGCTTTATAACAAAGTGAATCAGCTATACATATACATATATCCCCATATCTCTTCCCTCTTGCATCTCCCTCCCTCCCGCCCTCCCTATCCCACCCCTCTAGGTGGTCAGAAAGCACCGAGCTGATCTCCCTGTGCTATGCCTCTAAGCACAGTTTTCTGAAGGGGTTGTTACCATGTGACAGTGAGAGATCAGAAGTTCTCAAGCTTTCAGATTTCAGCACTCTTTAATCTCTTAAAAATTATTGGAGCTCCAAAGTGCCCTTTTTATGTGAGTCATGTCTGTTAATATCATATTAATAATGAAAACTGAGAAATTTAAAACTATTTATTTTAAAAATTAACCTCATTATTAACATATTTTTAGGAAAAAATATTTTCTATAATGAAAATTTAGTGTGAAGAGTAGCACTATTAAACATATTTGTAATACTATAAAATGGCTGGCACAGTAGAAACCAGCTGGATTTTCTTAATCTGCTTCTGCATTCAAAATGTTGCAATATGCTATTTGTTTGAAGTATATGACCTTGAGAAAAAAGGATTATTTAAAATTGAAATTAACGTAATTGTGAATATTCCATTTTAACACTATAACAATACTTGACTAGTTGTAGTTTCTTAAGAGTTATAATGTGGAGCCTCAAGGCATATTAGAACATTTTGTACCTTTCTTAAAAACTTGATCTATCTTGCTCTGTGAGATTCTTACTTTGTCTATGTATGGTTGTGTAATATTATGCATTTGTAATTAAAAAATATTGTTTACTGATTCTAAGTTCTTCCAAATGCTGATATATTTCATTAAACAACATCAAGATCACATTCATTAATCACAACCAATGTCATCAGAAATTTCTTTAAGTGTTGAGAACATGTCAAGCTTAAGATGCAAGTTTTCCAAAATGCTAATGTGTACTTGAAAGTTCACATGTTATAACTGGCAACAAATTTGTTGTTTTCCTTAAAATGGCAGGCTCACTTCATTAATTTTGAAAATAGCTACCAAATACCCACTCTAAATAATCATTGTTAGTTATTCTTTCAAAAGTACTTTTCCTTTATGCAACTATTGTACCTTTTTAGGAAGCAGAAGTGTGTCATGTGTATTTCTCCTTTCATCACATGAAATATTAAAGCATTGACTTAAGAAAATTAATATTTACTGCTTCATCAAGGATATTTGTTCCTGAAACTGGCTTTTTAATTTTCTTTTTTCCTGTATCTAATATTGAAGATCACAGCTAGGTCAGCTTGTTGTGATTGCCTTACTTTGGGCACCAGCAGTTTTGCCCCTTCCCTCCCCCAATCCATTGCTTTTGCATAGTCAGACCAAATGTCAACATGGAGATAAAGGCAAATAATACAAATGACATCTTAGCCATATTATGAGATAGTTTCTGTCTCATAGAACCATCCTGATTGAGATATCTAAGGATAGTCACTACTTTTTCCCTCTTCTCCCAGTCCCATGATTTGCTTAACCCTAGTCTCACAAACAGTATTTCGTCAAACCTTGAACTCTGTTTATTCAGAACGCCTGCCTTTTGCAGCAGTATGGCAAAGCAGCTATAAAATTCTCAATAACTGGATCAAAGGGAGAACCTGTCAAGCTAAATTAGAATTCCTCAGGTTAAGTATAGCAGTAGAGACTTAACTTTGGGGCATAGAGAACAATCTGTCCCTTCATTTTTTGGAGGCTGGGTTCAAAAACAGCATCTTGAACACAGTGGAAATCAGGTTGAGTGACAGCCTAAAGCAACAGGTGTCATTACAGGTGTCAGGGTATTCTAGGGATCTCCTGCTGTGAGGGAGTACACAAGTGCTTAAGTAGGTGTTAATCAAGGGTAATATATTTTTCATTTCTGACCTGAGGAGGAAGGAAACATAATGGATATTCTATAATTGTTCCCAGGGAAATTTGCTTTTATTGTTACATTTTGATCTCATATAGTTTTATATCTATTCTTTCGACTTTCTCAAGGATAGTGGCCAGCTTTCTTAATTACTTTAATCATCAATCTGCTACCTAAAAATTGAGACCATAATGCCAAACAATTGTTCAGAAGTATCAATATTAATTTTAATTACATAAATTATTAATTTTTATCTTCTATCAAGAAACAGTTTTTGGTATAGTTTTGAAACAGTTTTGTTGTCAAATTTTAATGTATTTCAGAGGAGAAATAATCATTATCTTAGCATACTTTACACAGAGTACATTCCTGCAATATCCATCTTGTGAGGAGAAACCACTTCACCATACATTCACTTATAGCCTATTAAGCTTAAAGTACCAAACTGACTATTCTAATCTCTTTTCTTTCCAACATATAAGAAACATATTTATTAATGAATAATAACACATCCGTTAATTTTGTTGAAATTTATATCTTAGGCAGTATATCTCTCTTGAATCCCTATTATCTTGAAAACAATTCCTTTTAATTTGATTTTTAAAATTAATTTGTCTTCATTCTGCAAGTGGCTAATTTTAAATGGTTTTAGCTGATTAAATACTTTTATCTCTTTTGCTGTATAATTATCATATATTTTCCATTTATCTACCTCTGTATGAAAAGCAACTAGGATAGTATACTATAGTATACACTTTCTGTTGTGATTTAATTTACACATTATTGCTGTGTTTTAAGAGAAAACAGCAGGCTTCACAACAGCAATCACTTTTCATAGCTGCTAAAATTTTCAAATATCTTTAATTTTTTGCATTCATCTGCAGGGTTCAAATACTTACTTTCTTCACATTCCTTTAAGATTTGAAATTCACATGCACTTCACACGAGGCATCAGTAATCTGATGCCATATTCAGACATTATAAGAAATATTTTTGGCTTTGCCACTTGGAAGTATTCTGTCTTCCTCCTCCAAAAGAATTTTCCCAAAAGATCAAGATGAAAGATCAACATGAAACTTAAGTTTCCAATGAGGACAAATTATAATGCCATTTTATTTTAAAAAATTACTCTAAATAAAAATTAGTTCTTAGCATTGTAATCAGTAGCTATCAATATGCATGTATTTCAACCTTCTTCCCTATAGGAACCCTGTTCATATAATTATTTTATGCTTTTACACACAATTTGCCACAAACATATTTACATAATGATAGCTCTATAAATAATATGTATTTTTGTTTTTGTGTGTATAGGCTGGATTGATATATATATATATATATATATATATATATATAGATGAATTGTGCTGAGTTATTGAGCCTCTCATTTACTTTGCTCAACACTTCTTTAGACCATTCAAAATTGGTCTGAGAAAAACTAATCAATTTAATTTTGAAAGCTATAATACTAGATGGTGTGCATATGCCATTTTAAATCTATTTTTTCAAGAATTGATGAACATTTATGTTCTTGCATAAAAAAAGTCTTCAATATCACACATAATACTGTAAAAAATATTCTCACACATGTCCTTTCTCATGACTATGCTAGAGTTTAATGCAGTATATTCCCAGGAGTAGATTTGTGGAGCTGAGGTTCACTAAACAATGACAAACTGCTCTCCAAAATGGCGATATCATTTGATGCTCTTAGCATCAGTGCCTGAACTTTTCCATTGCAACATTTTCTGCAAATATTTATTTTAACTCTACTTTTCATTTGTTTTATTCAACTTATTTAAACCAAAACAAAGATTTTGCCCATTTCACTCAACCCCCCACCCTGTGCCTCTGGTAATTACCAATCTGTTCTCTGTATCTATGAGCTTGTATGTATTCCTGTATGTATGTATTTAGTTTCCACATAAGAGAGATCATAGGTTATTTCTCTTTCTCTGTCTGACTTAGCATAATACCCTCCAGATTTTAATGTAACATGCTATCTCACATTGTTTTAATTTACTTTTTGCTGCATAAAAAAAACGTGCTTTTTAAAAACTTATATTCTAGTTTATATTCTTAAAATACTACTTTATTTGATTTTCCCAGATTTTTCTATTTGAAATATGTTTGGAATTTCATTTTCTCAAACCCATGTATTAAATAATAAAAACTACTGCCAATCTGTCCACTGCCCAGATTCTTTCTACCACCTCATGTTAACCACATTCTAAAGAATTGTTTAGAAAATTCTGTTGCATTCAGAACTGTTTAGAAAACTCAGTCATATTTTATAATTATTGTCTGTCATCTTTTTTTTTTTTTTTTTTTTTTTTTTTTTTGCGGAGCACAGGCTTCGGACGCGCAGGCCCAGCGGCCATGGCTCACGGGCCCAGCCGCTCCGCGGCATGTGGGATCCTCCCGGACCGGGGCGCGAACCCGGTTCCCCTGCATCGGCAGGCGGACGCGCAACCACTGCGCCACCAGGGAAGCCCTGTCTGTCATCTTCAAAAAATATTTTCCGAAAGTTTTCTCCTGATATAGTTCACACTTTGGATACAGGCCTTCAGGTCATTTATTTGAAAAGTTTACCTAGTTCTGTCATATGTTTTACTGTATATAGGACTTAAACCACTTTTTCACAGCTCTGTAAATGTTGCTGCATTTCCTTCTATCTAGTGATGATTCTAATCCAATGTGTTTTTTGAACATCTTGATTGTGTGTAGGCAGTGTTTTTGGTATTTTTTTCATTATATTGCTTTTGTCTGTAATACATTGCAAGCATTCAGTTTTTAAATTTTAAATGGCAAAGTTGAATCATTTAAAATATTTTGTTCATATCCCTTCTATATAATCTTATTACTTATAGATTGGATCAGCTGGTTTGGTCCAGGTTCTTACTTTAGTCTGTCTAACTTGTGATAAGGTTTTAAAATACCTTCTACTTAATTAATGCATTGGTTATTTTGACAGTAATCTATCTTACTAAGAAACAGTTTCAGGCTTTTTAGGTATAATTAAAATGAATAAAGTCATCAAAGCCAGGATCCTGTGTTCCAGGGGTAAAAACAACACAAAACAAAACAATTAAGAGGCATTAAAAACTTTGGAACGTTGCATTCTGTAAAAAAAAAATAAATAAAAATGAAGGCAAAAAAGAAAATGAGATGTTTGAAGAGTAACTTGGAGACCCCTTTTAGAATAATTACTTCATAATCACAAAAAAATGCAAAATAAATAAGCAATTATTAAGAAAAGAGCAAAAGATGGTCTGCTCAGTTCCGCATTGCAAAAATTGAGGGAAGACTGGGAAAAGACTGTGTCAACTAATTAATATGAGGAATAAATGAGGAATTATTTTATACACAACCAACCTAAGGAGATCATATTCTTTTTACACAAAATTGATCAAAAAGTTGCCATTAATTTCCATTTTTCAAATTTACATTGTCTCAGAGATATTACTCTTAAAATTGAAGTATAGTTGATCGACAGTATTGTTTTAGTTTCAGGTGTACAGCATAGTGATTCAGTATTTTTGTATATTATATTCCATTATAGGTTTTTACAAGATATTGCATGTAGTTCCCTGTGCTATACCATATATCCTTGTTGCTTATCTATTTTATATATAGTAGTTTGTTAATTCCATTCCACCAATTTGTCCCTTCCTCTTCTCTCTCCCCTTTGGTAATCACAAGTTTTTCTATATCTGAGTTTATTATATATACATTCATTTGTATTATTTTTTAGATTACACATATAACTACTATCATATAGTATTTGTCTTTCATTGTCTGACTTATTTCACTAAGTCCTATATTCTCTAGGTCCATCCATGTTGCCACAAATAGCAGTATTTTTTTGTGGCTGAGTAATATTCCATTGTGTGTGTGTGTGTGTGTGTGTGTGTGTGTGTGTGTGTACACCACATCATGTGAATCCAATTGCCTATTGATGGGCACTTGGGTTGCTTCCATATCTTTGCTACTATAAATAGTGATGTTATGAAATTGGGATGCATGTAGCTTTTCAAATGAGTGTTTTTATGTTTTTCTGGATGTATATCCAGGAGTGGGACTCTAGGATCATATGGTAGCTCTGTTTTTAGTTTAAGGAAACTCCATACTGTTTTTCAAGTGTCTGCAGCACCAATTTATATCCCCCCAATAGTGTATGAGGGTTCCCTTTTCTCCACATCCTCTCCAACATTTGTTATTTGTAGACTTTTTGATGTTAACCATTCTGATCGGCGTGAGGTGATACCTCATTGTGGTTTTGATTTACGTTTCTCTAAAAATTAGCCATGTTGAGCAAATTCTCATGTGCCTGTTAGCCATTTGTATGTCTTCTTTGGAAAATGTCTATTCCAGTCTTCTGCCCATTTCTTGATTAGGTTTTGTTAAAACATTGAGTTGCATGATCTGTTTGTGTATTTTGGATATTAACCCCTTGTTGGTTGCATCATTTGTAAATAATTTTTCTCATTTCATTGGTTGTCTTTTTATTTTATTGATGGTTTCTTTTGCTGTGCAAAGCCTTTTAAGTTTAATTAGATCCCATTAGTTTATTTATATTTTAATTTTTTAATTTTTTTAACATCTTTATTGGAGTATAATTGCTTTACAATGGTGTGTTAATTTCTGCTTTATAACAAAGTGAATCAGCTATACATAGCTGATCCATTAGTTTATTTTTGCTTTTGTTAGTTTTGCCTTAGGAGACTGGTCCAAGAAAATATTGCCAAGATTTATGTAAAAGAATGATTTGCTTATGTTTTTTTTGGTGAGTTTTATGGTTTCATGTCCTACATTTAGGTCTTTAAACCATTTTGAGCTTGTTCCTGTATATGGTATGAGGGAATGTTCTAATTTCATTGTTGTATGTGGCTTTCTAGTTTTCCTAGCACCACTTGTTGAAGAGACTGTTTTCTCCATTGTATATTCTTGCCTCCTTTGTTTTAGATTAATTGACCTGTAGGTGTGTGGATTTACTTCTGGGCTGTCTATTCTGTTCCATTGATCTATGTGTCTGTTTTTGTGCCAATACCAGACTTCTGATTACTGTAGCTTTGTAGAATAGTCTGAAGTCTGGGAGGGTTATACCTCTATACCTCTAGGTTTCTTGTTTTTTTTCTCAAAATTGCTTTGGCAATTTGAGGTCTTTTTGGTTCCATATAAATTTTAGGATTATTTGTTCTAGTTCTGTGAAAATTGTCCTGGGTGTTTTGGTAGGGATTGCAGTAAATCTGTAGGTTGCATTGGATAGTATGGCAATTTTATTATTATTATTAATTAATTAATTAAATTTTGGCTGCATTGGGTATTAAGTGCTGTGCATGGGCTTTCTCTAGTTGCAGCGAGCGGGGGCTACTATTGTGTTGTGTGGGCTTCTCATTTCAGTGGCCTCTCTCGTTGTGGAGCACGGGCTCTAGGTGCGTGGGCTTCAGTAGTTGTGGCACGTGGGCTCAGTAGTTGTGGCTTGCAGGCTCTAGAGTGCAGGCTTAGTAGTGTGGCGCACAGGCTTAGTTGCTCTGTGACATGTGGGATCATCCCGGACCAGGGCTCGAACCCATGTCCCCTTGATTGGCAGGTGGATTCTTAACCACTGTGTCACCAGGGAAGCCTGGCAATTTAAACAATATTAATTCTTCCAACCCAAGAGCATGGGATATATTTCCATTTCTTTGAATCATATTCAGTTTCTTTTATCAATGTTTTATAGTTTTCAGAGCATAGTGCTTTTCACTTCCTTCGTTAAGTTTATTCCTAGGTATTTTTTTAATGCAATTCTAAAGGGGATTTAAAAAAACTATTCTTATATTTTATTATTAATGTATAGAAACATGACAGTTTTCTGTATATTAATGTTGTATCCTGCAAAATTGCTGAAATCATTTATTCTAAATAGTTTTTAGAGTTGTCTATATAGAATATCTTGTTATCTGCAAACAGTGACAGTTTTACTTCTTCCCTTCCAATTTGGATACCTTTATTTCTTGTCTGACTGCTATGGCTAGGACCTCCAATAATATGTTAACTAGAAACAGTGAGAGTGGGTATCCTCATCTTGTTCTTGAACTTAGTGGGGAGTCTGAGGTTTTCACTGAGTATGATGTTGGATGTGCGTTTGTTGTAAATGGCCTTTACTGTGTTGAGATATGTTCCCTTAATATGCACTTTGATGAGAGTTTTTACCATGAATGGATACTGAATTTTGTCAATTGCTTTTTCTGCATGTATCGAGATGATCGTATGGTTTTTGTCTTTCCTTTTGTTAATGTGGTGTATCAAATTGATATGTGCTTTTGAACCATCCTTGTGACCCTGGATTAAAACCAACTTCATCCTTTTTATGTATTGTTAGATTTGGTTTGCTTGTTTGTTGAGGATTTTTGCAAGTATATTAATCAAAGGTACAGAACTGTAATTTTCTTTGGTAGTGTCTTTGGTTTTGATAACAAGGTAATGGTGACCTCGTAGAATGAATTTGAGAGTGTACCCTCCTCTTCAGTTTTTTGGAATAGTTTTGGAAGGATAGGTATAAATACTAATATGTTTGGTAGAATTCCCCAGTGAAGCTATCTGGTGTTGGGCTTTGTTCATAGGGAGGTTTTTTGTTATAGATTAGATTTCTTTCTACTGATCTATTCAAGTTGTCTGTTTCTTCCTGATTTGGTCTTGGCAGGCTGTATGTTTCTAGAAATTTGTCATTCTAAGTTGTCCATTTTATTGGCATATAACTGTTTGTAGTAACCCCTTGTGATTCTTTTTTTTTTTCTTTGCATTTCTGTGGTATCAGTTGTTATTTCTCCTGTTTCATTTCTTATTTTATTTGGGTCTGCTCTCTTTTCTTATTGGTGACCCTGGCTAAATATTTATCGATTTATTTTTTCAAATAAAACCAGCTCTTGGTTTTATTCTATTTTTTGATCTATATTTTATTTCCTCTCTGATCTTTATTTCCTTTCACTGACTTTGGGCTTTGTTATTCTAATTCTTTCAGGTGGTAGGTTAGATAGTTTATTTAAGATTTTTCTTGTTTCTTGAGAAAGACCTCTCCTGCTGTGAACTTCCCTCTTAGAAGTGCATTTGCATCATCATCCCATAGATTTTGGAAAGTTGTATTTTCATTTTGATTTGTCTCTAGGTGTTTTATGATTTCCTCTTTGATTTTATTATTGACCCCTTGTTTTTTTTTCTTTTATTTTTGTTTATTTGTTTGTTTTTTGTTTGGTTGCATGTTGTTTAGTGTCCATGTATTTGTTCTTCTCCCCTTGTCAGTTGATTTCTAGTTTCATACCAATGTGGTCAGAAAAGATGTTTGATATAATTTCTGTTCTCTTATATTAAGGCTTGTTTTGTGACTTGTAATGTTCTCCAGGATAGATCACATACTAAGTGCACTTGCAAAGAACATATATTCTGCTTTTTTGGATGTAGTGTCCTACAGATATCAACTAAGTTCAAGTGGTCTATTATTTCATTTGCGTTCTCTATTGCCTTCACAGAAATTATTCTTTACCTCACAGGCTGCAAAGTACTCTGGTAGGTAGACTTGTAGACAACTCAAGAATCTTTGGTGTTATAATAGTGCTCTGGTATTTTAATTTGCATATAAACTACTTGTGAGTCTCTCTCTCTTTTTTTTTTTTTTTTTTAAGAGGAGTTTTTGATTCCGTGGAGTGGAGTCCAAGATACTGCATTTCTAAGTAGTTTTTAGAGGAAACCAATGCTGCTAGTTCTGAACCACACTTGGATTACCATGGCTTTAAATTTCCATCTGACCCTTTCTATTTTGGGGAGTGAATGCATGAAGGACATCATTAATAGTTTAAGGTTCTGCAGTGATACTTTTCTGTTCATTATCTTCATTATAATTTGAAAGTAGAAAATGTGTTTTTATTTCTCTGTAATCATTCCTCATTTGATTATTTTTTAATAAATGGTTGCTCAGGTTTCACATGTACAAAATCTTCCTGAGTCCTACTGAATGTATGACTCAAATTTTCAGAACTAGTTTTTTTTTTGTTGTTGTTGTTACAATTAACTTCACAGTGAATTGTCTCTGATTTTCACTTTTAATGGAATATTAAAAAATTGAATATACTTCTTTTTCTATTTGCTTAACTGTTTTTGAGGCAGTCTGTGCATTCACAGTTGGTACGTATTCATTTAAATTAGATGTAGAATCACTCAGAACTGAAGTACAGCTACTACTTGAAAGTATCAAAATTTCTGTATGTCTCTTAAGGAAAATTTTATTTATATTTATGTACACAACACATTTTACATTTTAGATTTCAATAGTTTGGGAATTGAGGAGGGAGTTTTTACAGTATATTTCACAAAATAAGCTTTTGTTTAGATCACATATTTACTTACCACTCCTTTTCCTAACCTGAAATGTACGCTTTATTTTTTTTTCCCTGCTTGGTTTGAATACTGCAACAAGGTACTTACTTTCACCTCACAGTCTTCCTAGTAAACTTAAACTTATATATGTGAGTTAGCTTAATTCTTCCAGACCCTCATAATCTGTCTTGCATGGGATCCTGAAAAATTTGTGGTAAAAATTAATTCAAATTTCCTCAAGATCATCTTTCACTTTTTTGATGAGTGAGCATCTACATTACATTTAATTAATACAATTCTACCCACATTGTTAATAGTAAAGTTTCCTCATACATGCAATATTACTAAATCTTATAAAACTCTTCCAGCATGCTTGCAAATTTTTCCAGATTTTTATTTTCAGTTTTTCATATAAGGAATATTATTTGATGGGGAGAGTGTACTGGATATCTGTTAACTTGCCCAACTAGATTCTGTTCAATATTCTTACCAAAGTGATTATGAAGAAAGCACAGTGCCTGGAGGGTAGAGTTAATTTTAATCAAATTGCATTGCGTTGCTATATTGAGCATACGTACTGGTTATGCGTATTGTGAACACAGATAATTCCATTTAAAATATCAGAAATAACTCACTGCACTACTATATTATACACATGTAATCACCAGTACCTCTTCTTGAATATTTCAACTGTACCATTTAAGTTTTTCTTATTGCATTATTCTACTAATGTTAGACTATTAATGACCATGCTTTATATGCTATTTCACTGAGTCTTTGCAGAGACTTCCATTTCATACTGCCACCACGATAAAGTAAAAATCTAGCCTAAGGTGGTGATTATTACTTCTTGGCTTTTCTTGAGCTATTCATGGTTGCTAGTGTGATTAGGAAATAATTGTTTGATTTATTTACTTGGCTATGCAGCTTATGGGAAATGCTGTGCATTTGGCTATAACGTCTTTCTTAATTTATTCATGTGAAAATGTAGATTACAGTGTAATTAAATAACCTCTCTGTGGATGAAAATGGTAACTATAATCATTATATGTTGTTTGTCAGCCACAATGTAAAGCAAATCTTCAGGTTAAGAGAATTAGAGTTTATTATTACAGTATTAATGACTGTATCTCAATTCCTTTATTTTTATAGATTGCTGTGGATCCTGTGTAACTCTGTGTAAAAGGTTTTATAACTGTGATTTTTCATAGCAATTCATGAAAAGAACATTAAGGGAAGCATATATTTCTATGTTTGTATTAAGCAAATTAGTGTAGAAAAAAATATATGACCCATAGAACACCATGGACTGCAAAAAGTTTACTAAAAAATATATGAGAAGTTACTATATATAGTTTGTCAATATGTTAATTATATATTACTGCCATAAATGTTTTTAACTGTTAAAATCAACTATTTTTCTTTCTTAGATTTGGCTAAAAATTGAATTTATTATAAACAAATATTGCTATTTTAGAGAACACAACTTGAAATATAAGGATATTTGCTCTCTATTCATGTAGATGTAGACATAAACTCTTAAGTTAATATTGAGTTTCACCCATAAACTCCATAATTTTTATTTTCAGTGCATTTTATGGCAAACTTAAAAAACCATATTGATACATTTTTGAAAATTTATGCATTTATAAATTATTGAACTGAGTATTGATATAACTACTTATAAACATCTTAATATTTACTAATTGAGTTACATTCATAATGACAATAGTTAAGTTGAATATTCTCCCCATTGCTTTCAATATATCAACATTAAATGTTTCATATAAACTTCTGAATATCATTCTGTCACCCCCACAAAGGGCCTGATCCTGTCAATATAAAACGGGATAATTTTATAGTTTCTCCAAAACTATATTTTTTTCACATGCGACTTGTATAAACACCTATTTCATTTTGCTTTATTTTTCTCGTTTTGTATTTTCTCTCATTAATAAAGTAATATAAACAGATAGTGAGTCATTAAATGTTTTGTCATTTATGTGCTTCATATCTTTCTATTAGAGTTTGCATGTTTCAGACAGAAATTACCTTAAATTTAGAGTTTACAATCTTTTCACTTGGGTTGAATTGTTTAGACAACAGTTAAAAACAGTGTCTCTAAATAATAAGCAGTTACAAATGGCCAGCATCAATCAGAATTAAAGAATGGTACTTGAAGTTTGTTTTTTTTTTTAAATTTTGCCAAATTGGCAAAGGTTAAAAAAGAATCATGTTAATGCATATATTAATTGACTTAAGTATGAAACAGCTGGCAGTGATACACTGCTGGCGGAAATGTTAATTGGTATAAATTTTCTGTGTTGCACTTTAGAAAATTGAGTTATAAAGCATTAATAACCCTAATATCTGTGAAGATGGATAGTCATTTACTTCCCTCTTTCTGGATAATCTTCAAAATGAACAAGAACAAAAACTACATCATTAAAAATCTGTAGCAAGGTATCATCCACACACTAAACATATTTGAGGATATTCTGGTAGATACAACATAGATATAATGATATTGAAAATTGATATGTTTTTGCAGTTTTTTATGAAGGGTCAGGCAAAAAGTCATGACATGAAAAATGTCTGAAGTCATTAAAGAAAAGCATAGTTTACTCTGATTTCAATTAGAATGTATCACCTACATTAATATCACTTCATCATTATCATAATCATCATCTTTGCCATTTCATATTAGTTTTCTATTGCTACTGTAACAAATTACCACAATGGATTAAAACAAGACAAATGTAGGAAGGGATAGATAGGCAGAGTACTATGGGTTTTTAAGGCAGTGAAGATAATCTGTATGATACTATAATGATGGCTACATGTTATTATACATCTGTCCAAACCCATAGAATGCATAGCACCAAGAGTGAACTCTAATATAAACTATGGACTAATAGTTGATGTGTCAATGTACGTTCATTAACTGTAACAAAGGTACCACTTGGGTGGGAATGTTGACAATTGGGGAGGCTATGCATGTATAGTGGCAAGGAGTATATGGGAAATCTGTTCCTTTCTCTTAACTTTGCTGTGAGCCAAAAACTACTCTTAAAAAATAAAACCTTTAAGACAAAAAGCATACAAATATATTATCTTCTCTATGTTGAAAGTCTGAAATGTATCTCATTGGGTTAAAATCAAGGTGTTGGCAGGATTGCTTTCCTTTCTGGGAGCTCTAGGAATCCATTTTGTTGCCTTTTCCAGCTTCTGGAGGTCACCCACCTGCCTTGGCTCATTTCCCCCTTTCTCCCTCTTCATGCTAAATATTTATAGTCATATGGGGAAGGTAAAACTTGAAATTCTAGTATTACAAAGTCTAGTATTAAGAGCTATTAGAGATTATAAGCAAATGGACCTCAAGTATTTATTTTTTTAAATTTTTAAAATTTTTATATTATATATATTTTATTTTAAAATTATATATGTTTATAAGACTCATATGGGGGAAAGATAATCTATTCTGCTTCAGGTTTTGAAATTTTTCTACCCAGAAATATTTTTGAAAGAAAGCATTTAGAATTTTGATATTTTTTAATGGAGGCTAATGTTTGACTTTAATAATAATAACATGCTTTTTATATTTGAGATGTTAAGACTATTAAATGATGGGTTTGAGATTGCAATTTGATTTACTTGTCTGGTGTTTTATCTACATATGGATTTCACAAGAATACTTACTAACTAGCAAAAGGCATTATCAATTTGTCTATCAAAAATTCCATGTTTTCTATTATTCAATAGCATATTATACTATTGCTTTATATATTGATCAATTTACCTCCTAAAATATATTTTGTGAGTAAGATTCATTGATCTATGGTAATATTGATAGTACTCCTGCTACGGATAATGTGTCAGTGGTCTCTTCTGAAACTCATTGTTAAACTGAAGGTAACATGATTAATTTTATTAAGAAATATATTTTACAGTCATTTCCTTTTCCACAGTCATGGCCATAATGTTAGTAAATGTCCTCATGAAATTTGGGTATTATGTTCATATTGATCCCCTTGCAGTCAGTTTTGACAATGGTGAATCTGTTGTTCAGTGTTCCTGGGAAATGCTAATAGGGCCATATCAGACCAGGTTTTAAAGTATTTTAGAGGTTCCATAATTCCCTTTCCTTTGTCATGACAAAATTCTCACTTCTATGAGCCCTGTGTAATTTCTCATTTTGTCTTTGTTGAATTCTATTAACAGTTTACATCCCAGAAATGTAAAATGATAGTCCTTTTTATCATCAGAAGCGTGGCAGAAGCAAATAGTTCATTCACATAAAGTAATGGAGATTTTCCTACAGGGATTATTGACAACAATGTGAGCAGGCTGAAGAGGAAACTATAAGAGATACTGAAACATGCTGCAGCTTTGCAACCATGGGAGGGAACAGAGCACTGTGACCACTAGGCTTGAAAGGACAAGGGAGAAGAGTGGATTTTGGAACTAGAACCTAGAAGCAGACAGAGCTGTAGCCTTTTCCTTCATTAAGACCCACAGCTGAGCTCCTCCTAGGTGATCCTTTGTTAGAATTCTCCTTAGAATTTACAAGTAGAGTTACCGCTCCAAGGACTCAGAACTTTAAGAGGATAAAAGATCCGGGGAGGCAAACAATATCTACAGTTCATTCCACATGGACAGAGTATTCTTCATGCTTTTGTGGGTTCTTCTGCTTTTCTAGAAGTGCTTCCCATCTGTCCATTCAACATTTGCTTGGTTACCTCATTAAGAACTTTGAAACATTGTGTAGTGGTACTATTTCTTTCACTATCCTAGACAAAAGTATATAATATTTTTTATTCTCCCAACACTAGGTTTCATAAATTTTCCATTATTTTACATTTTATGTTGGATTGCAAAAAATAGGTTAACATTTATGCTTATTTTTGCTTTTCTGCATTTTTTAATGTTTCTGCAGTTGGTATAGTGAATAATTATTTTGATATCCTATTAAAATACTTATTGATGTTAAAAATTACTTTAAAAAAGTTTTCATCAAGGGTCCTTTAAAAATCAACATAACACATCAGATAGAAAATAAATGTCATAGCAAGTTAAAATTGTGCAATTATCTTTTGAATGTGAAATGAGAGGAAAAATAAGAATATCAGTTTAAAGTATAATTCACATTTGAAAAATATTAATAATGTCGAAAATTACTTCAGATTTCTAAAGCATAGGAAAATAAAAATGATAAAAGCTACAAACATACTTAACATAAATAGTTTACTATGTACCTTTTAAAGTCTTAATTTTAAATGGATTATAATGTAACTTTCCTCGAGAGAAAAAACTGATGATACAGATGGATGTAACTCAGAATGTATATAGATTTGAACTTGGCTGGAGAAATTTGACATACTGTTGATCATGGGAAAATGCAAGTTCTGGAGAGAGTGCCAGGAAAAGATAATGTGACTAAGAAAATGAAAATATGACTGATGTAAAATAATATACTCTGATTACAATTAGCTTAGTAAAACTAAATTTTCTCAAGTGATATAAAATAGTAGTAAGAAATGAGTAATAACTTCTTTGTAAAATATTCATACATAGCATCACATATAGGATAATATTGTTAATTGCTAATATTGTTTTCTGAGGAAGAATATTGGAAATATACAAAAATTGTCAAGGCTGTACTACACAGTTGGTGCAAGTTTGAGGAGAAGAAAATGAGGTGATACAAAATATGATATTCATAATGTGATAATCATGAATATTCTGAGTATTCTAATGTCAATATTATATAAGTCCCTGTAATCTGTAAGCAAAAAATTTAGACATTCGTGTTTGAATGTCTCATGTATATCCACAGCCATACCTACTCACATATGGGTTATCTAGCTTTGACTCCTTTCCTGTGCAAAATACCTAGTTGACTTGAATAAATTAAGATTCTTACAAATAAATTTTAAAATTGAGTAGCATTTTATAATAGTCTACAATTTTATTCACTGAATAGATTAATACATACTTTCATGATATAATGTTGAGTTTCTATAAGGAAACCTATTTTTCAAATGAACTTTAAATTCCCATTAGTAAGATATACAAATATTTGCCAATGAAACTAAGAAATTGGAACATTAAAATAAAATCATGATTATATTCACAAATAGAAATTGATTGGAATTTTATAAAATTCAATTGAAAGACTAACACTTAGGAGGAATCATCGAATTATAAACAATATTTTACAAGTATTGAACTACTCCTTCAACTATTTTTATTTTGTACCTGAGACTTAATTATTTTGTAACTGGTGAAACTTGTACCTCTTAATCTCCCTCACCTATTTCTCTTATGTCCCCAACCCCCTACCCTCTCCCCTCTGGCAGACACCTCTTTGTTCTCTGTATCTATGACTTTTTTGTTTTGTTATATTTGTTTTTGTTTTTAGATTCCACATATAAGTGAAATCATACAGTGTTTGTCTTTCTGACTTATTTCACTTAATACCCTGAGATCCATCCATGTTGCCACAAATGATAAGATTTCATTCTTTTTTATGGCTGAATAGTATTCTACTCTGTGGTGTGTGTGTGTGTGTGTGTGTGTGTGTGTGTGTTTGTGTGTACCACTGCTTCATTATCCATTCATCTATCTATGGATACATAGGTTGCTTCCAAATATCAGATATTATGATTAATGCTGCAATGAACATAGGGTGTATACATCTTTTTGAATTGGTGTTTTTGTTTTCTTTGGATAAGTTTATTGTTTTTTTTAAAAAAAAAAACGCCTGTAAGTTTTGTTGATATTCTACTTTTTATTCTCTATTTCATTGACTTCTGCTCTAATCTTTATTTCCTTCTACGAACTTTGGGTTTTGTTTGTTCATTTTCTAATTACTTTAGGTATAGGGTTAGGTTGATTATTTGAGATTTCTTACTTCTTGAGGTAAGCTTGTATCACTATAAACTTCCCTCTTAGAACTGCTTTTGATGCATCCCATAGATTTTGGATAGTGTGTTTCTGTTTTCATTTGTCTCCAGGTATTTTTTGATTTCCTCTTTTGTTTCTTCACTGATCCATTGGTTGTATAGTAACATACGTTTAGCCTCCATGTATTTGTGCTATTTACAGTTTTTTTTTTTCTTGTAGTTGATTTCTAGCCTCATAGTATTGTGGTTGGAAAAGACATTTGAAATGATTTATATAGTTTTTAAACTTTCTGAGGCTTGTTTTGTGACCTAGCATGTGATCTATTCTGAGAATGTTTCATGCTGTGCATTTGAAAACGAGTGTGTATTCTGTTGCTTTTGGATGAAATGTTCTCTCTATATATCTATTAAGTCT
This sequence comes from Physeter macrocephalus, assembly GCF_002837175.3. Lineage (NCBI taxonomy): Eukaryota > Metazoa > Chordata > Mammalia > Artiodactyla > Physeteridae > Physeter > Physeter macrocephalus. Next base: position 139,756,259 of record NC_041214.2, on the reverse strand, counting down.
ACCTTGTCTAATGTGTCATTTAAAACCAGTGATTCCTTATTGATTTTTTGTTGATGATCTGTCCACTGATTTAAGTGGAGTATTGAAGACTCCTACAATTAATGTGTTACTGTAAGTTTTTCTCTGTATGTCTGTTAATATTTACTTTATGTATTAGCAAGTACTCTTACATATGTGATGTTAAGTATTAAATATTTTAGAATGCAATCCATTGACATTTTGATTTATCCAGAGGTTAACCAATTTCTTTGTTAATCTTTTCACATTGAATTTCAGACATTCATTTTTGCAGGTGTTGCCTTTCTTTTCAAAATTTATTCACTGATTTTAAAAATGAGCTTCTTATTGTACTAAATCATTTTTTCTGAAAATGTTTGTTTTGCCCCCATTTCCAATTTTTAAATTAAATTGGTTACTGTAGTGTAGTTGATATGATTTAACAAGACCGGCAAATGATAGAGAGGCCTAATTTTGATCAATTGTAGATACAAGTGTGCAACTGCACATTAGTAGAAAGACCATATATGATGACCAGAGCACCTGGAGCTGAATCTGTCATTCTGTAAATGTGACGTTTATTTTCTTGTGCATATGCTCATTAGTTAATGTCTGGAAGTGACTTTCAGAGGATATCCTGCTTTTGGTACCTCTGCAGAACAATGTATTGGGAATGGTGTGTCATGAAGCTTTCATTGAATGAGGGAAGAAACTTTCCTGGTAACCCCAGACATGACATGCTTGTCTTCCATGAATTCAACTATTTTCTGTCAAATAAAATGGAGTCTACAGAGATCTTTGCAATTGTGCATATGTTTTATAGTAAGCTCACAGTCCAATTAGATGCACTTTTTCTTTCTGCATCTTGAAGATATTTTCTTAACAACCTTTCCTTCTCTATTGTTGAGAAATCTGCTCTCAGTTTCACTCTCTTTCTTGTAGATAATCCATACTATTATGCTCCATATGTTATTCTCTAGTTTTATCTTAGTTACTTTAGTTACTAATAAAAGTATTTTTATTAGTACTGATGGGGGGGATACTGTGCTTTCTGAATTATGAGTTTCTTCAGTCCTAGGAAATTCTACAATACTGTATAGGTAAAATGTTGGCTCTCTAATGGGTTGTTCTCTCATTTTCTACTTGACTGGATTATTTTAAAGCAAACTTAAAAAAAAATCTTTTTTGATTTAGTATTCCTTACCCCTTATTTTCTCTATCATATTTGCAATATATGACATAATCTAGGTAATTTCACATCTCAATTTTATTCTTTCTTTTTTGGCTTCCTCTGCTTAATTTGCTGGTTAATTCTTCTGTTTGATGTCACTGGTAGCAAAAGGCATTGGAGAACTGTTGGTTATTTTGGTTGCTTGGTTTCTATTGCTTCTTAATCATTATGATATCTCTAAGCTCTACACTCTCCATGTAGCTCACTCATAGCCTCCCATAGAAGATACTACCTTTAACCATATCCATATCATGCAGTTATATATTGAATTTCCTCTGCCTCTCCTTAACCAGAACATAGGCCCCATAATGCAAGGGTTATTTTTCCTTTGTTGTTTACTATAAGATGCCTAGAATTTGGAACAGTATCTAGAATGTAATTAGTGCTCAAATAATATTTGTTGAATTATTCTTGAATGTCAGCCTGTTTCATGGTATGACTTTTTTGTTTGCAAACATGCTTATTTGAACTTCATCTGGAAAAATTCTAACAAATCTGTTTGAGGACTTACTATTCCAGAGAATTTTTGTCTACTTTTTGAATAAGGTTGTGGATCATCTGGAACACTTTAAATAAATGTATCATATAGGTGTCCTTTGCATGTACTTATAGTGTGAACTTTAACTCTAAACTCATATGAGTCTCCACCCCGTTTAAGGATTCTCAGAGAAAACTTTCTCATTCACCCATAACCTGGTGGCAAGTGTCACCTTTCTATCACTTTGAATATGTCACTTTTCTTTCCTTTTTTGATTTTGTTTTTCCTGGTAGACTTTCACTGAGAGTTTTGTTTGCATGGACCTACTGCTTTTTATAAGTTGGGCTTATGCCCCATCTCTTGTTTTCAGCACAACCATGAAAACTTTATCTGGTAGTTGTGACTGGTAGTTGTCCTGTGGTAGCCCCTGGCTTCAGCAGCCACTTTGGATTCATATAAACACCTCATTTTTTGGCAACTGAGAATTTCCCATACTTTCTTGAAATCTTATGTATGCTTTTTAAATACCATTAAAAACAAACAAACAAAAAACAACCTTAGCATTTCACCATTTACATCAGTAAATTTTTCAGGTAGTTAACTAAATATTGCTGGAATTATTTTCCAAAATTAAAAAAAGTAAAATTAAGATTAGAGTAAAAAACATAAAATCATAGAAAAATACAGTAAGGGCCATTCTAGTTTCTATCTCTGCTCTTATCTGTATATTTCATTGTCATTATCTTAGACACATAGCACCAATGGAGAGAGCCAGCTTTCATTTTCTCCTATCACTTTCTCCCATTTGTAACAGTACTAATATTTCCCATGATGCACAACATATGAAATATCAATAAAAATTAGAATATCCGTTAATCATTAAGAAGAAATATTCTTCTTTGGTGGGAGGCCAAGTTGTGTTTTCCTTGTCTCTTAGGATAGTGCTTAAATGCTAGAATACTTTGAAAATCTCTTCAAAGATAGAATTAATCTATCTTCTTTAATACTTAGCGAGTCCTGACGTGAATTGACTCCTTGATTGGTTGTGAATTTATGAAATTAGTTATGCTTTGGTCATGGAAATCCTAGAACCTGTTGTAAGCAAAAGGAAAGAAACAATGTTTCACTTTAGCGATAATTCCGTTTTTCATAGGAGACAAATAATGTTAGATTTAATTGGATATAATTTTTAGAAATCTCTCTAATAAGAGTCCACTGAGTTGTTAGAGTATACTTACTCCCTTTCCAAAAACAATGAAAGGCAAATAAAGGTAGCCAAATGTGTTCTACAAAGTTTACATTTAAAATAAATTCATTGTGAAATGTGTAGTCCACATCTTTTTTTTTTTTTTAAGAGACATTTTACTCTTTACTGTGAATAAACTTCTGTTAGTATTTGGATGTTGCAGGTGAAAACAGATTTGTCTTTATTTTTATTCTCTCTATTTTACTTAATGTGCAAAGCAATGGAATAGAATATATCAGCAGATATTGGAAGTATAATATCGAAGAGTTTGGAAGTATAATTTTATTGAAATTTAAATTAAAATTTCAAACAATGCTTGGACTCTTTGTTAATTAATTGTTCACTCTCTAACTGTCCAAAAATTGGATGTTACCATTTTTTGTTTCTCGTGGGTTTTTTTTGCGGTACGCGGGCCTCTCACTGTTGTGGCCTCTCCCATTGCGGAGCACAGACTCCGGACACACAGGTTCAGCAGCCATGGCTCATGGGCCCAGCCACTGCACGGCATGTGGGATCTTCCTGGACCGGGGCATGAACCTGTGTCCCCTGCATCAGCAGGTGGATTCTCAACCACTGTGCCACCAGGGAAGCCCTGGATGTCACCATTTTTAATTTAAAAAAATAACATACTCAAATTCAAATTAAAAACTCACCACTTGGGGAAAAATTTCAACATGAGTGTGGAATTGTAGGAGGGAAAGATGTAATTTTTGGTAATTCCTTCTTTATTGGTATTTCAGCAAGAAATGATAGGTTAAATTACCTCCTTATCACCTTCTTAGTGTTGCTTGTTTTTCCCTCCCCTATTCCCTGACACTATTGATTTCAGCCAAAGTACAAAATAAAACAATTAAAACTAAAAAAAAAAATTAACAAATCTGTTTATGTATGGCAATCTAGAATATGAAGCAAAGCATGCCAGAATTACAGAAATAAAAAATTCACTCTGCATTTGCATGATTTCTTTGTAATACACGGTTTAGATGATAGATTTATTTTTCCTACTTTAGAAATTCTAATGGACAAAAGGCTTGAATTATCCATTGTTTGTGCTGCGATATCTCAGCAATTTCGTAATTTGTTTTTGACAGAATTTCCTGCCTAGTAATAAATTATGATAGGGAAAAGGTAGAATAAAATTGTTAATAATTTTTTCATGTTATACTGACCAAAACTGAAAGAATAGGCATTTTTTTCCTGATAAGTGTTTTTTGATTATTTTTACATTTTTTTCTTCCAACTCTTGATCAGTTTCCATTTATTCACTGTTCTTGATAATAGTTTCTCCTAAAAATATTTTTTAAATGATAGTGACAGAATTTTCTCAATACTGTCTTGCCATGTATTTTAAAATTAGGGACCAACTAAACTGTGTGAAATGGTAAACAAACGGGAAAAATTGTATCTTGATTTTATGTGACATTTCTATAAAAAATAAATATTTCTATAACACATGTATGTGTATAAAAAAAGGTAGAGTATAAGTCAGTTTAAAAGAAAAATAAAGTGTGATTTCTCATTTTTAAAGAAACTATTAAAATCCTAGAATCCATATGCCATATTAAAAGACCAAAGGAATTGCATTTTAAACAGGAAATGAATATTGATAGGAACTTGTGATTGTCATGATTATACAGTGCAAGAGGATATTAGAAAGTTCATGGACTATCAATTTTTAAAAATTAATAACATGAACAGAATATCTGCCAGCAATGTTTTAGATTTGGAGAATATGAGGCCAAGTCAAGGCATAGTTTTTCTATCTGTGGAAGTGTTTTGGTTTATAGAACTTGGTCTGCCAAGCTAAGACTCTTAAAATAATCATTTGGAGACATTTAAACCTTTGTCACTGTCTGTTCTATATTATCATGGCTTAATGGTAGCAAGGAAACCCTTTGGAGGATGTTCAACAGAGGACCTTAGATGAAATCCAGTGTCTCATCTCCCTCTAGCCATGCAACCACTAGAAAGCCTAAATATTTGTGATGCTTTGTGTATTAATCCTTCCAAAGGGTATTGTACTTCTTCCTTCAGGGGCCAGATGCGGTTTAACTTAAAAATTATAATAAAATATGTTAGAGATAGTTGGGTAGATCGATTTTTTTGAAAAGAACAAGTATAATTTTGACAATTTTGCACAATACTTTAAACATTGATAGTGAATTAAGGGAATATTTATAATACGTGAAAATAAAGCTTCATGGAGGTCTGTTTCTGGTTATAGAGGCATGGAATTAGGTAATCCCTCTATATAGAAAACAGATAAAACTGGAGTGCATTATTTAAAACAATTATTTTAGTACACTGGATAACAGTAGAGAATTATTTACTCATGAAAAACTGCTACTGCTTTTGATAGATATGGCATATTTGTCACCTTTCCCCATCCCCTCCCCCGCCAGGTTCAGATGTTGCAGATCAGCTGAATATTCAAAGAGTAGATTTTGGAATTGTGAGAGCCATAGAGAGGTTGAAATAATCTCTGACTACTGATAGACTCTGCATGTTCATGAGAAAGCCCAGAGCCCAGTGAAAAATAGAAGGCCTGAGAGTAATTGTGAATGTGACACAGCCTTGAATATGCTCCTTGCTCATTCTCAGTTGGAAGGGCAGTGACCTGTAGCCTTAATGGTTCAAGGCACCACATATAATCACAGGCTAAGGGTAAACACTATAAAAGCATAGGAAATCTTTAGGGAGCTAGACAGAGTGACAAAAGTTAAAGACAGAGACAAACTGAGCATAGAAATCAGAACCAATGGTTGCTCACGATGCTGTAGGAAGACTTTACAGTCTGACTGCAGTCAAGTTAATTACCCCCTAAAGTAAATTTAAACAAACAAAAAGAACCATCAGAGGAACAAAATAGAATCCAGAGCTACTACATACTAGTATACACTCTGCCCAATTTTCAAACCAAATTACTGGACAGGAAAAAAACTGAGGGTTAAATACTTGGGAAAATTTTTTAAAAATAATTTTGAATCATTAATAAATGGTCTGTTTTTTTAATTAAAATGCATATGACTTTTAAAGAAATAACACTTTGATTGGGTTTACATGCACTGGATGTTACAGCAACAGTGCAAAAATTAATATATGAAGCTATACTGTTAAAAATACAGATTTTAAAGCAAGTTGGTCAACATTAATTTGAAATAGATTTTGATGGTTACTACAAAATAATCGCCACACTTTCCAGTGTGGGTATAGAAGGAAATAGCTTGAGATCTCTCAACTTACTTGTATAATAGAACATTCACACAAATCTCCAGAAATCCCTACAAATTTTATTTCCTACCCAAGGAATTGTTGCTATTTTCCTGCTTTCCTGAAATTTTGCTTGTTCTTAAATAACATTCCCTTTTTCATAAATTATTTTTAGTTTTATTGATGTATAGTTGAATACAATATACTGCACATATTTTAAATTTGACATATTTTTAGATATCCATACACCCGTAGAAGCATCACTAGAATCAAAATGTCAACATAGCGGTCTTGGTCAATCACCTACAAAAATTCTCAAGTCCCCTTGTAATTCAGGTAATCACTGCTATGATTTATGCCACTATCTTTCAGTTTGAATTTTCATACAATCTGTACTTTTTTTGCATAGATTCTATCACTCAGCATAAATATTTTGAGATTCATCATATTGTTGTATGTATCAATATTTTAATCATTTTTAATTTCTGAGGGATATCCTCTTGTGGATAAATCACAATTTGTTTATGGTGGGATTTTTGAGATAATCCTACATAACTTAGCTGGATATAAAATTGTTCCTTTTGAGTATCCATTCTTTCATTTTTTTTATCTAAACAGTTAAATAACACAAATTGTCAATGTGGATTTTTGATTTAATTAACCAAAGTTTCACATGAGCAGGTTGATTCTGAAATGTTTACACAAATTAATATTGCCAGGGATCTGTTCTTTAGCTATTAGGTAAAAAGAATAATTTTGTCAGAGTATTTTTATTTTATTTTACTTTATTTTAATTTTTATTTTATATTGGAGAATAGTTGCTTAACAATATTGTGTTAGTTTCAGGTGTACGGCAAAGTGATTCAGTTATACATGTATCTATTCTTTCTCAAATTCTCTTCCCATTTAGTTTGTTACATAATATTGAGTAGAGTTCACTGTTCTATACAGTGTCAGAGTGTTTTTAATTCATGCAGTTTATATTTTAGTTACAAAGTAGCTGCACATATCTTGCTTCAGGAGCATTATTAATAAAACACCTATTTACACAACCAAATTGGCCAACAGAGATTGTGAAATCTGAAATTTGAATGGAAATGCATCTCACAATTCAGAACTGTTCCAAATAAGGGCAAGGATAACCTACTGGCAAAAACTTACCTTTGGATCATTAAACTAATTTGAATAATCATGAAATACAATCACTAATTGTGTATAACAATAACTCCAGTGAAGTCTGAGGGAGGGAAATTAATTTTATTAAGTTAATTAAAGCATTTGTGAACCCCTTTTTCTCCCCCTTTTTTTAAAGAAATGTTTCATCTTTTGTTCAGTTAATAGGAAAAGGAAAAAGATAATTTTAGGTGGCTTTCCATAAAAGAAAGAGTGTGATGTGACCCAAGGCAGAGAGAAGAGATGGCAGCCTAAGTGACATGTCTAATATCAGACTGTTGTAAGTTACAGTGCAATTAAAATTCAAAATATCCTTTATTTATCTCTAAATGATTTATGAGGTTTTCTTATACTAATATCAAATATACTATCTCCTTTTTCATATCTAATCATTTTTTTGTTGAACCATAGGCTATATCACTACCCATATATTCTATATACACAATATTATGTTTTCAGATACGTGGTAGAACTGCAAAGATATTAAAAGTTGAACTTTCCTCAATTTTTATTTTTTTATTTTTTTATTTTTTATTTTTTTTTTCCTCAATTTTTAAATCATGTAATTTATGTTTAAACTTGCCTTTGTTTTATGAATTGAATATGCTTCATCAAAATTATCAATACATTCTTAGTTACTCCATGTATATAATGATGAACTTTATGGAAACAGTATAAATACTGATTCTAAATTGATACCTTTGAGAAGAAAACTATTTTTAGATTAATTACTATTAAATTCCCTTTTTCTTTGCATAGTAAAACTATATGACCTCATTCTTCTATATATGATTGAATTGTTTAATTCCATATTACATTTTAAGAGAGATTCGAAATCAGCACTTTGATGCATAAGAATTGGAAATACCAGATTTTAAATTGATTAATGTTAAATATCTCTATTGTAAAAAAGTGTTTATGATTAGCATGAACATTAATCAGGCAGTTGTCAATTTCCTCAAGGTGTAAATTACTACTTAGGGTTCATAAGTAAAACAAGATGTCTAAAAGTACTGGTTGGATATCATAATGGTGCCTTTTTCATATCACTATAGAAACATGTCAGACAATTATACCACTGTTGAATTTTCTAAACTTGATCTACAGATAAAGGAAGCTTGTCTCTCTTTTTATAATACTAGAGCAATATTATTCACTTTCAAAAATATGAACCTAAATTCCCTTCAGTAAACATTCAGAGCAAATATACACTCAGGGGTATTTGAACAGGGCCCAAGTGGTACTGTTAAGTGGGGGTGGCACAGGTAGAAACTGGCTCTCCCCTGATGTTAAGCATATCCTATTTTTCTTTTATATCAGTCAGTATTTTTAAGTATTAAACTTTTCTCCAGTAGCTTTGATGAAATATTCCTCAGTGATTCTAAGTAGATTAGCAAAGAAATACAAATATGTGTGTCTGTCCAACTTCTAACTTATTTTAGTCAGAAGAAAATTCAAATGTAAACCAGGTCCTGACAAAACCAAGAGTTTTTAAATAACCCAGTTCATTCTTAGTGTTCCCCCAGGGATCTACCCTCTTTACCATATAACTCCTAATTTGTTTGAAAACCACCCAACGTTTACTTCCTAGCTGCTATATTTCATTGCTGGATACAGCTGTGGGGTAAATCAAGCATCAAATAGACTGTAATTCACCCACCTTTACATTGGTGTACTTTTACTGCAAGTTTATATAGATGTCATGGAATTACTTGATTAACATTTTTTGAGGGTGAGCAATACCTCAGTGCAAAGCCATGAAGCTGAACTAAATCAATCAAGTTTGGTTGACATAAAAATGAACTTTATTGAACCCTGTAGAGTAGTGCCTATGACAAAATTCAGAAAAGGAAATAAATGGAAAATATTTTGTATTTTACTGTGAATAATGTTATTTTGAGGTTGAATTTGTCATACCTTTTTTACTGCAAAAGAAAATTCTTACCAGCCCTGGCATAGACTTCAGGAGGTAGCGGTGATTATGTGCCTGCAGTGTTTGTGGAACATTTGAGGATCAAAACTCTTGGAGATTAGAAAAGCCAAAGAATGGCAGAATCATTTAGAACAAGAATCTCTAATTCATATATATATAATCTCATATGCTTGCTTTTCTTTGTATACTGGCTCCGTTCTCATTTCCAACCGAATTTGTCAACTGATGGGACTCAATGCTCCAAATTTTACACATTAGAAATTCCAACAGAGGCAATCTCAGCTTCAGTTTAGAAGTTTCCAGGAAAAGACTCCCACACCCAGTCAACTCTCCCACACCTAATCAACCATCCCCAATAAACAGAGAGTTAAATCAGAAATTAGCAGATTATATAGGAAATATATTTGGAGCAGGAAGAAAGCACACACTGTTGAATTTTCTAAACTTGATCTACAGATAAAGGAAGCTTGTCTCTCTTTTTATAATACTACAGCAATATTATTCACTTTCAAAAATATGAACCTAAATTCCCTTCAGTAAACATTCAGAGCAAATATACACTCAGGGGTATTTGAACAGGGCCCAAGTGGTACTGTTAAGTGGGGGTGGCACAGGTAGAAACTGGCTCTCCCCTGATGTTAAGCATATCCTATTTTTCTTTTATATCAGTCAGTATTTTTAAGTATTAAACTTTTCTCCAGTAGCTTTGATGAAATACTCCTCAGTGATTCTAAGTAGATTAGCAAAGAAATACAAATATGTGTGTCTGTCCAACTTCTAACTTATTTTAGTCAGAAGAAAATTCAAATGTAAACCAGGTCCTGACAAAACCAAGAGTTTTTAAATAACCCAATTCATTCTTAGTGTTCCCCCAGGGATCTACCCTCTTTACCATATAACTCCTAATTTGTTTGAAAACCACCCAACGTTTACTTCCTAGCTGCTATATTTCATTGCTGGATACAGCTGTGGGGTAAATCAAGCATCAAATAGACTGTAATTCACCCACCTTTACATTGGTGTACTTTTACTGCAAGTTTATATAGATGTCATGGAATTACTTGATTAACATTTTTTGAGGGTGAGCAATACCTCAGTGCAAAGCCATGAAGCTGAACTAAATCAATCAAGTTTGGTTGACATAAAAATGAACTTTATTGAACCCTGTAGAGTAGTGCCTATGACAAAATTCAGAAAAGGAAATAAATGGAAAATATTTTGTATTTTACTGTGAATAATGTTATTTTGAGGTTGAATTTGTCATACCTTTTTTACTGCAAAAGAAAATTCTTACCAGCCCTGGCATAGACTTCAGGAGGTAGCGGTGATTATGTGCCTGCAGTGTTTGTGGAACATTTGAGGATCAAAACTCTTGGAGATTAGAAAAGCCAAAGAATGGCAGAATCATTTAGAACAAGAATCTCTAATTCATATATATATAATCTCATATGCTTGCTTTTCTTTGTATACTGGCTCCGTTCTCATTTCCAACCGAATTTGTCAACTGATGGGACTCAATGCTCCAAATTTTACACATTAGAAATTCCAACAGAGGCAATCTCAGCTTCAGTTTAGAAGTTTCCAGGAAAAGACTCCCACACCCAGTCAACTCTCCCACACCTAATCAACCATCCCCAATAAACAGAGAGTTAAATCAGAAATTAGCAGATTATATAGGAAATATATTTGGAGCAGGAAGAAAGCACAATTACCACACTGAAAATACTGCTCCTCCAGAAAAGAAGGAATATGGGGTAGAAAAAAATAAAAAGCATTTGCTCTAAAAGGGGGGGGAAATAAAAAGTTAAACAGTTATGTACACCCGTTGCTACTACAAATTGAATCCACAGCTCAAATAATACAGTACTTGTCAATTCTTTCTAGTAACCCTTTAAATTATTTTCAGTCAACCTTTTGTTTTCCATTCTCCTCAAGAGATAAAGTTGAAATCTTTCCTTATATTCGTTCCATCTTTACCATTCTTTATGGAGTTTTATTTGCATTCCTCTTTACAGAAAATGAGGAAACAAGCTAGAACTGTTAATCAAAAGTATAATTGCCATTTGCCACATACATTGTTTCTTTCCTTCCAGCATACCTCCCAACATTAACCTGGTCCTTTTCAGTTGTAGAGATTAATGAGAAGTTAATTTTCTTGAACCGGAGGAAGTAGTAAAATAGATTGCACATCACCAAAGTTACCTTAAAATCCTTCTGCAACTGATAAGACCGCTCTGAGAATCTGCCTCTCCAGATACAAATACCTGGAGTTTTATTTGTCACTATCAGCCTCACTTTTTGTTATGGTGGTTTAGTCCATGTATCTCCTTAGCTACTTTTATTCTTCTCTTTAGATCCATGTGAGTGTGTGGGTATGTGGTTGTGTATGCTGCATGCTTTGTCTTGATCACTCGTGCCATTTTTAATCATAAAACCTTTAGTAGTTTGGTCTTGTGTTACTTAGAATATGTTCTGAGCAGCAGCAGCATAGCGATCACCTGCAACCTTATTGGAAATGGAGACTATCCAGTCCTCCTCCAGACCTACAAAGTCAGATTTTAATAAAATCCACACATGAATTGGAGTTACATGAACTTTGGGGCTGAGGGGGGAGAAGTGTCTACACTGTTCTATCACCCTCTCAAAAAGTGATCTATTAACAGAGCCCACTTTGTGAATACCTGTGTGATCCTGTTGCTATTTTCCAAGAGTGTATCTTTCTTCAAATCTTCAAAATTTCTTACCTGGATAATTATAGAAGGCTTCTTAATTTCCTGCTGATAGTAATCGAAATTCCCCAAATCATTTCACACCATTAACTCCAGCATGATGTCACTAAATATTATCATTAATTGATTGATGGATTACATTGTGAAAGTACAACTTATCATAATTAGAAATTATATTTTTCTGTAACTTTCAGGGGAAAAGATTGAACGACTTTTACTAGCAGACACATCCTTCATGATCTGACCCCTTCCTAACTTTTAAAACCCGTCCCCTTGATGGCAGTTTCCAGAAGGTTTCAAGTTATTTCATCCTGTGAATCTGCTTCTGCTAGTCCCATTACATGACAGTCTTTATTTCTCAAACATACCTTTTAACCTCACTAATTTTCCCTAGTCCACCGGGATTTAATTCTAGTGTCACGTTAGCAATGACCTTAGTAAACTTGATATACCATTGCCCAGTGTTATTATCCTTCATCTAGGAAATTCATATTTATTTAGAACAGAAGGTAATTGCATGGTTTTCTTTTCATCCTAAGTCACATCATAAATTGAGCTTATCACAAAATCGATGATCAGAAAATGCATGCATGAGTGAAAACATGTTTTTTATAATAACTGGACATTGTTCTACTCTGTGCTTGAGAATTTAGTTAGGTATTACTAGGTATACTTAAAGTGACTTTAACGATCTCTCTCGATATCCACACCCTTGTGTAATCTCCTCCTGTTGTAGTGAGTTGGGTTGGCTGTCCTGGCGATTTGCTTATAGGCAATAAAATATGGCAAGATGGATGAGATATCATATCTGTGATTGGGTTACATAAGATTATGACTTGCAGGGTGGCCAGAATAGCTCAGTTGGGAGAGCACTAGTCTGAAGATTGTGACTTGTGTCTTTCTAAGACTCCCTATTGCTTTCTGACTACCGCACTTTGATGAAGCAAGCAGCTGAGTTAGAGAGGCCCATGTGACAAGGAACTGAGGGTAGTTCACAGCACAGCCAAGAGTCAGATAGAAACTGAGGCCAACAGTCCAGCAGTCTCTAGGAACTGAATTCTGTCAGCAACTATATAAACTTAGAAGTGGGTCCTTTCCCACACCAAACTTTCAGTTTAGAGTCCAACCCTGGATGACAAACTCATTGCAGCTTGTGAGAGACTAAAGCAGAGGATGCAACTAAGCTGTGCCCAGATTCCTGACCCGTAGAAGCTGTGACATAATAAATGTGTGTTTTTGTAAGATGCTAATTTTGTGGTATTTTGTTAATGCAATCATAGATGATGAATAAAAATTCCCTAGAGCATTACCTTACCTAAAAAGTGTGAGGCCCACAATAATTCAGAAATGATATACAATATTTCAGATACATTTGGAGTTAGGAGAAACTGTTATTTACTTTAATACCAGTCATGGATGCCTTGGATCCTGACAGGAATTATGTGTTTAAACATGTAGTCTTATGGTTGTACCTGGCATGGGCATAGATACCACTTCCCCTGATCTTCTACGTGTACGAGACTTTGTTATTGCTCTTTAGGCATTAATGATATTTTGCCATTATTCTTACTTTGATATTATTGAATTATAAATCATAAATCTAATGATTTAAGTCACTTGTTCGCAAACATTTTCTTTTCATAAACTGTTGGTTTCTCAGGAACCAGAATAATTAAATATTATTGAGGATCCTGAAGCATTTATGTAGATTATCTCTAGCAATTGTTACTATATTAGAAAGTAGAACTAATAATTAAAATATTGATTTTTAATTGATTTAAATATAACAATAAGCTTATTTCCTGTAAACATAGATAACATTTTTCTTTTCCTAAAGATGGCTGTATTTTTAAAAATAAAAGAATTGATAATAGTAGTATCTCTTTACATTTTTCAGATCTCCCTTATATAATGCTTAATATAAGAAATCTGGATTATCAAGAGTATTTGCATTTCATCACATCCTGTTGCAGCCTCTGAAAATGTTCACTGACACTACTGAGTGAATGAGAGCAAAAAGATAATGTCCTAGTATTATTATGTATATAGTTTTGAATTTTTGAACCCACTGAAGAGTCTTAGGGCCATGAAAGACTAACAAGACCACACTTTGAGAGCTATTGATTTAACTAATCATCTATTTTCTCTTTTGTTCTGAAAACAATAAAAAAGGATAATTACAAAAATTATAAATATTTTAGAAAACATTTTAGAAAATTATATCACCAAGTATAGAAACCTGTACCACATAATGAAAGTCTCCTTTCAGTTTAATATTAATTGGCATGCTTTGTTTAACTAAACATCATACTAGTCTACAGTATTATCAACCAGTTTAAGCTTTGTCATCTTGCTTTCCAGGATAGAAAGAGGAATCTTCAGATGTGCTGGAAGACAAACACAGAAGTACTCTGTGGTCTCTTTTCTTTTCAATTTAGAAACTAGATTAGAAAAACATTGGATAAATGATGTAGTTGGATGTGTTAAGTAATTCTACAGAAACAGAACCAATAGGATAGTTATATAGATAAATGAGAAGAGACTTTTTAAGGGAACTGGTTTATGGAGACTGAGATGTCCCACAATCTGGTATCTGTAAGCTGGAGACCAGAAAAGCTGGTAGTGTAATTCAGCTTGAGTCTGTTGGCCTGAGAAACAAGAGAGAGTTGATGCTGGACGTCCCAGTCCAAGGTTGAAGGCCTGAGAACTGAGAATGTGGGGGGAGAGCTGAGGGTGGAGGAAATGGTGTCCCAGCTTGAGAGAGAGAGAGAATTTCCCCTTTCTCCACCTTTTTGTTCTGTTTGGGCCCTCAACCAATATGATGATGCCTGCCCACATTGATGAGGGTGGATCTTCTTTACTTAGTCTAATAATTCAAATGCTAATTTCTTCCTGAAACACCCTCACAGGCATACCCAGTCAAGTTGACACATAAAATTAACCACTACATTGGATAATAACACATATGTTATAGATCCTGGTGATTTCCACTTACATTTCTAAGTTGTTCTTTAAGACATAATTCTGGTAACTTGAATACTTAGCCTCATAATTCATACATTTAAAAAAAAATTTTGAAAATGAGACATTACTGGAGCATTCATCTTTTGCTAATCATCTAAATCTCTTTGTTTTTTTTTTAGCTATTAACAATAGTTTTATTTTGAATGTCTGATTAAACTCTCAGTAATTTTCTGTTCGTGTATCTTGACCTATTACTATTATTATTATTACTACTATACATAGCTCAAGGAGAAAGTACATTTCTTTGAAGATTGTTTAAACTGATACTAAAAGTATGGTAAAGCCAAAATACAAACAGGGTTATACTATGTTAAACATATTAGGCCCACTGTAATTATCACTAGGGACCTAATTTGCTCTTGAATACATTCATTTAACTCACATTCAAACAGATTGGAAGACATTCATTTTCATACTTCTTTGTCCAGGAATATTTTCTGCCAATTGCATCACTCATTTGTTTTCATACATTAGATTGAAAAGTTTGCTTTTAAGAAAAAAATCATGAAATCTATGCTTATTACTTTAATTAAGGAATTTAAGTCCAATTCTTAATCTCTGCACTAAAAGTTTATCAGCTAGTGTGACTGATAACGTTCCTTTGATCGTCATTTTACGATGGAATGAATTACCTTGTTCTGGCAGTGAGAGACAATCTGCTATTCTAAAATATTGTACCTGAAATCTACTATACTTGCTCTTTCTTTGGTTGCATTTCAGAAGTCCATATGTTCTCTCTGCATAAAGTAATTAATGAAGTAAATAAATATCTCAAAACTTGTGTTCAGGTAACATAGACAGTTATGATAATATCAAAAGGATAATTACATAAGCATTCACTAAGAGAATAAAAATAACTGTTCCAAGCAACCCAGACACTTGTCAAATATTTATCTTAATTCACTGTGAATTAAATACTCAAAATTAAACATAGCCATGTTTATGGGTCTTCTTAGAGATGTAGTCCACAAGTTTTAAACATGTATTAACACAAATTAAAAAAACAATGACTGAAGGCAAATAAGAGAAACAAAATGAAAAAATTGTGGGAGAAGGTTTAATAATATATATCTTAAATATTGACGTTGAAATTGCTATAAAGGGCATTTGCATTTTAAATACTTTTAATTTTTGAAAATAAGTTTAATTTATAATTAGAGCAACATTGGATTGTCTCCATGTTGAAAAGTAGACAAATTTAGGCTCAGCATATAATATCAAGTGTGAATATTTTATTGCCTAAGATTTTGATTAGTTCTGACATTGTTATCAAACATGGTCTAAATATGTTTGATTTTGTGCATATGTTATATTTCCAAATTATAATTTAAAATAAGGGAGAAAAAAATGACTACTGAATGAATCATATACTTAGTTAATAAAGCACATTTGAAAATACCCATATGGCAAATTATGTGTATTTTATATAAAACCTTCAAGTAATTAGGTATATTTTCAACATTTATGTTTTGAAAATTAAAATTTGATTCCATTTCTATCAAACATATAACTCATGGTGTAGGCTGTTAATCCATGTAATATGATGAAAGATATAATATTTTTCTATCTGTCTCCTCTCCTACTTTGTCTAGGCTGCAACTCAGAATCTGCATGAAAAATTAAGTTTTCATATTAGAGAGATCTCAAATCCCCTATATCATAATAGTTATTGTTAATACTATGTGAGTCTAAATATGTTAGCCCTGCTATAGTTAAGATTTTTCATAATTTGAAAATTTGGCATACAAATATACACATAGAGAAAAATATTGAATGAAAATTACGTAGATGCTGAGAATCTGGAAATGTCAGAGCATCTGGAAGTTGAATCAGTATTTCAGTTGTACCAGTCTAATCAAAAGGATTAGGGCAGGAACCTCAGCTTGCCAGGAGGGCCTCCTCAGTAGGTGTTCCTCTCAGTAGGAGTCTTGCAGCAGTTCTTGTAAACCCATACAGCCCTGGTGAGCTCTCTTCCACCCAGGTAACAGCTTAGGTGGAAAGGAGATAAAATACAGAATCTACAGGTGTGGAAAAACTACCCTTGATTAAAAGCCTCACATTCCACAGGAGCCATAATCTTTTGTACCAACTCCGTAGAAAGACCTTTCATGGACTGTACAAGGTACATGCCCAATTATGAGTCTCTACACTCAGAGGAACCTCACTATAGGGCTTCCTATCAAGTATTTATTGTTCCGTGGTTTAAGTCAGCCTTCAATTAAGCAGTCGTTTTACCATAAGCAGTGTTGCTTAGTAACTTAGTTGACAAATAGCGTCCTTCCCCGTTTCTAGGGAAACAAAGCTAGGAAATTCAACTGAAAATAAAATTCTCATGCAGAAGAGGCACAATTCTGTTAACTCTCTGCCAACACCATTAAAATGTAGACACAAAAGCCTTGCTGACGCTCTTAATTGTTTAGCTCTTTCTGTGCATCAAGATAATAAATTGGAAAGTCATTAGCAAATACAGAGAGTAACCATTGGCCGAGGCTTATGTAACAAACATTTATGTAGGGTTTCTTCTTAAAATTAAGCAGTAGGTATGGTCCACCCTACTTCGATGTTGACGTACGACATTATGTGGTCAATTAAATATATATTTTGTCACACTGGATTCATACACATTACACTGTAGCCCTAAAAATCCCTATCAACAAGAGTTGTTTTCATTGACATGAAAACCAAAGAAAGAAAATTTGAAGACGAAAAGTATGCTCAATGTGTGGAGCATCTGCTTAAAATTCAAATAAAGATTGGAAACAGAATAGAAGCAGGAACAAGAAACCACACACAAAAACATCGAGGAAGATCGCAAACTACTGATCCAGGCGGCTGTTGTGAGAATTATGAAAATGAGGAAGGTTCTAAAGCAGCAGCAGTCACTTGGAGAAGTACTGACCCAGCTGTCCTCAAGATTCAAGCCTCGGGTCCCAGTAATTAAGAAATACATCGACATTCTGATCGAGAAAGAATATTTGGAGCGAGTGGATGGTGAAAAGGACACCTACAGTTACTTGGCTTAACCATCCTGGAAGGGTCTGACCGTGGGCGCAGCCCCTCGTACCGTGTGAAGGATGGAGAGGAGTCGGCAGCGGCGGCGCCACCCGTATTTTTTTTTTTTTTTTTTTGGTTTTGAAACTTTAATGAGAAAAAAAATATAATACCGACCTCAAGAACACTGTGTGTTTGGTGTGTCACCGGCCCAAGGGTTGGGGATACACAGGATAGAAGTAGCAAGCAGGATATACGTAAACAAAGATACACACGCTCACAATGAAAAACCGGGGCCGGGTACGCTTTTTTTTTTTTTTTTTTTTGTGGTACGCGGGCCTCTCACTGTTGTGGCCTCTCCCTTTGCGGAGTACAGGCTCCGGAGGCGCAGGCCCAGCGGCCATGGCTCACGGGCCCAGCCGCTCCGCGGCATGTGGGATCTTCCCAGACCCGGGCACGAACCCGCGTCCCCTGCGTCGGCAGGCGGACTCTCAACCACTACGCCACCAGGGAAGCCCCGGGCACGCTTTTAAGCCTCAGTTTCCTCATCACGCAGCAGTATGTTGGGGATCCCACAGCTGATGGGGAACAGACGTCCCGACTCTGGGCATTGCAGGGTGCCCTCCAGCACATCCACCTCCAACGTTTGGGCACCTCGACCAGGTGCAAGGTGTAGGCAGCCGCCAGAAACGCCGCCCACTCCACTTTGGGTACCATACGAGCCACGAAGTCGGGGTTGAACTACACAGGGTTGATGCGGACCCCGGTGGCCTGGAGGCGCAGGAGGAAGCCACGGGGCCGCACCTCCCACCCTCCACCCCCGCACATGTGAACTCAGCAGGCATTTATTAGTGACCTTAGTGAGAGCTACTTCAGTGGTAAGTGGAATGAGATGGCAGTGGGTTGAGATGTGAATGGGAACTGAGGTAGTGAACATTATGACAACAGGTATGTGAAGGTGATACGCAATAAAGCATAGTAAGCTTAAATTCAGTATTTTATAAGGGGTGAAATCTGAGTCGTTTAAAAAAATTGATGAGAAGAATATCAGTTAAAACTGTGTTCAAAATAAAGATTAACTGTTAAGAATGGAGTAAATTATACTTTAAAAATTTGCAGATTATTACAGATCCCTAATTCGAAAATTAATATGGGGCATTGTATATAGGGATAGAGCAAAGAGTGTAGATTTGATAGAAAGTGAATGCTTTGTGGATAGTTTTTAGTTTAACTAAATTTTAATAGGCATTGTTTAGTGTTAGAATTCTAATTACATACAATTTCTAATTACATACATACATTAAAAGTTTATTTACCATTTAACTCATAAAAGCCTCTGGGAAATGAATTTTATATTTGGTTCTTAGCAATATAAAAATGCTACAGATTATACACATTTGAATTTCTCAAGAAGTATGCAAGTAAGTATGAAAAGATATATACAGTAAAATGAATGGCAAAACCATTAAATTTTGAATACATATGCAAATATTCTTTAATGAAAAATAATTAATGGTTTATGTATTTTGTTTTTTTATCTAGGTAAAGCTTTTGAAATGAATTTTAAGTACATTCACCTTGGCTATAAATAATCACCCAACTTTGAAAAATTTTTTATATATAGGATATAGGCATTGTTTAGTGTTAGAATTCTAATTACATACATATTTCTCAAGTCATTGAGGAAAATCTAGTTTTAAAAAATTAATATTTAAGTCACTGAATATTTTATAAAGTGATAAAATCAATAGTAGGGGAGGCTGTGTATGTGTGGGGACAGGGGTTTATGAGAACTCTGAACTTTATGTTCAATTATGCTGTGAAGCTCAAACTGCTCTAAAACAACAAAATTTATTAACTAAAAAATCAATAGAAGATGGTAATGTCAATGTGCTCTCATTGTAAAATGAGAGTGTAAAATGGAAATACTGTTAAAGGACTTACAAAGCTAAGTTGAATAATTTTCCATGTTAGAAATACTGCTGAGTATCATGTAAACCAATATTTAAGAAGAAAAATTTTAGATAAATATCACAATGTATAAAATTTTAAAAACTAATTCACATGTATTGTTAAGAATACTTCTGTGCTTCTATGCATATATGTTCAGTATTTATACTTAATTTTATTATTCAAATTTCACACAAAATTCATTTGAAACACATCAAGGATACATTAAGAAACACATTAAAACAGATTATATACATGCAACTCTTTCTGTTGACTTATCAAGTCTTTGCACAAAAGCCATCACTTTAAAATTACTCTGTATGACTTTGAAGAGATCAAACACTTAGCCTAATATAGAAAATCAAACCACTGATAATGAAGAAGCACAGTAAAGATCAGCTTAAGTAACACCTCAACTTGGAAGTCTAGTCTGAATTCTCCAGGCAAATTTAAAATATATTCCTATTAATTCTTTTTGTTTGTCCCTATAGATCCTTCCCTTAATATTTCTGTTAGAGAATTTTCAAAATATTAATATTTTGAAAGAATGAATGTAAGACTGAGGACAACAAATCTGATTCGAAAATGGTTTTTTGTTGCTGTTGGTGGTGGTGAATATAATTAAACCTGCTTTTTTTAGTTTTCAAGAGAATGAAGATACTGAAACAATAGTCAATATTTTGGCCCTAAATGCTTTCATTCAATAGAAAATAAACATAAAATAAACAATGAAAAAAAAACCCCTAATTCTAATGACTACTCCTTCTAGAAAAAAAAATGAGCTAGAGTTTATATTCTTTTACAGAGATAGAAATGAATACTTATGCTAAGAATTCCACTTTTTAAAATATTTTATACTATGTTTTCATTTTTCAAATTTGCTTCCAGTGTTTACAGGCTCTGTTTTATTAAATATTCTTTATTTTACTCAAGTCTTTCTCAGTTGTATTTCATATCTACAAGAAAAATATAATAGGATGGCTTTCATCCTCAATAATCACTTTTATTTGAACTAAATTCATATAATAGGTGAGATACTGGTGTCTTTCTGAAGGAGGAACATTTTGTAAAAAATACATTTTGTTACAACAAGATATAATACCTTTCATGACAATCTTCCTATATCCCCTATATTCACCTTATTTCAGGTGACACCTCATTGCAATATACGTGGGTTGATCTTTAAATGTGCTTATTTTTGAAATATTTATATTCTTTTGATAGGAAAACATTCTTCAGACATATAATTCATGTTATAAAATAGAAACAATTACCTTGGCCAACTTTGGTTTAAGAACAAAAGAGCAGGAATAGAATGAAAGTTTCTATGAATTTACTTTAGATTTATTAGGACTAGTATTAGGAAAAAAAATTTGGCCCACTGTCTAAAGGATGGAAAAATAATTGCTGTGATTTACTTCTAAATGATTAAATGTTGTGCTCCATACATTAGTTGTATCATTAGGCTGGTATCTGCTTCAGAATTCATAGTATTTTTTTTTTTTTTTTTTTTTTTTTTTGTGCGATACGCGGGCCTCTCACTGTTGTGGCCTCTCCCCTTGCGGAGCACAGGCTCCGGATGCGCAGGCTCAGCGGCCATGGCTCACGGGCCTAGTTGCTCCGCGGCATGTGGGATCCTCCCAGACCAGGGCTCGAACCCGTGTCCCCTGTGTCAGCAGGCGGACTCTCAACCACTGCGCCACCAGGGAAGCCCTAGAATTCATAGTATTTTGAATAGAAATGATTAAAGAGGTTATTAGTAAATCTACAGAGAACAGGGCACACTGTGTTTAAACATTATGTTATCATCTGGGCTACAAATGTTCAGCATCATTATGTTTCCACAATAGCAATTTACTGTGACACTGAAGAGTAAGTAATCAATATAGGAAGGTAGGGTTTGTTACAGTTACAGAAAGAGTACAGCCTCTTCTGTTCCAACCTTTGCAAAATCAGTAAGCAGTCGTATTTGTAAGGCAGCCTGTTAGTCTCATTCTCAGATGTCAGTGAAAGGTATGAGCTACAATTATCAAGCTAAAAACTGTTCCAATGTTCACCTCACTGTTTGCAGAAAGTGATTTGATTTGTAACTCAATGAGAAATTAAGATGCATCACTCTAAAAGAAACATCACTTGAAATCCTGATTGTAAATATTAAAATGCTGAACATGTGTAGGTGCTTAAACTAATGCTGGAAGTATTAAAACAAGAAATAACTCATCAAGCCTAAAATATATATTATCTAATGAAAAATATTCTAGTTTACTCCTTGCCATATCTTCCAATCAATAGAGTTGGTTTTCAGTTTGGAAACTTTCAACTGGATAGTTATATCACTTACACTGATAAATACCACTGTGTGGCATGATAAATAATGGGTCTAAAAGTCACTGCCCTAAAGCATAGAATGTGTGATTTTTATTTGAAAAGGTCTTGGAGATAATCAAAAACCTATCTTCGTAGTACAGATGGAATGTCTAAGGCCCTGAAAACCTAGGTAGTAGGGGCAAGATTCATATTAAGTTTCTGTGTCTGGACTGCAGGCTGAATCTCTTGACTTCCTGTGTTTTCCCAATATTCTCAGGTTTTGTGGTGATGCCTCTCAAATTTTATTGCCATCATTGAAGCTGTAGTTGTACTGGGTATGGCTTATTCAAGCACCATTTGTACATAGAAACATTGTTTTATCAGCTGGAATTATACCATGGGAAGTTCTGGTAACTGCAGAGGCTCTAGATTTTATACATGGTCTAAATACAGGCGAGAAGGTATGGCTTGGTAGAGACAAGACTGTACATGAGGGTGATTATGTTGAACTCTCTGCCCACAATACCAAAACTCCAGTGTCCATTATTATACCTATCATTATAGTGAATTTATCCTCTCTTGAGCCCTATTATTGCAAATAAATGTAGCTACCCTACTGTAGGATAGAAAACGGATGTTTCGAACTGGTGAAACTTTTTCTACTCTCTTGTAAATCTTTCTTCTGCTTCTACAAGTTTATCATAAAAGCCTTATCAGATAAACGTCCTACAGCAGGATCTCCCCAACATAAGCACAATCTGTGATTAGGAGAATTTGGGAGGAACGTTCTTATGCATGCTAAATGAGCAGGGGAGGCCCTATTCAAGGAAACTGAGAGATGACCAAAAGCCTTGAGTGAGGAAAGTGTAAATTGTGGAAATTTAGACTTAAGGATTGTTGTTCCTTGAGTTCATATTTTTCATAAACCAAATTTTGAATACCACTGCCGCCTGGGTAATTGGTGGTAGTGAGTGTTAAATAGGAAAAACTGAGTGACAGTCTGATGTGTTTTTGCTTGTAGAGTAAGTTTTTAAAAGTGTTTTGGAAGTAAAATGGAGAGTGAACAGCAAACCAAATGATCCATGATAATTAAGCTTATTTTCTGAAAATGAAATTTGAGCTTCAATGTGTTCATTTCAATTAAGTGTTAAGTACTAATTAATATATAATGATTCTTACAGAGCAGTTTTGTCTTCAACTGAATGTAAATTTGACTGATGAAGTTCATTGATTATATGTGTAAAACTACGTAATATTTCCCATATAGGTTTTAATGTAATCTGTTAATAATTACCAAAGTTGCAAGGTTTCTTCACAAATTCCATTAAGCCTCTACTGTTAATGATTTTCTTTGCAGAGAAAATCAAATGTCTGATTCCTAGTACATTTCTATTTATAACAATATTTCTAATTGACATTTTCTGAATTAATAAGGTCCCATATTTTATAACAGATGGGATTTTCTAAGATACTTATCATGAATCCATTGAACTAAAGCGCTACAACTAGACTTGTAGATTTATGTAAATAAGCACAATTCTGGCGTTTTAATGCCTTCTGCTAAGCAAAAGAATACAGATCAATGTAAAAGTGTTAATTGTCATTTCTCAAATTCACATTGCTTTGTTTAATGTTAGTGGTTCATATTTTTCCTAATGGTAATCATTTAAGTGACTGAATATATACTAACATAAAGAAATAAGGCATGACAGAAAGAATATGAATCATAATTACTCATGGTTTTCAAAATATCATATAGGAAGCTAAAGGAATACTGATCATAAGTTTGAACTCCATTTTAATTTCTGCAGGTAGGAGAAAGATCCAGTGGATTCAGTGTTTCATTTTTTCTCTTATTAGATCCGTATTACTACTATTGCCATTATTCATCAGGCATGCCTTTTCAATACCTAAATGTATTTTGTTAGTTATAATCTCCTACTTGTATTACTCATACAAGATTTAATTTTTATATGAAATAATGCTAAATATGTTTTATATCAAGCTTATTTATCTGAGTTTTCATATTTACATATATAAATATTGAGTATGAATGAATTTAAATATACATTTAGATTTTACTTATTAGTAAAATCTTACTAATTTACTTACTAGTTTACTTAGATTTCTTAAATGGAATGCATTTTGAAGGTAATCCAGATGTAATCACTAAGTTATTTGGTTTACTTATGTAATAAAGTAGATAACATGTAATTGAAGAAGACTGGCCTTGGCACAGAATGCTTTGCAACCCAGGATGGTCACAAGTTTACTGAACCTCCATTTCCAGATCTACATAATGGGGAAGGGCAGACTCCATAATCTGTAGAAGCCCTTAGAGTTTTCACACTCTCAACAATTTGATTTCTATGAATAGCAGCCTTCCGATTATTTTTTTCATTATGAAAGTTGAAGAAGTTTAAGTGTATAGCTTGATGAATACTGAAAAACATGAAATCTTATCAATATATACTCATTAAAAAAAAATAGTACCAATGATATACCATACCAAATGCTTTCCTATTTCTGGTGAAAACACCTTAGGTTCTTGCTTTTCTTTTAAATTTCTGTCTAGCAATTTGCTCTTCTTTTTATAATCAAATCTTTTGTTCTACATATGATCTTTGAATGTAAGTGTTTTAATAAAACCACTGACTATGAAATGTTATACCTAATTATTGCAGTTTCTACAGCAATGTTAAGCCTTATCCCTCCCTTATTCTCTCTCTACCTCTATATTGAGACCTCCAGTCATTTCATTCTGTAGTCCAAGCAGACCTCATTTTATTGTGCTTTGCAGTTATTGTGGTTTCTACAAATTGAAGGTTTGTGGCAACCCTTTCTTGAGCAAGTTTGTTGGCACCATTTTCTAACAACATTATTTGTAATTAATGTATGTACATTGTCTTTTAGACATAATGTTATTGCACACTTAAATTATTTTTACACTATAGTCTTTTAAGTGCACTAGGAAATGAAAAAATTAGTGTGACTTGCTTTATTTAAATATTCATAATATGTCCTCATTAACTTCTCTAATATTGTGCAAAGATCCAGACTGTTGCTTGAACTAGTCTCCCACAATTCTGAATTTGTTTTTTTTAAATTTTTCCTGCCTACAGATTGCCGATCTTTGATCAACAAACCAACTGCATAAATATCTTTTTCCTCTGTCATTGAATACTGCTTAAGAAAAATATAATACCTTATGTATTGTTACTTAAATCAGTGGTTTTCCTTAGCAGGAACATCTATACTTTAGTCAACAAAAGTGTTTTTTTTTTTTGTTTTGTTTTTTGTTTTAGTGGTTCTGCATCATTATATTTCTCTTATCTCTCACACTCGAACTTCTCATGTACAGATGACTCTGCTATATCATATAAAATGGTAGTGAGACAATGTCTCTTAATTGCCTACCTCACCACCCATTTGATACTATTGGGAAAAGAGCATGAGTGCAAAATTAATCATATTTTATGAAGTGTGCATTCTGTGAGAATACACATACTTTAAAAGCTCACTATACAAATAAACATATATTTGATAGGCGCTGTGAAGGAAAATTCAAAGTGTGATAATACTCCGTAAACGATGCTCTATGAGAGTCAGTAAAGGAAGGCCTTTTTGCCCATGTGACTTCTGAGCAAAAACCCACAATAGAGTAAGAGTAGTAGACTAGTGACAGCTGAGGAGAGGAGACTCTCAAAAAACTCATGTGGCAAAGGAAGAGGTCCTGAGATGGGCAGAGTAGTTTCTTAGCTCTTCTGAGTGATGTTCACTTAAATAGTATCTCTGAGAGTCATTTGAGGGAATTCTGCATTTCTCTATCTGCAGAACAAAGGAGCAAAGAGGGAAGTTATGGAGGGCGTCATACAAGTACAGTTGGCCCTCTGTATCCATAGGTTCTGCATCTGAGGATTCAACCGGGGATCAAAAATATTCAGGGGAAAATTTCCAGAAAGTTCCAAAAAGCAAAACTTGAATTGTCCATGCTCCAGAAACTATTTAACATAGCATTTACATTTTATTAGGTATTAGAAGTAATCTGGAGATGATTTAAAGTACATGGGAGGATGTGCATAGGTTATGTGTAAATACTACACCATTTTATATAAGAGATTTGAGCATCTGTGGATTTTGGTATCCACAGGGATCCTGGAACCAATACCCCATGGATACCGATGGTCTACTGTGGCTTTATGAACAGCCTGGAAATGCAACCACAAATGATGGTACATGGCCCAGACTAACTGCAAGGGAGGCCAGGACAGTTCAACTTCTAGAGTGCCTAGTAAGATGCAATGGGATGCATAAGCATCTAGAAAATCTCTGCACAAATCTGATGTATTCAAGAGAGTAAAAGAAAACTAATGCACCTGCCGTCTAGAAATTAAATGGGACTGTAGCATGATGTTAGCTGGGTGTCAGACAGAAACCAAATCATACCACCTTAGAATGAACATGACTCTATGTTTCAGTTTGACTACAACAGACCTAGTTTATGTCAGGGTTACACCATAACACCACCTTTATTAAAAAATGTGGACTTGCTTGATTAATAAATTATAGGATCCTCTAACTGTTTAGCAACCAAAATGAATTTACAATCATGGAGAATAACTTCCAGAATTTTCTGACATCATATTTTCCTAGACTCTGAATATGGCTACAAGTTGAAAATACTGATTTGTAGATTTTTGGACACATTTACAGGAAAATACTACTGTGTAAGAAATCTAATTCACTCATATTTTATTTGTTGTAAACAATACATTTCTCAGAAAGAAAAAAGAAATACTATAAGGCAAGTTTTGTATAGTTCCTGGGAACTATTTTATTTATTTAAAATAAATATATTTTAAAATTAATAATAAAAAAAGTTTAGCTATAAGTAAGCCTTTAGGAGCGCTGAAATCTCCCTAAGTAATTGAATAGAATTTATATAAAAATTGGCTTTTGAAAAGGTGGTCAATAAAGTAATATGGGGCCAAAGCATGAAGTGTGTTGTGGCCATTCTAAGAAAATTGGTTTCTTCTCTCTGAAATAGGGACCCACTGTGGAGCTTTAAGCCAAGGAATGATATTTTTTCCTGCCTTATATGTTTTAATTAATTAATTTTTGAGATAACTGTATAGTCACATGAGGTTGTAAGATATAATACAGCGAGAGCCTATGTATCATTTACCCAGTTTACCATTATGGTAAAATCTTGCAAAACTATAATACATTTCACATCTAGGATATTCACTCTTTATAGTCAAATACAGAGCATTCACAAGGATCTCTTGTGTTGCCCTAGTCCCTAAACTGTGGTAATTACTAATCTCTTCTCTATCGCTAAAAATTTGTCATTTCAAGAATGTTATGTAAGTGAAATCAGGCAATATGTGGTTACCTATTTGAGATTGACTTTTCACTCAACATAATTTCCTCCAATTGGTTGTGGGTATCAATAGTTTATTCCCTTTCATTGCTGTAATATTTATAGCACCACAGTTTGCTTAACCATTCATCCATTGAAGGACAACTGAGTTGATTCAAGTTTTTGGCTATTATGAGTAAAGCTTCTGTGAATGATCATGTACAGGTTTTTATGTGAACATAAGTTTTCATTGTTCTGGGATAAATGCCAAAGTGTG
Source organism: Physeter macrocephalus (assembly GCF_002837175.3). Taxonomy (NCBI): domain Eukaryota; kingdom Metazoa; phylum Chordata; class Mammalia; order Artiodactyla; family Physeteridae; genus Physeter; species Physeter macrocephalus. Next base: position 139,728,351 of record NC_041214.2, on the reverse strand, counting down.
CAGTTGTTGAATCATATGGTATCTGCATATTTAGGTTCACAATAAACTGCCAAAATGTTTTCTACAGTGACTGTACCATTTATATGCCTAGCAATGTACAAGTGACCTAATTTTTCTGCAACCTCACCAGTATCTGGTATTCTCACTATTTTTTTATTTTAGTCATTATGATACCTGTATAGTGACATCTCATTTTGGTTTTAATTTGTATTCCCCTAAAACTAGTGATGTTAGGTATATTTTAGTATCCTCATTTGCCATCTGTATATCCTCTTCATTGAAATACCTGTTCATTACTTTGACCCATAAACAATTGCATTGTCTCCTTGAGTTTCGAGAGTTCTTTATCCATTTTAGTTACCAGTTCTTTGTTGGATAGAGGCTTGTGAATAATTTATCCCAGTCTTAGCTTTTCTTCTCATCCTTTTCTCAGAGTCCTGTTTGCAGAGTGAACATTCTTTAATTTGAATGATGCCTAATTTACCAATATTTTGCTTATGTATAGTACTTTGGTATCAAGTCTGGAACACGTTATATAGCTCTAGATCTCAAAGATTTTTCTCCTATATTTTTTCTAAAACTTCTACAATTTTACATTCAAGTCTGTTTGACATATGTTTTGAGTTGACTTTTATGTAAGATACAAGGTTTAAGTCACAGTTCTTTTATTTCTTTTTTTTTTTTTTAAACTTTTGGATGTTCAGTTGCTCTGGCACAGTTTTGAAAAGGCTCTCCTTTCCCCCATGGAATCGCTTTGCAACTTTGTCAAAAATCTATTGGGTGTAGGTCTATTTCTGAGCCTTCTTTTCTGTTTCATGCATGTGGTCTAGGTGTCTATCCCCCTACTGACATGGCACTGTCTTGATTATTGTAGCTATACAGTAGACTTCACATCAGGTAGAGTGATTCTTCCATCTTTGTTCTTTTTCAATATTATTTTAGCTATACTTTTTTTTGCCTTTTCTTATAAATCGTAGAGTGAACTTGTTTATTTCTACAGAAACTTGCTGGGATTTTGTTAGAAGTTCATTAAACTTATTATTGAATTTTGGGAGGATTGACATCTTTTCTATGTGAAATATTCTATTTCATTAATGTGATATGTCTCTATATATTTTATTTCTTTCATCAGCGTTTTGTAGTTCACAGAATATAAGCCTTATACATGTGTTGTTAAGTGTATACATAAGGATTTCATTTTCATTAGAGCAGTTGTAAATGGTATTGTGCTTTTAACTATGATTTCCACATATATGAAAATGATACACATTTTTCACAATCATTGTGAGTATATAGAAATGAGAATGACATAATTGTGTTGATCATATATCTTGCAACATTGCTAAATTCACTTATTAGTTCTAGAAGATTGTTTTGGAGACTCCTTGAGACACGATGCAGTCATGGCATCTTCAATTAGGGACAGCATTATTTCCTCCTTTCCTATCTGTATGCCTTTTACTTCAGTTTCTTGTTTAGTTGAGTGACGAGAAATTCCAGCACTAGGTTAAATAAGAAAGGGGAGATGAGACAACCTTGTCTTTTTTCCTGATCTTAGCGGGAAAGCATTTAATTTTTCACCGTTAAGTATAATGTTAGATTTAATTATATACTTTAAAAATATATATTCTTAATTTGATGTGGTTCCCCTCTATTCCTAGATTGCTAAGAGTTTTTATACAAATGGATATTGGCTTTTGTCAAATTCTTGTTCTCTGTCAATTTATATAATCCAGTTTTTCTTCTTCAGGCCTTGATATGGTGGATTACATTGATTTATTTTCAAACATTGAGCCATCATTGCATATCTGCGGTAAATCCTAATTAGTTATGGTATATAATTATTTTTATACGTTGTTGGATGCAGCTTTTTAATATTTTGTTGGATTTTGTGCCTTAGCTTATGAGAAATAATGGAGTGCAGTTTTCTTTTGAGTACTACTTTAGGCTGATCTTGGTATCAGGGTTAACACGGGCCTCATAAAATAACCTGGAAGGCATCCCTTGTTTTTTTCCCTGCAAGAGTAATTGTGTAAAGTTGGTGTTAATTACTTAAATATTTGTCAGAATTCTTCAGTGAAATCGTGTGAGCCTTGAGTTTTCTTTTGGGAGGGAACTTTTTAATTACAAATTCAATTTCTTAAGTGATTTATAACACTATTTCTATTTTGTCATGGTTAGATTTTGGTTGTGTGGTTTTTGAAAAACCTGTTTCTTTATCATTGTTGAATAAGGTGGGTGAAATTGTTAGTAGTGTGCCCTTATTATCATACTGATGGCTGAAATATTTGTAGTGATATTTCCTGTTTCATTCCTAATATTTATATCATCTCCCTTTTTTTCTTGCCATTCTTTTTAGAACTTTGTCAGTTATTTTGAGTCTGTTTTTTTGAAGAACAAAATTTTGCTTCTTTGTTATCTATTGTTTTACTTCTTTCCATATTACTGATTCCTGCTTTTTAGTCCTTTCTGCTGGTTTTACATTTATTTATTTATTTTTTGATGTAGAAATCCAGATTGTTGATTTCTGATATTATTTTAATGTAGCCAATGTTATCAATAGTGCTTTAGTCATATCCTACATATTTTGAGGTGTTGTATTTTTATTTTCATTTAATTCTAGTTATTTTTTCTTTATTTTAATTCTCTTTGAGACTTCTTCCTTGATATATGGGTTATTTAGAATTGTGCTGTGTTTAATTTCCAAGTTTATAGAGATTTCCTGTTTACTGTTTTCTAGTTTGATTCCATTATGGTTAGAGAACATCCTCCGTATTCTCTTTATGATTTTAATTCTCTTAAATTTGTTGAGGATTATTTTATGGTCATGAATTTGAGCTATTTTGATGAAATTTTCTCCTATAATTTCCATTTGGTTCTCTTCTATAACATCTATTTATGATGACATTGTCCCCCATTGGTTTCAAGATAATTTGTAATTCCTTATTAAATTACTTTTATCATGGTTGCTTTAAGAGTCCTTGTCATAAAATTGCAGTATTTAATTTTTCTCTGCGCTGTCCCATCTGATTATCTTTTCTCATTGAAGTTGTTATTTTCTTGGTCTTTGGTATAACAGGTAATATTTCACTGTGTCCTTGATATTTTGACTCTCATGTTAGGACACTCTGGGTCCTGCTTATTTTTCTGTTCTATTTGGCGGGAAGTCCACCTATTTAGGTTAAGTGCACAGGTCCTAGCCTACTTTTGTGAGCGCTGGTTATAACTCCACTTTTATTTTTATAGGCTTGTGATACTATTTGGGTCTCTTTGTTTTATCTCCTGCTGATGGGCTTCCACTGTTCACTAGTCCCTGTTGGTGCTGCCCCAGAAGGCAGATGTGGCTTCCTCAGCCTGAATGCCTGTGACAGAGGAAGGGAGTCTCCAGCCTACAGAGAGGAGAAGTGCCTCCTGGGCACTTTGCTGAGGGTGCACCCAGCCATGTGGTGCTTCTAGATCGAGGAGGGAAGTTTTAAACTTAGGTAAGTAGGAGAGACCTTCCGTTGGCCATTTATTTTGTAGGAGTCGTTGTAATTGGTCTCCTTGTCAGTGCTGCTGTACTTTCCTGATGCAGACTTGACTTCCCTTCATTGTGGGAGTGGAATGAACTGGGCCACTTTTTGTTGATAGGTTGGTAATCAGGAAATGCTGAGCCTCTGGTTGTAAGGTGCCCTTCTTTCATTCCTGCGGTTTCTAAAATTATATATGTGTATATATACTTTTCAGATTTTTGTCCATTATAGGTTACAAGATATTATAAGATATTCAGTATTACAAGATACTGAATATAGTTCTCTGTGCTATAGAGTAGGTCCTTGTTGTTTATCTATTTTATATATAGTAGTGTGAATCTGTTAATCCCAAACTCTTAATGTATCCCTCCCCCACCCCCTTTCCCTGTGGTAACCATAAGTTTGTTTTCTATGTCTATGAGTCTGTTTTATAAATAAGTTCACTTGTATCTCTTTTTAACATTCCACATATAAGTGATATCATATGATATTTGTCTTTCTCTGACTTACTTCATTTAGAATGATAATCTCTAGGTCCTTCCATGTTGCTGCAAATGGCATTATTTCATTCTTTTTATAGCTGAGTAATAGTCCATTGTATATGTATACCACATCTTTATCCATTCATCTGTCAATGGACATTTAGGTTGTTTCCATGTCTTGGCTATTGTAAACAGTGCTGCAGTGAACACTGGGGGTGCATGTATCTTTTTGAATTAGTTTTCTGTGTATATATGCCCAGGAGTGGGATTCCTGGATCATATGGTAACTCAATTTTTAGCTTTTTAAAGAATCGCCGTACTGTTCTCCATAGTGGCTGCACCAATTTACATTCCAGCCAACAGTGTAGGAGGGTTCCCTTTTCTCCACACCCTCTCCAGCATTTATTATTTGTAGACTTTTTGCTGATGATCATTCTAACTCTTTTGCCTTTTTTCCCCCAACTTTCAGAGGAGTTCTTTGCTTCTCTCTTGCATTATTCCCCGGGTTTATATTTTTACTTAACGTGGGCAAGCAGAGAGAAATGACTCTCTGACATCTTCCCTAGACTCGAAGGCCCCTGTCTTACATTTTGAAGGCTCACTCTGGTGGATATGTTGAGAATTAAAATAGGGCAAAGGAAGAAGTAGAGAGACCAATTACAAGAATATCATGGTATTCCACTGGGAAATATTGGTGGATTGTACTAGTTGCCAAAGCAAATGAATTTTGCATAATATTTTCAGACTGAGCCAATAGTATTTTTTAATAGGATGAATAATGTGAACATGCGAAGTTAGAAAATAGAAGTAAAGGAAAACGGCTTTATGCTCGCATGACCTGAGCAGGAGGAAGAACAGAGATGCCATAATCTACTGTGATGTGGTAAAGAAGTGTCAGGGAAGTGTGGAGGTCTTGTTTTGGTCATGTTGACCTTGAGAGGGTCATTAGACTTTGAGGCATCTACTAGACGTCCAAGTAAAAAACCAGTTAGACAACTGATTTTATAAGTCTTGTCTTTAGGAGAGAGATCTGGACTAATGATATAAACAAGGGACTATTGAAGCTGTTATTACAACAGCATATGTACAAGGCTAGGTCTGAAAGACAAGAAGAGCCACCTTGTACACTACAATAGCAATGCCAGCTTGATTACAAGCATCTCTGTAGAAGAATTGTGAACCATTTCTATAGCAATATAATTACTTCACTTTCAATTTTATAAGTAGTTATGTAGGACTGAATGGTCCAAATGCATGACATACTCATCGGGCAGATACCTAGCATGATTGCATACCCGAAGAAAACAGCAAACAAATGTATTTATTGCTGATAAACACACATGTGAAAGCATCCAGATAAATATTTCTATTCTCGTGCCTTTTATGTATCTATCACTGATGATCGTTTGGAATAATTTTTCTTTTTTAAACTTCATAGTCTCTTTGAGGGCTGAAAATTTTAAGTATCAGTTTTACTAGTTTCCTAGGGCCCCAGTAAAAAAAGTGGGTAGATTAAACGTGTAAACATTTATTGCATCACAGTTTTGGAGGCTAGAAGTACAGAATCAAGCTGTCATTAGGGCCATGATCCCTCTGAACCCTGAAGAGGAATCAGTCCTTGCCTCTCACTTTCTGGAGGTTTGCTGGAAATCTTTGGCATTTCTTGGCTTGCTGCTGCCTAACTCCAGTCTCTGTCTTTATTGTCATATAGTGTCCTCCTTGTTTGTGTATCTTCACCTGCTATTTTCTTATAAGGACACGGGTCCTATTGGAGTTGGGGCCCACCCTACTCCAGCATGACCTCATCTGAACTTAACTAATGACACTTGCATGACCCTATAAGGTCAACATCTGAGACACTAGGGTTAGGACTTCAACATATTTTTTCTTGCGGGGGCATACTTTTTTTTTTTTTTTCCGGTACGCGGGCCTCTCACCGTTGTGGCCTCTTCCACTGCGGAGCACAGGCTCCAGACGCGCAGGCTCAGCGGCCATGGCTCACGGGCCCAGCCACTCCGCGGCATGTGAGATCTT
>NC_041214.2:139718586-139722190 GCF_002837175.3 Physeter macrocephalus | reverse complement strand
GTGGGATCTTCCCGGACCGGGGCACGAACCCGTGTCCCCTGCATCGGCAGGCGGACTCTCAACCACTGCACCACCAGGGAAGCCCGCGGGGGCACAATTTAATCTATAGCATCAGTCATACTTGAAATAAGATATAGTTGTTGTTGTTGTTGTTTTTTTTAATATTTATTTATTTATTTTTTTTTTTTTTCGGTACGCGGGCCTCTCACTGTTGTGGCCTCTCGTTGTTGTTGTTTTTTTTTTTAATATTTATTTATTTATTTATTTTTTTTTTCGGTACGCGGGCCTCTCACTGTTGTGGCCTCTCCCGTTGCGGAGCACAGGCTCCGGACGCGCAGGCTCAGCGGCCATGGCTCACGGGCCTAGCTGCTCCGCGGCATGTGGGATCTTCCCGGACCGGGGCACGAACCCATGTCCCCTGCATCGACAGGCGGACTCTCAACCACTGTGCCACCAGGGAAGCCCAAGATACAGTTTTTTAATGAACAAAATGTGTAAACAGGTACGGGAAGAAATAGTTGGATTTTTGTGTTAATTTTCAAAGACCATTTATGCAAGAAATCCCTCAGGCAGTTTTGAAGATTTAGACTGTTGATAGTTACACATTACATCTGCTACAGAGCTTTTTCTCTTTCATTTGAGATGGAAAATTAAAATAACTTAATGACTGACTGCTTGCAAAAATTCATTTTAATTATGCTACAAATTGCAGCAGTGTCCCTGAGTGTAAGAAAACTATAATACAATGTTCATATTTCTGTTCAGTATATTCATAATTTAGTGTCTCAACTAAATTAAGGATTTTTTTCTTAAAGACAATAAATATTAATATATCAAAGGATTTATTGGTGATTGCAGCAAACATGCTGATGTTTTAAAGTGCTTCATTCATAGTCAGTGCTTTCTGAACTGACTTTTGACTCTGTGATGAGCCTAGCTATTTTAGTTATTTTGATTATTTTTGTTATTTTAGAAGATAGCATCATAAAGGCTTTTATCCAATTAGCTTTCACTTATTCAGAGATTTAATTCCTTTTAATTTAGTGTACATTTTGTCTCTTGAAGTTCTAATTTATGTTTCATTTTTGAAATAGAAAATGAGTTGAACTGTATACTACATAAAATAAACATCCTGTGTAATGAGATAATAATTGTGTTAAGCTATAGACATTTAGACTAAAATTGTTTAATATCAAAGTAATGGTTTGTATCCAAGTTTGCAATAGATATTCTGTGTTTTCAAGAAACTGTGGTGAGGACAGTCTTAATAATCACTTTCAATTTATTTTTTCTGCGAATATTTGGTCAATTGTACTCCATAATCTAATGATCTGACCTTTATCTGTATCATTATTATAACAAATGCTGTTAGTTCAGGAATCAATGTTTGCAACTTCAACAATCTGAATAAGAATCTGCTGAACTAATTTTATTTTAGTCAGTTACATTTGGGTAATGAGGAATAAAATAGAGATGAAAAAGATTATGCAGTTTATGTTGGGAGTAAACTACTAAATCCATTTCACTAAGCCCAAGGGATTTAAAGGTTAAAAAGGGAAATCGTTCTTCAAGGAAGTTTTTTTTTTTTTTTTTTCTTTAAAACTGGGATAGGTAAAGGAGAAAGTAATCTCTTCATATAGATTTCTTATATACACTTCCCATATGTTGAACATGCAATTTGTCAGGCAGTTAACTCAGATAGAATTGGAAAGACAAAACCATTTACACGATGTTTTGAAGAGAGCACTGACTTGGAGTTAGGAATTATAGATTTTAATTATCTTTCCCTAAATAGAGAGACTATAATTTAAATCTCTGATCCTTATTCTCCCAAGGGATAAAAGAATTAGAATTATTCAAAACTATATTCCTTCAAGTTTAATCCCAATCTGACAGTCTATGAAGATAATCAGAGCATTTTTAGGCATGGGAATAGATTTGTTTTATCACCTTTGTTTAAATCAACTTAAACACATTAATTGGAGCAACTACCACAAACTACAAGCCAGTCTCTTCCATTTGTTTCATCTTAGACTATACGCTTTCTCCTAGGAGGGTTCTGGATGTTCTTAAATATTTTAAAAATCGTGGCTGTTTTCTTAGCTTGAGATCTCTTTACTCTTAAAAGATTTCTCTAAGGATACTATTTAGACAGTAGCCAAAAGATTTCTCACCCTGTATTAGCCTCTGCAAGTATGATGAAAGGGTGTACTAAATGTAAATAATTGGGCACAGATTATGCAGCAGTCCTTGTTCTGTCTTATTTATCATGCCTCAATATCTCTTTTATTCCTCCATGGAAATGATTTGTTTTTATTAACCCCATTATTTGAACAAAAGGCTGAAATTTCAAATAGTTTTAATGATCAACTCCTCTAGTACATGTATACACATATACATATATATGTATGTGTGTACTGGCAAACTTTAAATACTTTGTTCAAGAACTGTTAGTTATTTGTGATAATGCAATATCTTAGTTTCTTAGTCTGAAAAATAATAGAATGCACAATTACATTAAACTGAAGAATGGAAATACAAAGACTTATACAGTAATCAACATTATCTTTCAGCAATTAAACCAGCTTCAGGTATGCCTTGTTTAAAAAGGATTATACCCTGTTCATGTGCAAAACATTTTGGAGTAAACCTGTATTACTACTTTTTTCTTTCGTTACTTCATACTCTACCATTTCTATTGAACCTCCGAGAATTTCGGTTACTTGCTTCCTGTGAGTGGAAAAGGTAGAGGCAGGTGCAATAGAAAGAGACAACTTCCTATAACATCCCACCAGAGCTGGGGCATTCCTAGATGTGTAGTGTCACAGTCTAGGAGTAACTGAAAGAAATTCTCCTCCCACACCCTGCTAGCATTATCTATAAAATCCATAGATATTCCCTGATTCTTTAGCCGCAGGAGACCAGTGTTCACTTTAAAGTCAAATAACATGTGAAGAAAATTATGATTATGGAATAGCTGCAGGAAGAGGAACAGTCAGAGGTTGGAATGTTTTCTTTATATCTCCATATTCCCCCTGGACTCCTCAGCTACCTAGCCAATATACATAATTATATTTTTGTTTCAAAAAATGTTGATTTCAAATGTGAAAATAACATTTCTGAAATTGGTGTTACTTTAATAAATATTGTTATACAATAAATCCAATTTATTATTAAAAAAGAAGTTAAAAAAGGAAAGTCAGTATAATCCAATTATATAGAAGTATCACTTTAAATCCATTGATATGCATCCTTTAGACCTTTTACTTTACTACCCATGTATATACATTTACAAAAAAAGATTTTACACTACCTGTTTCATGAAATAATTATACATCTGACCATGCATCATGGATATCTTAGTGTGTAAGAAGAAAGTATAACTGATTGCTCTATATCATCCTGTGGAAATCATTACATAGATATTATTGTAATTGGTGAATTATAGCTTTTGAATTTTTCTCTCTATAAGAATAATCATAAAAGAGAAGAAAAATAAAAGGAATCCAAATCAGAAAAGAAGTAAAACTGTCACTGTTTGAAGATGACATGATACTATACATAGAGAATCCTAAAGATGCTACGAGAAAACTACTAGAGCTAA
>NC_041214.2:139632131-139718211 GCF_002837175.3 Physeter macrocephalus | reverse complement strand
GGTACTGGCACAAAAACAGAAATATAGATCAATGGAACAGGATTGAAAGCCCAGAGATAAACCCATGTACATATGGTCAACTTAACCATAAGTGATGCAAGAAGGAGAGGATATGGGGATATATGTATACGTACAGCTGGTTCACTTTGTTATACAGAAGAAACTAACACAACATTGTAAAGCAATTATACTCCAATAAAGATGTTTAAAAAATAAAAAAGAATAATCATATTTAATTCTGTATTAAATTATCTCCATCAAAATGACATCAACAAATTTTGAAATAGACTGCCATTAACATATATTAGCACAACATTTATTAGTCTAGACCTCATGCCCTTCACAGAAATGAACTCAAAATAGATCACAGACCTCACCATAAAATGCAAAGCTATACAATTCCTATGTTATATAGGAGAAAATCTACATGACCTTGTGTTTGGTGATGACTTTTTAGATATACCATCAAAGGCATGATCCATGAAATAAAGAATGGAGAAACTGGACCTCTTTAAAATTAATAACTTCTGTTCTGAAAAAGAAAATATCAAGAGAATTAGAAGTCCAGCTATAGACTGAGAGAAAATATTTGCAAAAGACACATCTCATAGAGGACTATTATCTTAAATGTCAACAATAAGAAAACAGCCCGATTAAGAAATGGGCGAAAGATGCTCCACATCATAAGTCATCAGGGAAATGCAAATTGAAACAGTGATGAGATACCACCACACATCTATTAGAATGGCCGAATTCGAGACTACTGGCAACACCAAATGTTGGGGAGGATGTGGAGCAACAGGAGCTCTCATTCATTGCTTTTGGGAATTCAAAATGGTACAGCCACTCTGGAAGACAGTTTGGTGGTTTCTTATAAACCTAAACATAATTTTATATGATCCTGTAATCAGGCTCCTCATTATTTACCCAGAGGATCTGACAATTTATGTCCACACACTAACCTGCTGATGAATATTTACAGTAGTTTTATTCATAATTGCCACAACTTGGAAGCACCAATACTCACTTCAGTAGGTGAGTAGATAAACTGTGGTACATTCTGACAATGGAATAATTCATTTCTAATAAATGAGCTATCAAAACATGAAAAGACATGAGTGAAAGAAATCAATCTGAAAAGGCTGAACTCTGAATGTTTCCAACCGTAAGTTATTCTGAAAAGGCACTATGGAGATGGTCAAAAGATTGGAGGTTGCCAGAGAGGGAAGTAGAGATAAGAGGGGTAGAGATTAATAGGTAGAGCACAGAATTTTTTAACGCTGTGAAAATACTGTGTATGATAATCTAATGATGTATATGTGTGTATATATATATATATGTATATATCTATATATATCATTGTACATCTCTCCAAACCTATAGAATGTGTAACACCGAGAGAGAACCCTAAGGTAAACTAGACACTTTGGGTGAATACAATGTGTTAATATAGGTTCATCCTTGATTAAAAAAGAAAAAAAACCTGGTGAGTGATGTTGATAATGGAGGAGGCCATGCCTTGAGGGGGCAGGGTATACATTTTAAATATCTGTGCTTGCCTCTCAATTTTGTTGTAAACCTAAAACTGCTCTGAAAAAATTAAGTGTTAAATATGTGGGAAAAAATGGGAGGAAGAAAGTAACTCTACAACGGAGAAATCTGGAAAATATTAATAAAGCTTAATTATTAAGGTTAACACCATCAGAAATGGAACTAGTTAACATTATGTGCCACCCAATGTGATGTGTTGGGAGGAACAGGATGACTCCTGTGATCTACCTGCCAGAAATGCATACCTTGGACTTAGTCACGGGGAGACATCAAACAAATCCAAATTGAGGAATATTTTACAGTGGCTAGTCTGCAGTGGTTAGAAATACTGTGGTCATGGAGGTTAAGAAAGATAGAACTGTTCAAGATTAAAGGAGATGGAAAAATATAACCGAGTGCAGCACATTTTGGTGCAGACACTGTTGGAGCAGTTTAACAAAACTTGAGTGGGATCTCAGAGTTAGGGGTATATGAGAGCTCTTTTTTGTATTCTTGTAACATTTTTTCAGTAAGTGTGAAATTGTTTCAAAATAAAATTTGAAAAATAATGTCTTAAGCACAGGTCAAAAAAAACCTTTTTGGGAAAAGAATATGTGAAGGACACGTGTAGTATCAAATAACAGACTTTAACAGAGTATCTGAAGTAGCGATAACAATATTTGTTAGGCAAGAATTCATGTGTAAGTGTTCAATAAAATTAAATTTACATAGATAAAAATAAAGACAAATGAACATTTAAAGTAAAATGCAATTATTCGAGAATAGATTTTTGTGCATTAAGTACTGAGTTAGGGAAATTTACAAGTAGAGGATCTGAAGACAACTTTAAATATGTAATTTATGTAACGTTTTGGTAAAACATTAATTTGTTTTACCAATATTTTTACTGTTACTTTTTGCCACTCATTCTACTAAGCTTTATTGCATGTATTTCCATGTAATGCTCACAAGAATCATTATCATAAAATATTAGTATCCTCATTTAAGAGAATTATGTTTCAGAACATTGACTTAACTTGTTCCATACAAACTTAGTGAGATTTATCCTAAACAACTTTACTTAGTGGTATTATCATTATTGTGTGGAAAACCACTGTACGAAAAATTTCAGTAACTTGAATTAACCTGTAATGCCTGCTATTACATGGCTTATCTGTATTCTATAAGTAATTGATACCACAATTATTTGAATAATGGCTGCTTTGAATTAAAATAAGATGGAAAATTGGCTAACCTCGGTGTTTTTTGAATAAGTGAATTGTAAAAGCTACAGATACCACTTCTAAACATAATGAACATATTAAATTATACTTTATGTATTTTAATGGGAGAATTAATTAGATAATAACTTATGTATGATACATCTTAAAATGATTTGAAAACATGATCTCTTTGAGTATAGCAAAATATTTCTATAATACAATAAATAGTTTTGGCCTTTGAGAAGAGTTATACCTGATAGTCTTTTATTTTTGTTTAGCATCTATAACTTTTCTCTCGATTTTCCCCCCATCCTTGACGTTCTTAATGAGTTTAAGATGCACATTTAGCCGTTGTGTCTTACCACCTGCTCACTAGATTTCTGTCTTACATGGCTATTAGAATATTATATGGATTCTTCAGAACCTGTCACTACTGATATTGTCAATCTTTTCACAGAAGACACGTGAGTTGGCAAGTTGTTTAGATGCACATGTTACTATGAGCCATTTTAAGGTTTAGAGGAGACAGCAGATAAGGTAAAGTCTCTTGTTTCCATTGCAAAACATAAGGTACAATTTATTTTTACTGTTAATTTATATTCAATTAATCTAGATAAAATATATTTTCTTGTTAAGGTTATAATTGTTGACATTAAAAATGACAGGATCAATTGAAAAAGAGTAGATGCAAAGTCATATAAGAAAGATACTGTTTAAAATATAATAAAATTAATAGTATCTTAATATGCCAGATACAGTGTGAGAGTTTATGGATACTAAAATCTTCAGCCAGTGAGGAGCACATGGAAGATAATTATGTCACAGTGAGTGAGTTTCAAATCACTACTTCTGGAAACAGAACGGTCCTCTCCCTCTACCCTCCTCTCCCTCCCTCCCCCCTCTATCCCCCTCTTTCCCCATCTTTCCCCCTCTAACACACACACAAACACACACACACAGTTATTGGTTTTTCCTTCCAAGTAATGTCATATGAAAATTCATGGAACTTGAATATACCAGATGATGTATTTGCTGCTGGAAACAAAGATGAGTACCTCATAGCCATGATCTCTTAGAGCTATTGCTGAATAGAGTAGATCTAACTATCTCAAGTCTACTGTTTTAGTTAGATGGAAGCAAATTTTTTTTCTTAGAAAATTCTTACTATTTAAAAATACAGACCTACTAATTCTTTATTTTTCTTCTTCTTGTTTTTAATCTTTCTTTTTCTGTTCCCTTGACCCTGTAAATTGAGGGTAGCCAGAAAGAGACCTGAGGTCAATCTATTTTAACAGATATTCCAAGAAAGCAACAAAAGAACCAAGAAAATAAAAACACCCTTTTTCATTGAAACCAAATTGTCTATTTGGAAACTATATGGAGTCTGTTCTTTTAAAGCTTTCTCTAAATTGAAACACCTGTTAATCTTTTTACATATTATTTGTCTTTTTCTTTCCTTATGTTCTTATGTTTATATAGATCTGTTCTTTGCAAAACCTATAGCAACCAAATTTTAAATGACTTTTTCTGTTAAAAAAAATAACAAAAATTTTTAATGGGAAAGTATCCATAATACAGGAGGGATACTGTCTTCCGTATCAATATTAGATATATAAAAATTTCATATAGTACTAATTAAAAGGTTATTTATATGTATTACTTTGAATTTGTGTAAAATGAGATAGTTATACAATTTTATTTTATATAAAATATGCTGAACTCCTGACCACTTTCAAGTGTTTATGAAAGTGTATTTGACAGAAGAGCTATTTCTGAGGATTATCCATACATATTAATGTCTAAACAAAGGATCTTCTGTGAAACTGGCATAGGAAATAGAGCCTATTTATTAATATTAATTATAAATATTTGAGAGCTAGATACACTCAAAACTTCTACAAATTTTGCCTTAGCAATTTTCTTTGTAATATGAAGCCACATGAAGCTAAGTTATTGAAGAAAATTCAGTAAAGGATTTATATCTGTATAGAGAAATAGATATAGATCATATACATAGATATACATATAATACATATCTATATCTGTGTATCTATGTATATTATATACCTAGATGTACATATCATAATTTTACAAAGTGTATTTTTTTATTAATCAAATCATGGTGAATTTCCAACAGCTACAAATCATATTTGGTATATTGCTTGCCTCCAGATAAGCTGATATCCTAAAGAAAGTTTAAAGAGACATGCTTAATCTTTGATTACTACAATGGAATATATAAAGTGTTAATCTTTTTGAATAGGCAATTAGATAAAAGCAGTAAACAATGTGCTAATTATATGTATCTAAAGTGTTAATGAGAAGATCACAGTGTGGCACAACTAGTTGTGATTTAACAGAAAAGGAAAAGAAAGCCAGCTGAGAAAGCAAATGACTTGGTAATTGGCATTAAAGAATATCAAAAGTCCTTTAAAGTGACAGGGATTTAGTTACTAAATCTGTTCAGAAAGACATATGTTCCATTTAAATTTTTGAAAAATAATAATTTGGAGTATAAAGTTCCCATGTGTGAAAATCCTTACAAATTACAAATTCTAAAATTCTAAAAAAAAGGTGTAGAATAGTTAATACAGTACACCAATTAAGAAAAAATGTAGAAATACAACACAGGGTGATCTCAAGAAGAGTTACCTAAAATCTTAGGTTAGAGATCTTTTGCACTGCCAATATCTCTTTATACTTCCTCCCCTTTTCATGATTAATGCTACCTCAATTCAGCAAATTCACTCATTCCAGCATATGTTCAACACCTCAAGAGACCTCAGTAACACTAAACAAATTTGGCTCTGCACCATATTCTTGTGCTTGTAATAAAAGTATTTCCATTTTATTCTAAAATCATTGGCAGGAAAGATTTCACCTATCTCTATGCTTTGGATTTCTTGTTAATGTTTTACATCTATCATCTCAAGCAACTTAAGTTCTTTTAGAACTGTTGGAAATTAGCTAGTGACAGATGAATTAGCCAATAAGACCCAGGTTGCTATCACTTTGGACAGTGAAAAAGGTTTGCTTTCAAGCCTCCAGCCTCTTAATAATTCTCCTTTCTCATTGCTTTCACACTTTTCCTCTTTCTTCTCTTTTCTAGTCATACCAGCCCACAACTGTTTTTCACCTCATCCCCCAAACAAAATTGCTTCAGTAATGGCTTATTTTCTATCTTATGTTGTATCTTCACATTAAAACTATAATATGTTGAATCTAAATAAACAAGCATTTTCTATGGAATTGCAAGCATCTTGAAGAATGTGAAGATGTGGGAGAGATTGTGTACAGGATATTCATAACACCCAAGAAATTTTGTTAAATTAGCAGTAATTTGCTCTGCTTACAAAGAAGCCAACTTGTGATTTCTATAGAAACTATATGAGGTTGGTTGATTTAGTGGTTAGAAAAGCACTTCTTTTCCTTGTTAATCCATATTTTATATCCAAGCATTAATTACCTGGCAAACCGAGTAGAGTGGGAAAATACGTACATGTATACCTACTCACACAGTTGGACATAATGCTCCAGTATACACCAACTAAGAAAAGTTCAGTTGGTGTCTTTGTGAAGACTAATATTAATAGTACTTAATCATATGAAATAATGTATCCTTTGAATAATTATATATTACCATGGAAAATACTTCATAAGAATCTAAGATGTTTCCCCTATACTGCTATTTAACTAGTAGATCATTGGAAGGGTTTCTCAACCTCAGTCAATTTAAATGTGAATACATTTTGTTTTCTAATAGGATGTTGTAGGTAGCATGAGGTGATAGTTCCTTCTTCGGTAACTAGAAATAAATGGAAACACTGAAATATGTCATATTTTTTAAGACATTGGTGGGCTGTGGAAGAAACAGTATGTAGAGGAACTAAGGAAAGAGATTTTTCCTCAGTGAGCTGGATTTTCAGGCATTTCTTTGAATGTACAGTGTTAACATGAGGGGAAACAATAAAAGCAAACAGCAACTCTTTCATGTATTTCCATCTTTTTTGAGTGTTTAAACTTATCTAAAGATAGAGTTTTAAGTCAGAGATTTCCAAATGAGACAAAAATAGACTCAACTAGCTATACACTAGTTACAAGGACTACTATAAAAACATACATCCAAAAGAGCAAAGACGTATTGTGAAGTTCTAATTTTTTTTTTTTTTTTTTTTTTTTTTTTTTTTGTGGTATGCGGGCCTCCCTCTGCTGTGGCCTCTCCCGTTGCGGAGGACAGGCTCCGGACGCGCAGGCTCAGCGGCCATGGCTCACGGGCCCAGCCGCTCCGCGGCATGTGGGATCCTCCCAGACCGGGGCGCGAACCCGGTTCCCCTGCATCGGCAGGCGGACGCGCAACCGCTGCGCCACCAGGGAAGCCCTGAAGTTCTAATTTATAAATACTAATGAATGGAAGGTTCTGTCACTCTATTAATAACAAAATAAACCTTAAGAATACATACATTTGGGGGATAATAACTTAAGTTTCAACCTACTCCTAAATTTATATGATACTAATAATACAGGTTTGGATTCTCTACAACAAAGATTTTGGCAGTATTAAAAGGAGAAATCTGAAAATCAACACACAGAATTGAAAATTTTAACCAAACATTTTCAGCGACTGATAAATCAGGCAGAAAAATATATTAATGATACCTAGTATTTGAATGCATGATTATGAACTTATGTCTTTATCAATGAATTTATATATTTTGAACACTACATCCGAAACCTGCAGAAAACTCTTCCTTCACTTATTAAAATTGTTTTTCATACCCAATTTGACCAAATAAATTGCCATCATACAGCATATTCTCTGACCACAGTAGATTTAATTAATTCCTGTGTCAAATAAGATAATGTAATACACATTAGAAAAATTTTTCTATGAAAATTAAAGAATCTAATGAAATATGCCATGTTTAAGCATTGAAAGAGTCAGTATGGTTAATTAGTTTTTTAGAAAGCCCTTAATTTTCATTGTATTGATCTGTATTGATCTGTATTGATCTGTAGATTCAAGAAAATCTCAAGTCATCTGAAGGCTGTTTTTCCTAATTTACAATCTGATTTTAAAGCTTATAATGGCAATTTAGAGAACCAAATATGGTAATATTACCAGACTGAAAACTTCAGTGAAACTAGTCATTGGCTTGAATGAAATTTAAGGTAAATTGACCTAAGTAACATAGTAGACAAACATACTGTCACTTTATTTGTCACTAGTGCTGCCACTGCAGTTTAGTTAGACAATGATTGATATTTTCAATCAAGAATGAGTGGAACAATTTGATAGCCTCACAGAAAAAACAAAATTAGCTTTGACCACCCAACATATAATTAACAAAGATTTTTCAAGATTCATCATAGTTAAACGTGTGATCTTTTGGCTCTCCTCATTCCCAGGTTACACAGTCAAACTTTTATTTCAGTACATTTATTTACAATTATATATTTAATATTAACTTCTAGAAGTCAGTGATAACACACTTGACTTCCTGGACAAAATATTTTTCCTTGTTGGAAGTAAAAATGCTTGTCGGTTTTAATTCATTTTAATTAGAACTCTTTGGTAGTAACTGATAACTGAATTTTAAATAAGCTTGACAAAAACATTGCCTTGCTTACAAAAATAAAAAGATTAGATATCGGATAGACTTTTGGCGACATATTGCTTTTTTCTGATCATTGTTCTCAAAGACTAATAAACAGTATTGCCATTATTTGTAAGTATACTTATTATCATGGACAAGATTATATTAAGGCCTTCATATATATTGAACTGTGGTTCAACAAAGCAAGACTTAGAAAGTGTTTTAAAGAATTTGGAATTGAGAAAGTCTCCAAATCCTTTGTCTTGTGGAATTAGAAATAGATGGGAAACAATTTCATCCTCTTGTTTTCTATCACAGAAAGCCTTCTTCTTCCTCTACCCAAATGTAAATAAGTGGAGATAACTTATTATGTCCACATTCCCCTTGATAACATATTGCTACTCAAAAAAATAAAACAAAATTTAGAGTTACTTTCAGATACACCATGTCAGATTTTACTAGAATAGAAATGTTAAGGAGTGTAATGTTGGATATCCTTAAAAAAAAAATTCATCTCTTATGATGTTTCTGGTCATTTTCTTTTTCCTCTAAGATTTTGATATCTATTTATCTTCTGGAAAAATGGTACGTACAGTTTTGTCTGCAAATAGGAAATTAAATGGGACACTTTTGTAATAAATGGGGCTCATCTTTCTTTTCTTTTGACCTTGCCTCCTGTTCTCCAATGTGTGATGTTATTCCATGGAAATTTTACTAAACTACAGTGTTCTATCCAACTAAACTTACTAGTTTAGTAGTCATCATTTCTGAATTTTTATAACATATCTGCCACCAGCTTACTGATTATTAGCAAGTAATTTTAAAATATCTGATGTGTTTTCTCAATTGTCATAGGAAGCTAATTATTCCTGCCTAATAGAGTTGAAAAGGCTAGTAAAATATATATAAAAGTATTCAGAAAAATTTGGCCCTAATTAATTAGTAATTATTAGTAATATTGAAAATGTTATTTAATGTTAATATTGCAATTATATTTTTTTACATTAATCTTAATGGCATATATTTGAATGCATTTATATTTATCATATTGATGCACCTAGATGCTGCCTTTATGTCAGTCCTTAGTATACTGAAGACATGTTCTGTAGGATGGGGGTTCTTGAGACACACCTTTTATAAACTGTGCTAAGTAACATCTCTGGTGTGTTCTTAGAAGAAGAAAAGTTATACCATTTTTCTTGCTCTGAAAATTTATATCTCTATTAAAGTTTAAAGAACATTTTCAGAATAAATATGACAAAAGTAAATTTCCACCTTACTTCCTATTCTCCCAAATTATATCACCATATGCACATTTGCTCAGGCCAAAACTCTAGATTAATTCTTCTATCTCGATCTCTTAACACCACTTAACCCAAACAATGGCATGCACTTTTTGTGCTACCTCCAAATATAGCTCCAACTCTTCCCTTTTTTTTTTTTTTTACTACTTCCCATCATACAAAGCTATTCTCTGTCAACAGCCTCTTAGACATTGCCCCTTGCTGGAGGTACCTAACAATCTTCTTCCTTCCATTTTTGCCTGACCAAAGTTAATTTTCTACAATGCAGCAGATAATCTCCTCAAAATGTAGATGAGATCTGACCACTTTCCTGCTCATTGGGACTTTCCAGCAAATTCTTACTGCAAACATCTTCCATACTGTACATGGTCCTATACCAACTGGTTCCATCTTTCTCTTCATTCTAACTTTATACTTCTCTCTCTGGCATCCTCAACCATATGGAACTTTGTTCTGTCTCCTCAGCTTACTGTGATAATTTCCATTGAAGCAAATTGTTTTCTTATATCTAAAATTCACTTTCTCCACATTTTTATATTGTTTCTTCTTTGTCTTTTAGGTCACATGTCACTATTTCAGACACCTCCTTTACTTTTTCCTTACCATTACCCTGTTCTAATTACTTCAGAGTACTTATATGTCATTGAAATTATATTAGGTTGTATACTGTTTGTGCTTATGGCCTTAACCACTGTGGCATGACATTTATCAGTCGTGTTCACCTATGTATTAACTGTGCTTAGAATGATAGATGGTCCTTTTCAAAGAGTTAAATTATTTCAAGTATCATATTTGGTTACAAGGTAAAAATACAATCCTAGAACTAAAGTGACCTTAAACAATAAGGATTAACTTCTCACTCTTGTTAACATTGTCCATTTCAGATAAACTAGGGGCTCTATTCCACATCTCCTCACTCCAGGCATCCAGTCTATTGGAGGAGCCACTAAGTTGAAATTTTTCTGTCACTGCGACTGAGGGAAAGAGATGGCACTTGGCTTTTCTATTGGCAGTTAAATTCTTCTATCTGGCAGTGACCCACACCACTGCTTTTTACAATTAATTAGCCTAAACTAGTCAGATGGACCAAGCAAATAGAAAGTAATAAATGGTAAAATAACATCGAATAGGGAGGCAGAGAGATAAAAATATTTGGCAACACAGCACAATAACTATTACAATTCATAACAGAAAACTGAGGGAAAGTTAGATTTACTGGCACCATACCCATAATCAGATATACAATAGTATCTGTAAAGGTATTGCCAAATTTAAAAACAACAAATCTTGGGCTTCCCTGGTGGCGCAGTGGTTGAGAGTCCGCCTGCCGATGCAGGGGACGCGGGTTCGTGCCCCGGTCCGGGAAGATCCCACAGGCCGCGGAGCGGCTGGGCCCGTGAGCCATGGCCGCTGAGCCTGCGCGTCCGGAGCCTGTGCTGCGCAACGGGAGAGGCCACAACAGTGAGAAGCCCGCGTACCGCAAAAAAAAAAAAAAATAAATAAAAATAAAAACAACAAATCTCCCTTAGATAAAATGTCAGGGAAAAATAAGTGGGTTAGACAGAGCCAAGATACAGTATTTTTATTCATATTTCTTGTATTTTTATATTTTGTACTAGCAAACAGATTTTTTCCTTATCTCCTGCTAATTTAAGGAGCAGAGTAAGTCTGGGAAGGTAGACAGGGAGTTATCTACCTCTTAATCCTGCTGGTTTAGATACATTTTTGAGCTTTTATAACCTAGCTTATTCTTGTCCTTCTGTCGTAATATTATACAGTCAGGACAGGATTGACAGAAATTCACCTTTTTGTATGAAAGTTTGAACTTAATTCCCAGACCTATAGCTTCTATCATTATTATCAAGTTCAAAAAAACACAACAATGTAATGTAAATGTAATGCTAATGTAACTACTAATGTAATGATTCCCTGGTTTACACAAAGGTGGCAGTCCATTTTTCCTCACCTCATTTAGGCATATTAGTTATTGATCAACTTATTTTAAGAAAATTATATAACTCTTGAATTTTCTTTAACAACCAGCTATTTACCGTAGGATAAAGATTATAAAAATGTTTACCTTTACGGAAATAGGTACTTACTATTTTATATTTTAATTTGTCTAATTTAAGAGAAGTTTACATATATAAATATAGGGCCGATAAATAAAGGAAATATTTGAGTCTGAGTCCATTTTGAGAACTGTCCTAATTATAATGCTGATGCCAATCAATACTCATTTGAATGGAATTAAATTAATCCAGATTGCAGTAGTAATTAAATCCTTTGTCAGTACCTATTGAGGCTACAGAAACTTTACCTTCCCATGATAAACAAAGTATGATGGCATCAGAAAACATTAGCAATGAAGCCAAAAATAAGAGGTTAAACATGCATTGAGAAAGAATAGAAATTAACTTTCCTTATATTTTTAATTAAACATTCATCGTTTAACATTATATAATTTATTTTACAGACATCTAATCTCAAACAGTAACGAACGCATTTGGTCTGCAATAAGTCACTTATTTATGAAACAAGAGATGCTAGGACTTCATAGTCTAGAGCAGAGCTCACTGAAATCTTAATGCATTGTGAAATGGTCATCTTAGCTGGAGAGTGGGCATTTAAAATTCCAAACTGATATTCATGATAAGGCATAGCTTGTGTTCTAAACTATATTCTGTTTTTAATGTTTCATCTTGTTATAAAGCTAAAATATTTTAAGTCAGTTTCTCAGGATATTCTTAGAGTGATTCTGGCTCATATATACATGTTTTTGAATGCACTATTGTTTCACCTCAAATGATTTTCAGAAATGATCTAAAATTCTTGTCATATTTCTATTTGTGTCATATGAGCACCATAAATATAAAGTTTTATTAGTTCTGAAAGAAATACAACTCAGTGAGCTAAGCCTCCCCCTTTCCATTGAGATAGTTTTTTTGTTAATGTCATACATGTCTTTGTGTTATAAATATGTGGTCCCAAAAGAACTTTACCTGCATGTACCTGATGTTTCCTATGGCACTACTGAACCCTGATTTTCTGCTTTAATTAGACAAATTAAAATTGTAGAATTTTCTACATTGACATTCATTCATTTATTTGTTCAATAAATATATATTGAGTGCCTATTCTGTTCCTGGTGCCACATTAGGATCATGAGGTGTATTAGCAAACAAAACTGCCAAACATGTGTCTGCCTCATGGTCAGCCTTATCTTTTGAAGGGGGCATTTGAACAAAGACTTGAAGTTGGAAAGGGACTTCACACGAGATGTGTGGGGAAACCAATTCCAGGTGGAGAGAACAGTTAGCAAAGGATGCCAAGGGAAGAAAAGGTTTGAATGTCATCCAGAGGATAGTGTGGCTGGGGGATGATGTAAAGTGGGAAGTAGTAGCTGATGGATCCAAGTATGAACGGGGCAAGGTTGTCTAAAGCCTTGTTGGCCATTGTAAGAATTTACACTTATACTCTGAATAAGATGGGAAGCCATTACAGGGTTTGTACAGGAAAGAGACAAATACTGCTTAATTTTTAGAACAGTAACTCTGGCTTCTGTATGGAGTATGGACGTCAACAGAGTTTGGGGGTAGGGGTAGAATACAAGCAGGGAAAAGAGTGAAAAGGTAATTGGGTGGTTCCACTGTTCAAAGAACCATGCAAGGGCCTCTCTCACAATTCTACCTAATAATTCTATGAAGTGGATCCTGTTATCACTGTAGAGACAGGAAAATGGATGCACAAATACTAAAGAATTTTCTTAAATTACTATAGTTCAATAACAAATAATGGTTTACATTCATACACATCATTAACATTTTAATCATTTTTATAATTAACAGATGCAGGGAATATACATTTTGAGAGAGAGAGAGAGAGAGAGACAGTCTCCCAAATCCCAGTATGTTCACATCAACTGTGAACCTTATAGATCATTCCTGAAACTGGGATACTGCCCAGTTCCACATTCTTTCCACAGAAGAATAAAGAATCATTTTCCAGAGAAAATATAAAATGGAAGGGGCAGGAATTTTGCTGTGGATTGGTGCAAATATATTGTTTACTACATACAAATTAGAGATACATTAAAAACTAAAGAGAAATAAGTTAAATGTATAATTCATTGCAAGAATAAAAGGATGAAACTAATAATGAGGGAATAAAGTAATATTAGAAAGATGATAAAAAGAAGAAATAGCTGATTTAATGTTATACTTAAATTTCTTTTAAACAAAACCAAAGCAAACAAGATGGGGACATATGAGTCTTACTGTATTCTAATGTAAATGAATTACATGTTTTAGGAGTGTGTGTGTGTTTGTGTAAAATGAAGAAAAACAATCCTTCCCCTGACTTTTTAAAAGGAAGCTACTGATACTCTGTTAGCATAGCAAAATAATTACAGTTGGTTGGTTTGATGGAATAGAAAACACCTGTTTTCAAATGGATTCACCCTTAGTACTCTTCTGAAGGATTCAGCAATGAGGATCAATAATTTTTCCATTAAAAAAAATACAGATAAACTCACTACTCATAAACTGTGCCAGGTGATCACTAAATATGGAAGTCCCACTGGTCTACTTCAGGAACCTGAGCAGAGGGATTCTTAACCCATTGTTTTCAGCTACCACATTTAGAGCTGGGACTTTCTAAAGAGTGTTCAGTTTATCCTTTGTGTGTAAAGGACGTATGGTTCATTGATAATTGACCTATTTTTATTGAAAATTCTTTAATATTCTGCAACCACACATCATGTCCAATGGCCTCTTTTAATGCTTACTAAAAAATGTTACTTTAACACCATTTGATTTTATGAATCAAATTTATTTCTTCACAATTTTAGTATAATTTTTTTCATGATATTTTAAATTGTAAAAAGCTCTGAACATTAAAAGATTTTTAAAAATCTGTTCCTATTTAATTAAGAGATTTAACTAAATGGATATAGATTAAGGCAGTAAAATTAACTTTTAAATCATCTGAAATTATTTAGATTTGATTTGGAAAATAAGCTTCTATTGCTCTACTGACCTTTTATTTAACTAATGATTGTCCTTCTATTTATAAATGATTTAATATTAAATTAACAGATAAGTGTATTATGGAAAATAATTCTGATTCATATCTAACCATCAGTCACAATAATTTGATCCATGATGCCATGCTGTAAAATTTGCTTTAAAAAATACATTATGAAAACTGAACTTTGAGTACTTCATATTATGTATATTTATTTACCCTTGATGATTTGATATTTACTAGGAAGATCAATACTGAAGATTCAAAATGGAGTTTATTTCTGATTTATATTCTATAAAATATAGCAATAGTATTGATATACTCATATTGGAAAAGACAGCCACAGAGGAAAAAAAAACTGGGTTTAGTAATAATGTAGGAGAATAAATCTGCTTAAAAGACCCAATTATTTTTTTTATAAATCATCATAAATTGTGAGTCACATTTAACTTTTCAAAGATTCCTATATAACCAGGAACATTTTTAAAGATCCTGAAAAGTGACATTTTCAGAGTGGTGTAAACATCAGACCAAATTATATGATATATTCCTTTTTATCTCTACGTCCTACTAGGCCTCAAAAACAGTTTGTATACAACTGCATAGAAAAGTTTTACTCCTTTATCCAGAAATTTGTAAAGAGACTTGTGGGCTGATTCTCTAAAGATGAGGAATTTATCAATTTTTAACACAGATTAACTGAGAATTACTCATACAACTGCCCTTATATACAGTTTGATGACAAAGATTATTTAATGTATGTTCTGTGACCTCAATTGATTTTTGTTTAGAATACAGTGCACATAAATATTGAAAAAGACCCTAAGTATTTATCTGTTTAGCAACCTTGTTCAAAATAATCCGTGAGTTGGAGACATCAGACTGGAAACTGGATATTTTGGAGTGATTGATACTGAAAATGTAAATCTCACTACAGTATAAAAACGTGGGATAAAGCTTAAAACCATGCTCAGAGAAATTTATCACTTAAAAGCATGTATGAGTGGGCTTCCCTGGTGGCGCAGTGGTTGAGAGTCCGCCTGCCGATGCAGGGGACGTGGGTTCGTGCCCCGGTCCGGGAGAATCCCACATGCCGCGGAGCGGTTGGGCCCGTGAGCCATGGCCGCTGGGCCTGCGCGTCTGGAGCCTGTGCTCCGCAATGGGAGGGCCCACAACAGTATGAGGCCTGCGTACCACAAACAAAACAAAACAAAACAAAACAAAAGCATGTATGAGAAAAGAATAAAGGCCATAATCAATCAGGCATACATGCATCCTCAGAAACTAAAAAGAATAGCAATTTAACATCAAAGATATTAGAAGTAATTGCATATAAAGATATGAGCTGAAATTAATGAAATAGGAAATAAATGTACAGTAGAGCAAATCAACAAAGCCAGAGTTTGGGAGGTAGAGTCAAGATGGTGGTGTGGGAAGATGCTGATTTAGCATCTCCCCACAGCTAGGGCACCTGCCGGCTGCTGGTGGGAGACCCTGACTCCCAAGGAGATGGGAGGAAAACGCTAGTGAACCGGTAGGATGTGGGGGGCCTGAGTTGGGGGGAGAAGTGGAGGCCAGAAAGGATCGGTGCCGCTGAGGAGGGGGTGATCAGGAGAGGCAGGTGGGAGGGGCCCTCTGGGAAGAGTGGGAGAGGAGTGGAGGGTGTCTGCCCTGCCCACTTGGGAACAGGGAGCCTGCTGAGCTCCAAGGCCCGTCCCCTGCCCTCCAAAGCCCCATCCAGGCTGCGTGGGCCTTGGGGGCATAGGAGGGAGGCCGGGGAGATCAGGAGAGGCAGACGGGAGGGGTCCTCCAGGACCGGAAGGAGCAGGAGAGGCGAGCAGGGCGTTTTGCCCGCCCACTGGAGCCTGGGGAGCCTGTTGGGCTCCCAGGTGAGGTTCCCCCGCCCCCTGAGACCAGGGGTGGGGGGCACACCTGGGCCCCTTCTGTTCCTTGAGCTTAAGCCCCACTGCCCACGGCCCTCAGGGCCTTTTCCCGCCCTGTGGGTCCTAAGCATAGGCCCAACCTACCACCCAAACCTCGCCCTTGCTTAGGCCCCACCCTCCACAGCCAATGCCTTTCCCCCCTTTTTTTTTCTTTCTTTTTTTTTTTCTTCCTCCTCTTTTTTTTTTTTTTTACTATTGTGGGACTGATGTACCTTCCACTTGCTGATTCATCTATATTTTTATTTTTATATTCTTTTTAACATCTGTTAGTTTCCTAGTCTAATTTTATTTTTTACTTTCTTATTATCTTTCCTTTTTTCTTTTTCTTCTTTTTTTTGCTACCCCAAACGGCTTGTGGGGACTTGGTTCATGAGCTGGGGGTCAGGCCGAAGCTCCTGCGGTGGGAGCTCCAAGTCTGAACCACTGGACTAACAGACAACCTCAGACCCCCCTGGGAGTATTCATCAGAGTGAGGTCTCACGAAGGTCCTCATCTCAGCACCAAGACCCAGCTCTACCCAACAGCCTACAGACTCCAGTGTTGAAAGCCTCGGGCCAAACAACCAGTAAGACAGGAACACAAACCCACTCATTAAAATAAAAAACAAAATGAGACAGCAAAAAAATTATGTCACAGATGAAGGAGCAAGGTAAAAACCTATAAGACCAAATAAATAAAGAGGAAATAGGCATTCTACCTGAAAAAGAATTCAGAGTAATGATAGTAAAGATGATGCAAATCTCAGAAATAGAATGGAGAAAATACAAGAAATGTTTAACAAGGACCTAGAAGAAATAAAGAGCAAACAAACAATGTGCAAATCTCAGAAATAGAATGGAGGCATGGATTGAGAAAATACAAGAAATGTTTAACAAAGATCTAGAAGAACTAAAGAACAAACAAACACATGAACAACACAATAACTGAAAAGAAGAATACACTAGAAGGAATCAATAACAGAATAAAACAGAATAACTGAGACAGAAGAATGAATAAGTGAGCTGGAAGACAAAATGGTGGAAATACCTGCTGAGGAGCAGGATAAAGAAAAAGGAATGAGAAGAATTGAGGACAATCTCAGAGACCTCTGGGACAATACTAAACATACCAACATTTGAATTATAGGGGTCCCAGAAGAAAAAGAGAAAAAGAAAGGGTCTCAGAAAATATTTGAAGTGATTATAGGGGAAAACTTCCCTAACATGGGAAAGGAAATAGTCACCCAAGTCCAGGAAGCACAGAGAGTCCCATACAGGATAAACCCTAGGAAAAAACACACCAAGACACATTAATCAAACAAAAATTAAATTCAAAGGAAAAATATTAAAAACAGCAAGGGAAAAACAAAAAAAATAACATGCAAAGGAATCCCCATAAGGTTATCAGCTGATTTTTCAGCAGAAACTGCAGGCCCGAAGGGAGTGGCAAGATAAACTTAAAGTGATGAAAGAGAAAGACCTACATCCAAGATTACCCAGCAAGGATCTCATTCAGATTTGATGGAGAAATCAAAAGCTTTTCAGACAAGCAAAAGCTAAGAGAATTCAGCACCACCAAACCAGCTTTACAACAACTGCTAAAGAAACTTCTCTAAGCAGGAACACACAGAAGAAAAAGACCACAAAAACAAACACAAAACAGTTAAGTAAATGGTAATAGGAACATACATATTGATAATAACCTTGAATGTAAATGGGTTAAATGCCCCAATGAAAAGACACAGACTGGCTGAATGGATGCAAAAACAAGACCCATATATGTGCTGTCTACAAGACACCCACTTGAGACTTAGGGACACATATAGACTGAAAGTGAAGGAATGGAAAAAGGTATTCCATGAAAATGGGAATCAAAAGAAAGCTGGAGTAGCAATACTCATATCAGATAAAATAAACTTTAAAATAAAGGAGTGACACTGCATAACGATCAAGGGATCAATCCAAGAAGAAATAACAATTGTAAATGTTTATGCACCCAACATAGGAGCACCTCAATACATAAGGCAAATGCTAACAACCATGAAAGGAGAAAGCAACAGTAACACAGTAATAGTAGGGAAATTTAACACCCCACTTACACCAATGGACAGATCATCCATACAGAAAATAAATAAGGAAACACAGCTTTAAATGACACAATAGACCAGATAGATTTAATTGATATGTATAGAACATTCCACCCAAAAGTGCCAGAATACACTTTCTTCTCAAGTGCACACAGAACATTCTCCAGGATAGATCACATATTGGGTCACAAATTAAGCCTTGGAAAATTTAAGAATATTGAAATCATATCAAGCATCTTTTCTGACCACAGAAAAGATGAGATTGGAATTGAGATTGGAAGTCACGATTACTACAAACAACTATATGCCAATAAAATCAACAACCACAAAGGAATGGACAAATTCTTGGAAAGGTACAATTTCCAAGACTGAACCAGGAAGAATTAGAAAATATAGACAGACCTATCACAAGTAATGAAATTGAAGCCATAATTAAAAATCTTCCAACAAACAGAAGCCAAGGACCAGATGACTTCAGAGGTGAATTCTATCAAACATTTAGAGAAGAGCTAACACCAATCATTTTCGAACTCTTCCAAAAAATTGCAGTGGGGGAAACACTCCCAAATTTATTCTACGAAGCCACCATCACCTTGATACCAAAACCAGAAAAAGATATCACAAGAAATAGAAAATTATACACCAATATCACTGATGAACATAGATGCAAAAATCCTGAACAAAATACTAGCAAGCAGAATCCAACAGCACATTAAAAGGATCATACACCATGATCAAGTGGGATTTATCCCAGGGATGCAAGGAATCTTCAATATATGCAAATCAATCAATGTGATACACCATATTAACAAATTAAGGAATAAAAACCATATTATCATCTCAATAGATGCAGAAAAATCTTTTGACAAAATTCAACACTCATCTATGATAAAAACTCTCCAGAAAACGGGCATAGAGGGAACCTACCTCAACATAATAAAGGCCATATATGACAAACCCACAGCCAGCATCATACTCAATGGTGAAAAACTGAAAGCATTTCCACTAAGATCAGGAACAAGACAAGGATGTCCACTCTCGCCACTTTTATCCAATATAGTTTTGGAACTCCTTGCCACGGCAATCAGAGAAGAAAAAAATAAAATGAATACAAATTGGAAAAGAAAAAAAGTCACTCTTTGCAGATGACATGATAGTATAGTATAGTATCTATACTATAGATAATCCTAAAAATGCCACCAGAAAACTACTAGAGCTAATCAATGAATTTGGTAATTTTGCAAGATACAAAATTAATGCACAGAAGTCTCTGGCATTCCTCTACACCACCAACAAAAAAATCAGAAAGAGAAATTAAGGAAACACAAGAATAAAATTAAAAAGAATAAAATACCTAGGAATAAACCTGCCTAAGGAGGCAAAAGTCTTGTACTCAGAAAGCTGTAAAACACTGATGAAGAAAATCAAAGACAACATAAGAAGATGGAGAAATATACCATGTTCTTGGACTGGAAGAATCAGTAATGTGAACATGACTATGCTATCCAAAGCAATCTACAGATTCAATGCAGTCCTATAAAACTACCAATGGCATTCTTCACAGAATTAGAACAAAAAATTTCACAATTTCACAATTCGTATGGAAACACAAAAGACCCTGAAGAGCCAAAGCAATCTTGAGAAAGAAAAATGGAGGGATCAGGCTCCTTAACTTCAAACTATACCACAAAGCTACAGTAATCAAGACAGTATGGTACTGTCACAAAAACAGAAATATAGATCAATGGAACAGGATAGAAAGCCCAGAGATAAACCCACACACATATGGTCACCTTATCTTTGATAAAGGAGGGAAGGATATACAGTGGAGAAAAGACAGCCTCTTCAATAAGTGGTGCTGGGAAAGCTGGACAGGTACGTGTAAAAGTATGAAATTAGAACACTCCTTAACACCATACACAAAAATAAACTCAAAATGGGTTAAAGAACTAAATGTAAGGGCAGGCACTGTAAAACTCTTAGAGGAAAACATAGGCAGAACACTCTATGACATAAATCACAGGAAGATCCTTTTTGACCCACCTCCTAGAGAAATGGAAATAAAAACAAAAGTAAACAAATGGGACTTAAACTTAAAGCTTTTGCACAGCAAAGGAAACCATAAACAAGACAAAAAGAGAACTCTCAAATGGGAGAAAAATATTTGCAAATGAAACAACAGACAAAGGATTTATCTCCAAAATATACCAACAGCTCATGGATCTCAATATCAAAAAAACAAACAATCCAGTTAAAAAATGGGCAGAAGACCTAAATAGACATTTCACCAAGGAATACATAGAGATGGCGTAGAGGCACATGAAAAGCTGCTTAACATCACTAATTATTAGAGAAAGGCAAATCAAAATTACAGTGAGGCATCACCTCATGCCAGTCAGAATGGCCATTATCAAAAAATCTAGAAACAGTAAATGCTGGAAAGGGTGTGGTGAAAAGGGAACCTTCTTGCACTGTTGGTGGGAATGTTAATTGATACAACCACTGTGGAAAACATTATGGAGGTTCCTTACAAAACTAAAAATTTAACTGCTATATGACCCAGCAGTCCCACTACTGGGCATATACCCTGAGTAAACCATAATTCAAAAAGGGTCATGTACCACAATGTTCACTGCAGCACTGTTTGCAATAGCCAGGACATGGAAGCAACCTAAGTGTCCATCGACAGATGAATGGATAAAGATGTGGCACATGTATACAGTGGAATATTACCCATAAAAAGAAACGAAATTGAGTTGTTTGTAGTGAGGTGGATGGACCTAGAGTCTGTCATACAGAGTGAAGTAAGTCAGAAAGAGAAAAACAAATACCGTATGATAATGCATATACATGGAATCTAAGGCAGGAATAAAGATGTAGACATAGAGAATGGACTTGAGGTCACAGGATGGGAGGGGAAGCTGGGGCAAAGTGAGAGTAGCTTCTACATATATACACTGCCAAATGTAAAATAGTTAGCTAGTGAGAAGCAGCAGTATAGCACAGGGAGATCAGCTCGGTGCTTTGCGATGACCTAGATGGGTGGGATGAGGAGGATGGGAGGGATGCTCAAAAGGGATGGGATATAGGTACACATGTATGCATATGGCTGATTCACTTTGTTGTACAACAGAAACTAACACAGTATTGTGAAGAAATTATCCTCAAAGATCTATTTTTTTTGAAAAAAAACACCAAAGTTTGGTTCTTTATGAACTCTAATAAAATTGATAAAATGCTTGCAAGACTGAGCAAAATAAAAGTGAAAACACCTATGATTTCCATAAAGGAAAATGTCTTACACATATTAAGTAAGTAATTATCTTAATTTTTTTTTAAAACACAAAAAAATAAAGGCAGGAAATATACCAATGTCATTGATTCTGATCCAGTATCACATGGATTCTTCTAGCCTTCCCCCAATGCTTGTCTGTAATCAACCTCTCAAATCGAGAAAAGTAGCTCCCATCATTCAATTATTTTTCAATCCTACTATATATGCACAGACTTTTCAGAATTGTTACAACTTATCACTACGAGAAAACATTTTACCAACTAGAATATAACATGAACAGTTCCTTTTGTCTTTAGTCTCATTAAAATGTGTTCCCCAAAGTTACTCCAAAGTTAGTTACGTCAGCACCTTTTTCCCCATCACCTTCGATGTAGTTATGTCGTGTATGTGTAGTATAGTTAGATTACATTGTACAGTCTGCTTTCCATTCTGAGATCCTCTTACATTCTAGCCAATTTTTTAAATATGCTGAAAGTTTTATGGGTTTTGAATGCTTAGCATCATGTTTGCATACTACAGCTTCATATATTGTCCATTCTTTTTATTCACAGTTAGTTACATTCTATAAAGTCCCTGTAAAAACTGTACTTTTGAATACTGAACTGTTATTCCTAGGAGAAATAAAGGGTGAGGTTCCTATGTTATTCTGGTCACAATATTTTTCATCAACCAATCAATACATAACCTTTTCAATTGTATGTTTCTATTTATAGAAACTATATGTGTATATATATATAGAGGGAATATATATATATATATATGATTTACTACATTGAACTTGCTGCCAAAAACTCTACAACTCAACTCATGCCTCAATGAAGCTTTACTAATACACATTTTCTTTTCTTTTCTCATGCTTCCTGTTTTTAGGAATCATGAAAAAAATTGCTATTAGCTATTCATATACAGGTT
Source organism: Physeter macrocephalus (assembly GCF_002837175.3). Taxonomy (NCBI): domain Eukaryota; kingdom Metazoa; phylum Chordata; class Mammalia; order Artiodactyla; family Physeteridae; genus Physeter; species Physeter macrocephalus. Next base: position 139,695,320 of record NC_041214.2, on the reverse strand, counting down.
TTATGTGCAGAAGCATTTTTTAATTAGTTGGGTAAATACTTAAGAGCTCAGCTGATGGATTGTATGATGTCTGTGTTTAGCATTGTTAGAAACTGCCAGACTTTTCTAAATTGATTGTACCATTTTGCATTCTCCTAGCAATGAAGAAAAGTGCTGATAGTGTGCATATTTGTCAGCATTTGAAATTGTCAGTTCTTTGGGTTTTAGCCACTCAGATAAATATTAATTGGCATCTCCTTGTGGTTTTATTTGCCTTTGATTTGCATGTTAGTTGATGTTAAGCATCTATTCATACACTTATGTGCCATCTGTCTATCTTCTCTTATTTGTGTGAGTTCAGGTTTGTAGCTCATTTTAAAATTTGTTTGCTTTCTTTTGTTAAATTTTGTGTTATTTGTTTATTCTGCATATGATTACTTTATCCATTGTATAATTTGCAATTATTTTCTTCTAATTGGTGATTTGCCTTTTCATTTTTGTAACAGTGTCTCTCACAGAGCAAAAGCTTTAGTTTTCAATTTATCATTTTTTTTCAGATTGTAAATTTGGTGTTATATCTAAAAACCCCAAGTTACACATTTTCTCTTATAAATATCTTAGAAACTTTATAGTGTTGAATTTACCTTTAGGACTGTGATTCAGTTTGAGTTAATTTTAGTGTAAGATGCACATGTTAAGATTTTCTTTTTTTGGCATATGAACGTCAAATTTTTCTAGCATCATGTATTAAAAAGACTATCTTTCTACAGTGAATTTTCCGTGTAACCTGGTCAAATATCAATCCGCTTAATTTTTGTTTGTCTGTTTTTTGCTATCTTGTTTCTATTGCTTTATATGTCTATTCTTTTTCTAATACCACTCTTTTATTACTGTAACTTCATTGAAATCAGGTTATGTGAACCCTCTCACTTTGATTTTCTTTTTTAGGTGATTTTTCAAAAGTTTATTTTTCTTTTGCTTTAGCTATTCTAGCACCTTTGCCCTCCCATCTAAATTTTAGAAACAGTTTTCCAGTGTTTACAGAAAGCTTCCTGGGGTTTTGCTTGAAATTGCATTGAATTTGTAGATTAAATAGGGGATAATTGGAATCTTAATATTGAGTTCTTTCCTCAATGAAAACAGAATACCTCTCCAATGATACAGACCTTCTTTAATTACTTTAGCAATGTTTTCTAGTTTTCTATATGCAGATTCTATACGTTTTGATAATTTATGCCTAGGTATTTTCTTTGGTGCTATTATAAATGGTATTGTTTTCTTAATTTCATATTTCAGTTGTTCATTGTTGGTATATAGGAAAGCAGCCAACTTTTGTATATTGGTCGTGTATCTTATGATCTTATTCAGCATGTTTAATAGTTCCAGCAGTTCTTTTATAAATTTAGGAGTTTTCTAAGTAGACAACCATGTTGTTTATGAATAGGGAAGGTTTTTTCCTTTCAAATCAGAATGACTGTCTATTACTTTTCTTTCCTTACCATGCTAGCTAGCACTTCTCAAAATTTTTTGAAAGTAGTGGTGATAAAGGAGGGCATCCTAGTCTTGTTCTCAGTCTTAACAAAGAAGCATTCATTTTCTCACCGTTAAGCATGGTGTATTTTTTTTTTTACATATTTTTTATGTGAAATAAGTGTATTAGTTTGCTAGTGCTGCTGTAACAAAGTTATTTACACTGGGTGGCTTAAACAGCAGAAACATATCATTTCACAGTTCTAGGGACTGGAAATCTGAAATTAAGGTATTGCAGAATTGGTTCCTTTTGAATGTGATGAGGGGAGGATCTGTTCCAGGCCTCTCTCTTTGACTAGTAGACGTGATCTTCATGTTCGCATGGTGCTCTTCCTATATGTAGGGAGATTAGTCACATTGGAAAGGAGCTCACCCTACTCAAGTATGATCCTTATCTTAGGCTGACTGATTATAACTGCAATGACTCTTTTTATGTTAAGCTAACTATATTTTAAGTACTTTTAAAATTGACTAGTTGAGATAATACTCTGTATTAAAACTGCACACATTGTAAGCATACAATAAATTAGTTGACAAATGAATACACCTTTGCAGACACCACAAAATATCCCCTCATGCCTATTTGCAGTTAATCACAAACACCAGCCCAGCCTCAGGCAAACACTAAACTGTTTTCTGTTAGTAAAGATAAGTGTTTCTTATTATAAAATTATATATACACTCCCTTTTGACTTGTTTTTGATTTACCACATTGCTTTTTCATATTCATAAAAACTGTTTTAGATATCATTAGTTTAAACTTTTTTTTGCTGTGTAGTATTCCATTATATGGATAGACTACAAAGTATCCATTTAATTTCATAAGAAACTTCCATAAGAGTTTTCTATTTCTAAACTTTTTATAAGAGTTTTCCAAAATGGTTATACCCTTTTAAACTCCTATCAACAATGTATGGAAGTTTCCATTGCAATACATATTGGTCATCATAAAATTCCTATTGTAGGAATTTTTAATATTAGCCATTATAATTTAGGCATACCTCTATATCTTTTTGTTATTCTTTGCATTTTCTAGATAATTTTTTTTTGTTTATTGGCCATTTGTGTATTATTATCTTAGCAAAATATCTGTTCAAATCTCTGGCCTATTTTTACTTTTTGCCTTCTTTTGATGTATTGATAAAAGGGAGGGAAAAAATTTGCAAGATTAACATACTGATGAAGACTTGCCTGGAATGTCGTAATTCCAAGTATGTAAGTAAATATATCTTGCATTTACAGAAAAAGTAACTCAAAGGAAAAATGGCCCATATATATATATGTATATATGTATATATATATATGTATATATACATATATATGTATATATACACACATAGACAAATGTATACACATATATACATATATATGTATACATATATACACACATATATAAATATACACATACATATATATGTGTATATATATACATATATATGGCTAAACATTTACAATAAAATTTAATTTTTTAAGAAGGGTGCTATTTATAAGTTTATTTAAAACATAAATACTTTTTATTTTATGTATATTTAATTATCTAATTTTAGAACTTGTTTATCATTCAGTGAAATATTACAAATATATCTTTGTGTTGCAAAAGGCCAGTATTTTGAGGGTATTTGCCATCAGGGTTGGCAAATTTGTGATAACCTCAGATAAGCAATTATAGGCGTCATCACATAAAGTACAGAATTTAAATGAAGCATAGCTAATTATGGGTGTAGTTATAGTTGTCATAGAAGTCAGTTAAGCTAGTATAGGCATTCTAATAAATATTAACGCTGATAAATGGCACATCTGTTCCTTCTGTTTAACCTAGAATCATATTAATTGAAAAGGATTATATAAATAAATGGTTTTGAATGCATTTAACAAATACCAAGAAAATTTGTGCCTGTGTTCCAGAATCAACATGTTTTTGAAATAAAAAGTATTTCATTTCCACATCAAAGTCTAGATATCTGCTCAGGATAAACTGAACTTAGGGCAAAAATTAATTTAAAGTATGCCACATGACAGTTGTTAGAAGGAATATAATTTGGTTATTCACATGTTCTCCTATGTCCCACTTTCTGAACATAATTCATGATAAACATAATTTATCATGTTTTATATTTATTCAAAACATTCATAATTTAATGTAGAATAACATACTTTAATGTGAAATTAAACGTTAGAGTATTCATATCACAATGAATTTGAAAAATAACCTAATTCCAGTGTATACAATTTTGAGATAGAAATGTTTTAAAGTAAATGTTTTTATAGAAAACATTTTATAATAGAGTTCCTATAAAAAGTGATGTAATAGTCATTGAATAGAGATTTCAGAACTTTCTATTTTATAGCAAAGGAAAAAAAAAGATCTTTGTATGTTCAACTCACTTCTTGTAAAATAAGAAGGTAGACTAAATGCATCATTATTTTTAAACAGAGCATGTGTTTTTTCCTGGTAAATGTGCTTTTTGTGACATTTCCCTGTCTTAATAGTGTGACCAACCTTACAATTATTTATGTATCCAACATTGAAGTGATTATTTCTGGAGCACTCCTCTGAATATCCATCCCCCTACAGTCAGCTGTAAAATTTCTAGATTTATAATCTGAAAACATATAATTTTTGCCCTTTCTGTCTCTCTCATCTGAAATATTCTCACTCTGGAAAATCTTTAGGTAGAAATATTACCAAGCAATTGAAAATATGAGTCTAACACAGAGAATAGAAAACAATCTGGGTGAGAAAGATGACAGAAAGTAAGAGAGTGGAGAGGATGCTGTACTCTTTTTGGGAGCCTGGTTGCTCTACAGATAAGAGACACAAACATGGGATCACTTTCTGAGGAGATTATAATCCATATCAGAAAATACCAATGGACTCATGGAATATAATCAACAATCAGGATACATACACAAAAATAGAATGACAGTAAGTTACAGTTTTAACATCTGTTTATAAACATAACATTAAATATATATTTATATAAATATAAATATTTATATAAATATATATAAATATAAATATCCTAACTTGTTTATGCAAATTCATTAGAACATTGAACTTAGAAAAAGGGAGAGGTTTGAATCAATCCCATTTGAAATGTCACTGCTAATCTCTCTCTGTGCCAGTCCTCATCAAGGTTGACCTTCCTGATTGCCTGTTACAGCCTGACATAAATTCAGTGCAACCACCCCAGTGCTATAATTGACCTTTAAACACAGTGCAGTCATGATCCCTTTTAGTGATCTAATAATTCCATGGCATTAATATCATTTATTTGTCTCAGTAATTACTGTGAACTCCTTGTATTGTGTGTATCTTTAAAATAGGTTGAAGAAGAATAGTCTTATATTTCATCAAAATGGTATTATTTAACTATAACTTTCTAATGCATTATTTTAAAATAAATAACATTTGTTTTTCATTTGTGCAGGTAGGGCGAAATGAGGCGTTTGAATGTCTCTGACTATATCTATTATGTGTATGGTAAGAACAATTAACATGAGATCTACCTCAACTGTTATTAAGTGCACAATTTCAATATTAATTATAGTCAGTGTTGTACAGTGGATCTCTAGAACTTAATCATGTTGCGTAACTGAAACTTTATACCCTTGAATAGCTAGCCTCTGACAACTGTCATTCTACGCTATTTCTGTGAGTTCAGCTTTTTTAGATTCCACACACAGGTGAAATCATACAGTATTTGTCTTTCTCTAACGTATTTCTCTTGGCATTTGCATTCAGGGTCCATATGTGTTGATACAAATGGCAGGATTTCCTTCCTTTTATGGCTGAATAATATTCCCTTGTGTATCTATACCACATTTCTTTCTGCATTCATCCATTGATCCTTAGATCATTTCTATGTCTTGGCTGTTGTGAATAATGTTGCAATGAAAATGGGAATGCAGATATATTTTGATAATTTCTTTCATCCATATTTTGTGGTTGTTAGTGTACAGGTTTTTCACATCCTTGGTTGAGTGTATTCCTAAGTATTTTGTTCTTTTATGCTATTGTAAATGGGATGAATGGAATTGCTTTCTTAATTTCCTTTCCAGATAGTTCATTGTTAGTGTATAGGAATTCCTCTTAATTTTGTATGTTGATTTTATATTCTCCAGCTTTACTGAGATTGTTGATTAGTTCTAAAAGGTTTTATTGTAGCTCCTTTGGATTTTCTATATATAAGATAATGTCATCTGCAAAGAGATAATTTAATTTCTTCCTTTACAATTTGAATACATTTTATTTATTTTTCTTTACCTAATGTCCTTGCTAGTACTTCTGGTACTATAATGAATAGAAGTGGCGAGAATGGGCATCCTTGTCTTGTTCCTAATCTTAGAGGAAAAGCTTTAAAGTTTTTGACATTGAGTATGATGTTAGCTGTGGGCTTTTAATCTTTATTTTGTTGAGGTACAATCCTTCTGTAACTAGTAGTTGAGTTGTTGTTGGTTTTTTTTCATGACAGGATGTAGAATTTTGTTAAATGACTTTTCTGCATCTTTTGAGATGTTCATATGATTTTCAACCTTTTTTCTGTTAATGTATCACACACCGCATATAACAGTTAATTTGTAAATGCCAAACCACCTTGGCATCCCAAGGATAAATCCCACTTGGCCATGTTGTATGATCCTCTTAATGTGTGCTTTTGAATTCAATTTGCTAGTACTGTGTTGGGGATTTTTGCATTTGCATTTATCATGATATTAGCCTGCAGTTTTCTTTTCTTATAGTCTCCTTGTCTGGCTTTAGTAACTGGGTAATGTTGGCCTTGTAGAATGATTTTGGAAGTATTCCTTTCTCTTGTTTTTTTGAAAGAATTGAGAAGTATTGGCCTTAATTCTTCTTTAAATATTTGATAAAATTCACCTGTGAAACCATCTGGTCCTCCTGGGCTTTTCTTTGTTGGAGGAGTCTTTGATTGCTGATTCAATCTCTGAACTAGTTGTAGGTCTATTCAGATCTTCTATTTCTTCATGATTTAGTCTTGGTAGGATATATGTTTCTAGGAATTTATCCATTTCTTACAGGTTTTCCATTTTCTGGGTGTATGATCATTGTATTCTGTTTTGATGCTTGGTATTCCTGTGTTAACAGTTGTAAAGTGATTGATTACTCATTTTGAGTCTTCTCTTTTTCTTTTCTTAATGAGTCTAGCTAAGTGTTTGTCAGTTCTGTTTATTTTCAAAAAAAAACCCTTTTAGTTCTGTTGATTTATTCTATTGTTGTTCTCTATTTTGTTTGTTTCTGCTTTAATCTTTATTGTATCCTTCCTTCTGCTGTTTTTGGCCTTACTTTCTCCTTCATTTTTCTGCCTCCTTGAAATGTAAATTTAAATTGTTTGAGATATACTTTTTAAAAAATTTTAATGAAGACATTAGGCACAATAAACTACCCTGTTATTGCAACTTTTGCTGCATCCCATCAGTTTTTGCTATGTCTTGTTTTTGTTTTCATTTATCCCAAGATATTTTCGAATTTCATTTTGACACACTGGTTGTTCAGGAGTGTGTTATTTAATTTTCACATATATGAATTTTCCAGTTTTCATTCTGCAATTGATTTCTAGTTTCATTCCATTGTGGTCAGAAAAGATACTTGGCATGATTTCAGTCTTCTTACTTTTTAAAATAATTATGACCTAATGTGATTTATCCTGGAGAATGTAGTGTGTTCACTTGAGAAGACTGGGTGTTCTGTTTTGGTGGAATGTTCTGTATATGTGTGTTAGGTTTATTGATCTATGTTGTTGTTCAAGTCTACCGTGTCCTTGTAGACTTTCTGTTTGAAAGTTGTATCTATTATTGAAAGTTGGGTATCAAAGTCTCTTACTATTGTATTTCTCCCTTCATTTCTATCAATGTTTGCTTCATATATTTAAGTGCTGTGATGTTGGGTGCATATATGTTTATAATTATAATCCTCCCAGTGAATGGACGTTTCTATCACTATATAATGACCTTTGTCTCTTATGAGTTTTTGACTTAGTCTATTTTGTTTTTTATAAGTATAGCCACCCCTGCTCTCTTTTGATTAGCATTTGTATGGAATATCTTTTTTCTATCACTTCACTTTCAGCCTATATGTGTCTTTAAATCTAAAGTGGATATCTTGTAAACAGCATAGAGTTGTTGTTTTTAATCCATTCAGTCACTTTGTCTTTTGATTGAGGAGTTTAATCCATTTATGTTTAATTTATTGATAGGGAAGGAATTACTGTTGCCTTTTGTTTTCTTTCTGTCTTGTAGATCTTTTGTACTTCATTTCTTCTCTTGCTAACTTCATTTGTCTTTTTTTTTGGTAGTGACATCCTTTGATTCCTTTCTCATTTTCTTTTGTATTGTCTTCTTTGGGTATTTTCTCTGTGGTTACCATGGGGCTTATATAAACTATCTTATAATTATAGCAGTCTATTTTGAACTGATAACAACTGAAATCACATATAGAAAATCACTCCCAGAAAAATCAGAATGTTGGACATATGATCCAATTCTCTCCTCCCTCCCGAGGGAGAAACTTGGCATAGGTCCATAGGAAGGGATTATAGAAAGATGACATTTCCAATTTTCCTACTGGCTTCCATGTGGCTGGTTTCATGCTTGTCCAGAATGCAGCAACCTCTCAGGCAGTTTCTGAATTTCTCACAAAGGGAATTGGTCTGTGTATTATTGTTGAATTGACATCTTCATGGAAGGAAGGATGGTCCAGAGCTTCCTATTCCACCATATTGCTGGTGTCACGTTCTGACTGTATCTTAATAAAAATAAATAACTGGTTGTCAGAATGAATTTTAAAAATACACATTAAATTTTATAACATGTTGGATAAAATATTAAGACCCTAAGGCTAACTAAACAATAAGATTTATTTAGGTAAAAATTAATAAAATGTTATTTATAAATCCAGATATTCAACTTAATTGTTCAGGTTCATTCATACTTTTGACATTGATTATAAAGTCTACACTAGGAACTCTATTTTACTCTTATTCACCTTCTCAATCATAAACTTGAATATAAGAGTTGGTTTACATGAGCTTTGCTGCCCTTACTTTGTTAAACCTGGAGAAAAATATTAAAATATAAAATATATATTATGTCCAAAACTTATAACCACAAAGTAATGAGCCTTCCAAGAGTGGCACTTTACATATTTTAACAGAATTTACTACGTTTCTTCTAACTAAAGATCTTTTAAAAAGCCTTTGAATTAGCTAAAATCAATTTAACAAGATCTATGAATTTAGAAAATAGGCTCAATATTGAAGGGAAGGCATGGAAGAAAAGAAAGTTCCCTTGATAAACCTTTTTAAAAAAACAAAATATAAACACACAAAAACCTATGGCATACTTGTTTCATAATTAGTGAGAAAGAGCATGACTACGCATTTAACAACAGAAAACAAAGTTAACTTAATACAGGAGTAGTGAGTTAATAGGATAGAAAAGATGTTTTAAGAACTCTGTTTATGTCAGTTAAACTTGTTTTAATGAATGTTTAGATCCTTTCTAACTTTGTGTGTCTCAGCACTAGTCAATCAAACATTATAATTTATTATTATAATTATAATCAAACCTTATAGATTTGCAATTAAAATAATACTTATATTGGGATTCTAAGTCATTTTTCTAAAAGCGAAGTTTGTTTTATAGTATAACTATTTACTATATATACTGTGTACTGTACTATATACTAGCATTTTATTTTTTCTTATGGTTTAGTATAAAATTATTTCAAATTTATGAAGGAAGAAAATTTTATTTTTCTAGTAATACTCAAGTAATAAGATCCTAGGAAATGTATGTGGATTTATTGATATGACAAAAATACATACCTATAGCTATATTTTAATGTGGTTTTTGGGGGTGCATTTAACCATATGTATTATGTCTGTTTTTCTCTTAAAATTTTTGTGGTTAAATAATTTTAATAATATATTCAAGTAACAAATTTTAAAGCAGAAAATAGATTCTGTTCTCCCCTGTGTTAAGATGTGAAAACAGACCTGTCACATAATTTTGATGTTTTCGTTGTATAGTCTTAACATTTGTTTCTTAGCACATATCATCATAATTTAAATAGCACTAACATAGTAAAGAAAAGTGTCAGATTAAGGCTACATTTAAACACTAAAATGTAAAGGAAGAAGACATGTTTTCTTTATGTAATGTGAGGCGTTGATGCTACCAATTACAGATTTTAAACAAGTGTTGATGGTATCCAACATGGAAAAACTTTATAGACTATTTGGAAAGCTGAGGGGAATACTGTGCTTCCATCTTAGCTAGTCAGTGCATTAATTTTGCCATATATATCTGATTATTTGTACTACAGGTTTAACTGGTTAGTTTTCCTCTTTGCCAGTTGTGTTTGAAGACTATAATGCTTTTCAGGAAAAGTAGCCCTAAAAGTCTCTTAAATTCTTCTATGGAAAAATAAATAGTACAACAAATGGGAGCATTGATCAAAGGATTCCCCACACCACTTCTCTGAAGTGTTGATAACACCTCAGTCCCAGGACTATTTTTAAGGTTATATTGGATGATATCTATAAAAACAGAATTCTAACATCATTTTTATATTGCTTTGCTGGAGAATGCTTTGCTCTAGTCTTACAGGAATCCTGGCTAAGAGTGGGGTGGGGTTTGGGAGGCTAGGTGAAACTGAAATGAGATGAGAGAGGTAGTTCCCAGAATGCCTGAGAAGATGTGACAGTGCAACAGGGTATAGCTGTACTTCAGTGGACAATCCTAGGCTCTCTAAAGCACATTCCAGGTGGAGAAAAAATATATATAATGTCTTTACTTATATTTTAAAACTCATGACAAACTGCAAAAATGACTTTCTCGTTCTGTTTGGCAAAGTAATATTTACTTGGATGAGCAAAGACTGTATTTGCAATACCAATTCTTTAAACACTACTTTCCTTTAATGTCAAGACTGTTCACTTAATTCAATGTGACCATAATTTTAGGCTTTTCAGATATGGATACATGACATCTGATTGCCAGGTAAATGCCCATGAAATCAATCTTCCATGCCTTCTTTAAACCATTTATGCAAGTTATCACTTTATAAAACTGTAATTTTTATGTTCACCTGTTTTCTAAATAAAATACAGTCACTCCCTGAAGAATTGTTAGTTTTCAATTATAACAGTCATTGCTTGATGTTCAAGCTATATGCCAGACATACTGATGAAGAAAATCTGGTTTTCTTCTCGACTCTTTTTTTATATATGTTTTTATATCAACAATATTTAAATCATTAAAAAACATTATTAAGAATCTCTTAAAGGCAGTAAATAAGAGAAGGTCCCTGAATCTGGAAACATGCTATTTAAAAACTCAGAGTCAAACATAGCTCTACAATATGCTTTCCTTATAGGATTTGTTGTGAGAAGTTATATATGAAGATTGCATAGAAGTGTGCCTCGAATTTAGTAAATACTATGAGTAATATAATAGTTAGTAATTATTAATATAGTATTTAGTAATTATTACATCCATTCACCAATAAAGTTGCCTCAAAGTGGCTTTGCATTGGTATATCCAGATATAGAGGACTGCATAAAGTAATGATTTTCATAATGCAGGTCATAACCTATAACTGGGTCATGAAGGCAATTTAATGAGTTATCTCTACTTTTAAAATAAATGTGAAATAGGATAGACTGTAATTGAATAGACTGAAATATAGTGTATATTGCTTAAAGCATGGATGTTGATTATTTTTTCTCCAGTTTTATTGATACATAATTTACATAGAGCATTGTATAAGTTTAAGGTGTACAGCATAATACATTATGATCATTTTAATATTAATTCTTCCAATTTATGAGCACAGGATAACTTTTCATTTGTTTGTATCTTCTTCAATTTCTTTCATCAGTATCTTAGTTTTCTGAGTACAGGTCTTTTATCTCCTTAGTTAGATTTATTCCTAGGTTTTTATTCTTTTTGATGCAGTTGTAAATGGGTTGTTTTCTTACCTTCTCTTTCTGATAGTTCATTGTCAGTCTATAAAAATGCATTGGATTTCTGTATATTAATTTTGTATCCCAAATTGTACTGGATTAAATCACTAGTTTTAATTTTTTGGCATCTTTAGTATGTTCTGTATACAGTATTATGTTGTCTGCAGACAATCACAGTTTTACTTCTTCCTTTTAATTTGGATTAGTTTTATTTATTTTTCTTTTCCGATTGCTGTGGCCAGAACTACCAATACTACGTTGAATAAAAGTGGCAAAAGTGGGCATCCTTGTCTTGTTCCTGATCTTAGAGGAATTTTTCAAGGTTTTCACCTTTGAGTATGATGTTAGCTATAGGCTTGTCATCTACGGCCTTTGTTTGTTGAGGTATGTTCCCTCTATGCCCATTTTGTTCAGAGTTTTTATCATAAATGGATGTTGAATTATGTGAAAAGCTTTTCTCTGTCTATTAAGATGATAATATAATTTTTATTCTTCAATTTGTTAGCATAGTGTATCACATTGATTGATTTGTGGATATTAAACCATCTTTAAATCCCTGGGATAAATCCTAATTGATCATGGTGTATGGTTCTTTTAATGCATTTTTGAATTTGGTTTGCTAATATTTTGTTGAAGATTTTTACATCTAGGTTTCTCAGTGATACAGGCCTGTAAATTTCTTATTCTGTGATTTCTTTGTTTGGTTTTATTATCAGGGTGATACTGGCAACTTAGAATGGGTTCAGAAGCATTCCTTCCTGTGCAATTTTTTGAAATAGTTTGAGAAGAATAGGTGTTAACTCTTTAAATGTTTGGTAGAATTTACCTGTAAAGCCGTATGGCCCTGGACCTTTGTTTATTGGGAGGTTTTTTTGTTTTTTTTTTTAAATTACTGATTCAATTTAATTACTGGTGATCACTCTTCATATTTCTCTTCCTGATTCAGTCTTGGGAGATTGTACATTTCTAGGAACTTGTTTATTTCTTCCAGATTGTCCATCTTATTGGCATGTACTAGTTCCTAGTAATCTCTTGTGACCCTTTGTATTTCTGTGCTGTCATTTGTAACATTCTTTATTTCTGATTTTATTTATGTGGGTCCTGTCTCTTTTTTTCTTGATGAGTCTTGCTAAAGGTTTATCAATTTTGCTTCTCTTCAAAGAACCAACTCTTAATTTATCTTTTCTATTGTTTTTATTCTCTATTTCACATATTTCTACTCTTTATGATTTCATTCCTTCTAACTATGGGTTTTGTTTGTACTTTTTCTAGTTTCTTTAGGTGCAAGGTTAGGTTGTTTATTTGAGATTTTTCTTGTCTCCTGAGGTAAACCTGTATTACTAAACTCTCCTCATAGAACTGCTTTTGCAGTATCCCATAGATGTTTGATCTTAAATATTTTCTTTCAGATTATGTGTATATCTGTATCATAGGCATGCATGACATATATGGTTTCAGTGTAAAATATTTTTTTCTTATTATGGTCAAATATAGATAAAATTCAAAGGTCTAAGTTAAATCATCTAAAGATCTAACCTTAGGAATCTTTGATATTTGTCCTGAAACTTTATTCTTAAAGTGGTCATTTAATTTTATTTTGAGAACATTTTTTTCTAATTGATAATAAAGCATCAATGTCAAGAGAAATGGAAGAAAATTGAAGACACTTTTAACATATATCTTTACTTAGTAGTCTATTATTATTTATTACAATGATCATTTTCAAAAGGGCTAAATAAATATTGGGAGAGTAGCAACAGGAACAATTTATAAAACTTTCTGGTAATTCTAAAGGAAAATTTAAGAATATGCATTTTTTTTTCCAGATTCAAGAATTGGATTTCTATCTAATATGATTTACATATTGTCAATAAGTTTATAATCCATGTCAACAACTTTTGTGTGTTCCAAAGTATTTGTCTTAATACACTTTTATTTACCTTTGAAAGAATTTTCATTAGTAATATTTGAGAATGGAAGAGCTAGGGCTCAATATTTTAGGGTTGACTAGATATTTTTGTAGGAAGAAATTTTTCTTTTGATTGTCCCTTTAAATGGGATTATTGCTCTCTAAAAATGTGTGCAGAAAATAATGAGAAACAAATTTTACAAATTATTAATCTATATTGTATGTCTAATAAAATTTTGTGGACCTAAAATTGTTCTAAGATATAGTTTGTTGATTAAAAAAATCCACAACTTAAAATGACCCAATTGATTCCCAGTAACTTAATTGCATATAATTAAATATAAAACATTAAGCTAGCACAACAAAACCCAACATCCAACAACATGAAATTTGATAAACAATTAAAAATTGCCAGGCATTCAAACAGTAGAAAATTATTACCCACATACATGTAAAAAAATCACTAGGCCGGATTAAGAAATGAGCAAGATAATAGAACTAGCAGAAAAGGACTTAAAACAACTATTCTAAACATGATACTTCTTATGTTCAAGAAGTGGAAATGTAAACATAAAGAGTAATAGAAAAATTAAAACTCAGAGAAAACACTGATTAAAAGCACAGTATCTAAAATCAAAATGTCACTTGATGCAAGTAATAGGAGATTAGACACTTCAGATAAAAAGATCAATGAACTTGAAGATACAGTGATAGAAACCACCCAAAATTAAGGGCAGGAAGACAATAAATAGAGAAATCAGTGATCTGTGCTGCATTATCAAGCAGTGTTAAAAATGAGTAATGAGACTTCCAGGAAGGAGAAGTAAGAGAAGGGAGACTAAAAAAAAATTGACGTGTGTGTGTGTGTGTGTGTGTGTGTGTGTGTGTGTGTGTGTGTGTGTATTACAATTTGATAAAAAGTTACTAACTCAAAAGAGAAGGGAGACTAAAAAAAAATTGACTGTGTGTGTGTGTGTGTGTGTGTGTGTGTGTGTGTGTGTGTGTGTATTACAATTTGATAAAAAGTTACTAACTCAAAAGTCTAAAAGCTCCGTGAATCCAAACCAGAATATACGAAGGCATATTAGGTATATTCTGTACACCTAGCAGAATATACCTCTGCTAAGGCATATCACAATCAAATTGAAGAAAGTAAATGTTAACTTAAAAATACTATTAAATACAGAGAAAAAATAACATGTTAGAAGAGCAAAGATGATTAACAACAAACTATTTGTCCAAAAAGTACAAATAGGAGGGGGTTGGAAGTTATAAAGCTCACAGAAAGCTGAAATAATTCATGTCTCTGTCTGCTCAGGTTGCTATAACAGTATAAAATACTGTAGATTGAGTGGCTTAAACAGCAGAAATATGTTTCTCATAGCTCTGGAGGCTTGAATTCTGAGATAAGGGTGCCAGCATGATCCGGTTCTGCTGAGAACTCTTTCTGGCTTGCAGAAAGCCTGCTTTCTCTGAGCTGACTATACATTTGATGGGGAAGGATGGAGAGAGAACTATGTTCTTTTACCATCTGATGCTACATGAGGACTAACCTCCTGACCTCATCTAAACCTAATTACCTTCCAAAGGCCCCGAAGTCTGACTGATGTATCCTGCTTTTTATATGATTAATAGATCTATTTTTGTTCATTTCCAGTATTACCACTTTACTCAAAGTCACAATCATGATGCCTTTCTAAACTCACTCACACTTTTCCCTTTACTTATATTATATTCAGATCATGCCAGGCTTTTATTGTTGCTACTCAAACACCCAGCGTGGTCTGATTTAATGCTTTCTCCCCTCTGCTGGTGAAACTCTTCCCCTGGATCTTGTCACGGTGGACCTATTCTGCTTAATCAGCTTATCAGCCACTTCCATTGAGGGGTCTTTGTTACTAATGTTACTCACTTCCAGTCATTGTACATCCCATTTATAATAATTACTACTAACTGTACATCTTGTTCATTTATTTATGTTTTAGTCTCATTGTTTGCCCTTTAACAGTTACCAAGGTACCAACAATCTTGTCTATATTCCTGTATGTAGAAAAATTCTTTGGAAGCAATTGTTGTTCAACAAACAATTGTTGAAAATGTTTCCTTGAATTATTCTAGCACTCTTCCTGCTGTTTCAATTAGTTTCTTTATTTTTGTTTTCTTTCTAGACTTGACTGTTTCATTTCATTATTTAATATTTCAGTCAGACTGACAGGTTTTGAAATATAAATATGGTCATGTCATTATAGTATCAGTGGATTGAGTTGAACTTAACTTTGCTTAGAAAGCCCAGTCTGATCCAGTACTCACAGATGTGCATGCATGCACACACAAACACACCTCACACACTCACATCCACACTTACGTCCACATGCTGTTGTAGATTATCATCTCATCTTCCAATTTAGACATCAGGAAAGCCTTCCCTAAACTCTACCTCACCAGCCTCCCCCTTAGCCCTCCGCTCCATATATAGATGGTCATTCGTTATGTTCTCCTGTAGAATACTCTGCTTTAACTTCCTGTAACACAAATCACTCCATAGCTTAACTGCCCGTTAATACACAACATTATGAGTTCCTTGAGGATGGATATTTTTTGATTTTCATTTTTCCTCATTATTCTTTGTGCTTTGCATGTTATGAGCAATTAATGTATACCCAATGTATAAAAGTACTCTAAAACTCTCTGTTCTCATCTCCTATTATTGATTATAAGAAAACTGCTTCCGTGAGATCTTATCTTCTAAAGATACCTTGCATCCTTCCCTCCTTGCCATCACTAATGTGATTCCCTACATAAAATGCATCCCTGTCCTTCCTCTCAGTTGTTCAGTCTTCTGATTTAAAAGACAAGAACAAAAAACTTCAAGCCTGCATTGAGGCTTTTTTCCTTCCTTCTGTGATCATTTAATCATCTATCCAGAGTGTCATGTTTCCTCGTCTGAATTCTTTACATAGTATTATATTCATCAGTTACAGTTGAAGTCTTCAGATTACAGTTAGATTTTATTTGAAATTACATTTGTTAATATGTGTGTATATATATATGTCGTATTTAGGATAAAAAACTATTATTCGTTTTTTAAACTTTGGTATTATCTAATGCACTACTTGTATAAAACACTCTTAATGATTATTTAACTGTGGTTTCCTAATTTTGGATAATCTTACCATTGACTCTGGTCCCTTAAAAAGAGATTCTTGGGCGAATTTGCACATGGAATCAAAGTCTTCATGAGAATCTCTGTTTCCAACAAATACTTAAAGTGAATCTGAGGAAGAGAAAGATTAGAAAGCACTGGATTATTATTATTCTGCACCCCAGTCAATTCATATTCTGCTCTACTTACTGTTTTATACTTTCTCTTCTTAGTTTCCCAGTACTGGCTCTCCATTTTTTATTCTTAGCTAATAAACCTACTTTTTTATTTCACTGAAAAATGGAAGCAATTAAAAAGAACTTTTATGTGCTCCCTCTACCAAATTTTGTGACCTCCTTTGTTCTTACCCATATATTCTCTAACTTTCTTCCTCTTACAGCAGTTGAATTGTCCATGCTCCTGAGTAAGGCCAGTATCTCCACTTGACCCTGTCTTTCCAGAATCATCAATTTTCCCTTCTCTAAAAACAAAAAAAGCAGAAAAAAACACTGGATTATTTTATTTCCTGCTATTGACAGAGTGAAATATATTCATTTAAATACAAAATCCACACAACATTCTACTTCATTTATAAGGTTTGAACTTATAAGGATGAACTCTACTGAGAGCATTACATTTTAAAATTTATTTGCTTTTTATACATTGTAATTTTGTCTTTGAATTCACTAGTCTGAAAATTGTGCTATTTTAATTGTCAACACACACACACACATACTGCTTCTTTATAGTGTACAACAAAAATGTTAAATTGAGCTCATTTGAACTATAAGTTGATATTTTGACTACTCAAGGTAGCATAAAAATGTTTAAGTAATTTTCCAATTTTGTTTGCTTTTTTATTAATAAAAAAAATGATCTAAAAACATGTAATGCCTTGGTTTCCTGAACATAATTATATTGTACGTTAATATTACTGTGATAATAGTGATGGTTTAATAGAAAGGAAAAAAATAAGATTTCAAATAAAATTCTATTTTTTAGCTGTTCTTGTTTAGCACATTTTATTTAGAACATATGATACTATAAATTAAATAGCAGGGGTTTGTTTAAAAACAAGACACTGAATTTAATTACTTTGAATTCAAATTAATGAAAATTGCATCAAAGACAGCATTTCATTCTACTGAGGATGTCTAGTCCTTTCAAACTATCCATTAAAAAGATTGTTTAATTAACAAGAATTTTGGTTTTTATCCATTTTTAAAGCTTTTAGAAAGCCTTGAAACCAAATTTAAACAACAAAAGATATGTATATGTATAGAATAATCTAGCCTGGTAGGTACCATGCATTGCTTCTGAAATGCTTCAGCTGAACCTACTTAAGCAAGCATTCCTCAGGCTTGAAAGAACGTCATTTAAACCTATTGCGACATCATCTGTCAAAATGATATCTCAGTTACACAAAAACTTCCCTCTACATCAGAAATCCATTAACCACTGATCCCAAATAACAGAGCTAACATAATGGATGGCTGAATCTCTGCCTGGAATTAGGGTTGGCTTATAAGGCTGACTAAGCAAGCATTGTAAACTGAATGGAACCAAGAATAAGATAAAGTTTATAATATAGACAAAATAGGCAAAACAGTAAAGGGTGAAATAGTACTTTAAAATTACAAACAATTTATATTTTTACCTCAGAATATCTGGTTATTTTATATATGTGTTAAACTATTATTTGAAATAACATGGTATTTAGTTAAAATACTACCAAACCCTGTACCATGCTTATGACTATTCTAAGAGCTTTACAAGTATGAACTAATATAAATCCCACAAAACCTGTTGAGGTGGAGACTTTTACTATCCTGTTTTTCCACTTGGAGGAACTGAGACCCAGCGATTTGACTTAGTTCACACAGCTAGACAGTGGAGGATCTAAGATTTGTTCCCAGACATTCTGGCTCCAAAGACCATGCCCTTAACCCTGTTACACTACAATCTTTCAAATCAATCATTAGTAAAATGTGTTTGGTAAAACACACAGATTAGGTTTTATCCAACATAAAGCATCAAACAGGATATTGTGTCCATGCTTTTCATAAGAATGAGCTAAAATTTTAAATCCTTGAAAATCCAAGATGCTGATATCATATACTATAACACAGCAAAGTTTGAGGAACATATGTAGTAGTAAATTTGGCAAATGAATATTCTAGCACAATTGAAATAAAAATGGTAGTTAAATATTTCCAAATGACTGCAAGTGAGCTGAGGATTTACAGGAACTACTGATTATTAAGGAGCCATTTACTGTGAACAATTTAGCATAGGCTGCTATCCAACAGGTTGAGATCTCTGGCTCTGGAGTAAGACAGACTTCGGTTTGCTTCCCAGTCCAGTCACTTATTGTAAGTCTAAAGAATTTATTTTCCATGTCTCAGCCTGTTTCCTCACATGTAATTACCAAGAGTCTTTACCTCATAGATTTTCATTACTAAAAAAGTGAATGTAAAATGCATAGCTTAAGGGCTGGTACACAATTAGCACTCGGTAAATGCTAGACATTTTCTTGCTTATTAATTATAAGTTATTAAGCAATATAGGAGGCAGCAACCCATATGTAGAATAAGACTATAAATTTAATGATTAGTAATCTGTATTGGTTTGATTCTGTGTATCATTTTATGTGTGCTTGAGTTTAAAATGCTTCTATACCTTTACCCAAATCTTTTTACATGTATCCAATATATTTTAAAGTGTATTTAGTCAAATTTCACCAAAACCTGATGAAATAATTACAACTTGGCAATGATACCAGTTAAGAAGTTAGCAAGCGTTAAGGTAATATCAAATGTTGTCTCTTTTTGGGAACACAGTTTTACTATAATTTTCTAGCAGCTGAGTCTACACATGTAATCAGGTTACTCCTAAGTCCCTGTATTAGTCAGGGTTCTCCAGAGAAATAGAACCAAAATAATGTGTATATAGATCGTAGATTTATTTTAAATAATTGGGTCGTGATTGTGAGGTTTGGTAAGTCCAAAATCTGCAGGGTAGACCAGAAGGCTAGAGTTCCAGGGAAGAGCTGCCTTCTGAAGGCAGTCTGCTGGCAGAATTCTTTCTTGATCTGGGAAGGTAGATCTTTAAACTGATTGGATGAGGCCCACCCATATTATGGAGGATAATTTGCTTTATGCAAAGTCTATTGACTGGAATGTTCACCTCATCCAAAAAATACCGTCACAGAAGCAGCCAAAATAATGTTTGATCCGGCACTGGAACACTATGGCTCAGACAAGTTGACACATAAAGTTCATAATCACAGTTCCCTTTAGAGTATATAATCTTCTAGCCATCATTTTTAGTGTCATAGTATTGAAGTGTAAAGCATGTCTGGATATTCAGGGTGACTTCATTTTTCTTGCAGTGAATATTTTTGAGCCCAACTTTGTTCCCCAAAGCTACTGGCCCTAAAATTTTTCCCATTAAATAGATAATCTATAATGATGTAACTGGGTAAGATTAAGTAATATTTTAAAATTATATTTACACATTCACATTTGAAATTATAGATATATATGGAATCTCAGTGTTATTGAAATGATACTTTTTACATAAATGAATTAAAGTAATTCCAAGTAGTATTGGCCAGCTTTAGTGAATGAGTACATGTTATTTGTTAATTACAGGGTTTCAATAATGTAGTTGTTCTGTTATGGCTTTTGCTTAAGTTTACATTTTTGGTGAAAGCAATGTAATTCTTTCAATATCAGTGTGTGTGTGTGTGTGTGTGTGTGTGTGTGTGTGTGTGTCTTGTGTGAACAGGGAGCAACAAGCAACATTTCTGCACCTCAATGGATAGATCAGTGATTACATCTTAGGTGCACAATATGCTTTGATGCTATTATATGCATTTATTATTTTGTACATTGCCTGGTAAATATGTAGTAGACCAGTTCAAATATCTAAAGAACTGGAACTTATAAACCTGTCATTTCAACAAAGATATTATGAGTACCTATCAAATTTGTGCTAGGCAGTGTGCTGAAAAGAAGGATACAGCGGTAAATAAGAAAAAGTGCTATCTTCCAGAAGTTTACAATCTTATAAAATTTACCAAAAATTGGTATACACTACATGCTATACTTAATATTTGCACAAGTAAATGTACTAATATTTTGCAGAAGAAAAAATGTCTATATTAAGAGAAAAGCTTCATAGAGGTATATAACTCTTTGCAAAAGCTTAAATGATAATTCCTCCAAAATTACAAGGGGTTGGATATGTCCAAAAAACATAGAGTAACCTGACCTTTTTAGAGTTAAATCAGTTAAATGACACTGACTGGGGTGTGTGTGTGTAGCCTCTAAAACAAAAAATTCTACAAAGCTTTTTAAAAATGCTCAGCCTCTTGGGGTAATTCCCTGGCAGTCCAGTGGTTAAGACTCCAAGCTTCCACTGAAGGGGGCACCGGTTCGATCCCTGGTCATCAGGGTACTAAGATCCCACATGCCTTGTGGTGCGGCCAAAAAATAAAAATAAATAAAACCAAACAACAACAACAACAAAAATGCTCAGTCTCTATAGGTTGCTCTGTTTCTGTCTTAGTTCCCTGAGGAAGCTAAAGGAATACTTCTGTACCATATTAAACATACATTTCATTCAAAGTATTCAAAGGAATACTGCTATACCATATAAAACATACATTTCATTATGTACTATCTTAATGAAAGGATAGTACATTCCTTTGTACTGTCTTCCAAAGGAAATCCCCAAATTGAGTGAATTCAGCACAAGATGAACCTATACCTTTTGTAGCTTTGAAATGCTTCAGGATTTTTTTTTTTTTAAATTTCAGAAGTGAAGAAATTCTGGATATTCTTAGACAACCTGATAGCTGAAAACAACAAACAACTGGGCTTTGAATAAAATTTATCTACAGGTATTCAGGAGGAAAATAACAAATGCAGAATTCATTATTATCTTTGGACATGATAGAGCAGAGTGAGACTGCATTTAATGCTTTATTAGACATATAAAATTGATTTACAATGAGAATATATTTAAAATCTTGTGAGTGATCATTAAAGTTTTATTTGGCAAATTACATATTAATACTCTCTGCTGTGGTCCATGCTAGAAATGGAAGCAGTGCCAAAACAAACTGCACTGGATTAGAAATTCAAATTGAAACCAAAATGTCACATAGGAGAGAGACCTGGTCTAGTATACTGGTAGGTTCTGAATTGTAATTATTGTAATTATTATAATTAATTAAGTACTATGAATTATAGTTTATTCAGTATGTTTCCCTCCCTCTCTATTACATATGTGCATAGATAGATAGATAGAACGAGTGCATTTTAGGACAAAATATTCAATGCCATCTTTTTGCCAAGTCTAAGTTATCACTGAAAGCCCAAAGAAGAGTTTGATGATGGGCTTTTACACATCATATAATGGTATTTTTTAACAACCAGTTTAAAACAAGAGTTAATTTGGTTTTTATTCCCATTTGTATGCTCCAACAAAATTGCCTTTCTGTGTGTCAATTTATGTATGTGTGTGTGTGCGTTTACAAAGTCATATTGAATTAGAGTTGGGTGCATGTAATACTCATTCACAAAATTTTCTGTAGCTTCTTGATTAAATGAATTATTTTTCAGATTCAGTATTTTTTTTTTTTTTTTAGAATTTCCAACAGTCTAATTTGGTTGAGTTTATGTTACAAAGCAAGTATTTGTTGAATGAAATAAATGCTCATCTACAAAATTCAAGTGATTTTGTAACTCCTATAAATATATGTTCCCACCTTTGTTTATTTTCTCATCTTTAGTAGAACTCTGATGCAACAAAACATTCTATTTTTTAAATAGTTAATTGTATGATTTTTAGCCATATTTGCTAAGGTATTACATCCTTCACTCTTTAGAATTCCAACAGGATGCTTTACTAATGAATGAATGATCACTGAGTGTTACTGTTGAATAAAACAAGAATCTAAAACTTGCTACCGTAGCACATGCCATTCACAACATAATGAAGCCCAGTGATGAATATGAGAAAGCACACTGGTTTTCATTGGAGAACCTTCTGACCTCACTTGTATGCAAAGTGGTTAATTGTTAAACAGTATGCCCTGAATAAACAGTTTCTAGTTCTACCGCTAATGAAGGCTTCCTTTTGAGACCAATTTAATTGAGTAGCAGAAAAAGTGAATTTGAAATTATTGTCCATCTGTTTTACATGTATACAGAAGATAAACTGTTCTTTAACATTCTACATGATTTCTTAAAGTTAATATAACTTCACATAAATTCTTTTATTTTTAAAGAATCTTTTGAGGATATTGTAATGAGAGTTTTTCATTAAATATATAAATATTTATGAAGTTATTCATTTATATTCTCATTCTAAAGAGGTTGGGAATATAGATACAAAATTTAAATAGAATAGAAGCTTATAGCAATGTACGGAGATAAAAATAAACAGTTTAAACACACAGAAACAAATATACATATTTATACTTAAACATATTTTCAGTTGATATGAGAAGTGTGTAGATGGCACTCTAGGAACAGAGAGAAAAAATAACCCAAATTGCTTGGGAAGAGGGTGAATCACAAGAGATAAAGAAAAGGAAATTTTTGAGCTTAAACTTTATGTGCAAATTTTTCTGATATGCTATAGTTTGTAGAGGATATTCAGGAAAGAAGAAGGAAAGTAAGTACAAAATTATAAATGCTTATATAGTGTTTATTGTGTAAATATAATGATATTAGTAGAAAGATTGGTTTTATTGGAGAGTCTCCAGTGACAAGTTCGTGTTGAATTATGAAGGGTCTTGTATAACATTTAAAGATATTTTGTTTTATACCTACAGGCTGTGTGGAAATATTGAAGGAGTGACACACAAAAATATATATTCGTGTTAATCTCTGAACATATTATATAGTCACACACATATATATACACACATTTGTTTTTTTGAGATATATTTGATTTGCAGTCTTACATAAGTTACAGGTGTATAACATAGTGATTCACAATTTGTAAAGGTTATATTCCATTTATAATTATTATAAAATATTGGCTATATTCCCTGTGTTATACAGTATATCCTTGTAGCTTATGTTATTTATTTTAAACATAATAGTATAAATTCTTAATATGATAAATACGGTAGTGGTGTGGATAATGAAGTAAGCTGGCTGTGGTGAGTTGTTAAAATGCAGTTGAGCAAACATGGCAAAGTCCTGATTTAGAACAGTGACAGTGGGGATAGAGAATTGGACAGAATTTGAAAAACTACTTAGTTGGGACATCTATCAATACTTGGCTATTGAACAAGAGCAGAAAATGAGAGAAATATGAAGAAAAATTCTGATCTGTTGATGGGATACATGTCAATCTCTCTCCTCTACTCCCTTATTTACTTTCATGTGGTTTTCAACTATATAAATTTAGTTAAGAAGCAAGGTACATATTTTTGATGATTTATTCATTAAATAAATTTTATGGAACATAAGCAAATGCTCTATTAGCATATATATTTACTCTTTGTAAAACAAAACTCATTGATTTGTGAGAACTGCACCAGAAACATTATACACACATTTGTTTATCACTATCCTTGACAGGATATGTAAATGATAATTCTGTATGAAAGTGATTTTTAAATTATAGTCAGCCTGTTTTTCTTTTCTTTTCATTGATAAGTATTATTTCAAAATTATGTAAGGGAAATAGTATTATTTAAAACAGTATCAGTGTTTAATAGTTATATATTCTTAAATAACACAGCTTAAAACCACTTTTCCCTTACCACATTAAATAACATAATAAAGTAAGTCATGACTGTATTGATTTGAGGTAACCAATATCATACTCATGAAATGCTCACATCATAAAATATACAGAATGAAATTTCCTTCAGAAGATAGGACTAGAGCTTAAAATAAATATTTCAGAGATAAATATTTGTGAATAAACTAAATATGATTTAGAATTGAAAGTATAGGCTAGATGATACCGAATTTATTTCCAATTAACTAAAAAGGAGTTAAGAAAGAAATTTTCCCTAGGCCCTTTAAATGTGATAAAAAATTATTTTCTTGGTGAAATTTGCTCATATAATTATTTGAGAAACATGAATAAAGCACCTCTGGAGGACAGTCAAGTAACACAATTAAAAATCTATTGAAGTTACTGCCTGGAGAGGGTGTGGAGAAAAGGGAACACTCTTGCACTGTTGGTGGGAAGGCAAATTGATACAGCCACTATGGAGAACAGTATGGAGGTTCCTTAAAAAACTAAAAATAGAACTACCATACGACCCAGCAATCCCACTAGAGAACTGCACCAGAAACATTATACACACATTTGTTTATCACTATCCTTGACAGGATATGTAAATGATAATTCTGTATGAAAGTGATTTTTAAATTATAGTCAGCCTGTTTTTCTTTTCTTTTCATTGATAAGTATTATTTCAAAATTATGTAAGGGAAATAGTATTATTTAAAACAGTATCAGTGTTTAATAGTTATATATTCTTAAATAACACAGCTTAAAACCACTTTTCCCTTACCACATTAAATAACATAATAAAGTAAGTCATGACTGTATTGATTTGAGGTAACCAATATCATACTCATGAAATGCTCACATCATAAAATATACAGAATGAAATTTCCTTCAGAAGATAGGACTAGAGCTTAAAATAAATATTTCAGAGATAAATATTTGTGAATAAACTAAATATGATTTAGAATTGAAAGTATAGGCTAGATGATACCGAATTTATTTCCAATTAACTAAAAAGGAGTTAAGAAAGAAATTTTCCCTAGGCCCTTTAAATGTGATAAAAAATTATTTTCTTGGTGAAATTTGCTCATATAATTATTTGAGAAACATGAATAAAGCACCTCTGGAGGACAGTCAAGTAACACAATTAAAAATCTATTGAAGTTACTGCCTGGAGAGGGTGTGGAGAAAAGGGAACACTCTTGCACTGTTGGTGGGAAGGCAAATTGATACAGCCACTATGGAGAACAGTATGGAGGTTCCTTAAAAAACTAAAAATAGAATTACCATACAACCCAGCAATCTCACTACTGGGCATATACCCCGAGAAAACCCTAATTCAAAAAGAGTCATGTACCACAAGGTTCATTGCAGCTCTATTTACAATAGCCAGGACATGGAAGCAACCTAAGTGTCCATCAACAGATGAATGGATAAAGAAGATGTGGCACATATATACAATGGAATATTACTCAGCCATAAGAATGGACTTGAAGATATGGGGAGGGGGAAGGGTAAGCTGTGACAAAGTGAGAGAGTGGCATGGACAGATATACACTACCAAACGTAAAATAGCTAGCTAGTGGGAAGCAGCTGCATAGCACAGGGAGATCAGCTCGGTGCTTTCTGACCACCTAGAGGGGTGGGATAGGGAGGGTGGGAGAGAGGCAGACGCAAGAGGGAAGAGATATGGGAACATATGTATAACTGATTAACTGATTCACTTTGTTATAAAGCAGAAACTAACACACCATTGTAAAGCAATTATACTCCAATAAAGATGTTAAAAAAAATCATGTCAGAATATTTTTATAGCAGACAGCCTAATAATAATTTGAGGGATTTTGAAAAACAAATCAAAACGTAAAACATATTTATGTGTATTTTCTTTATGCAGAAGTAGAATCCAGAATCTTCATTCTGGGTCTATGACAATGACAAACATTAAAAAGTACTGTTAAACAATGTACTTCTTGTAGGACATTCTTCTGTATGTATACAGATCATGAAGATTTATTAGTGTGAAATGTGGAGGGAATTTTTCCTTTTCACTTGTGCCAATGAAAAATATAAAAAGGACATAAATATGTGCTTTGAATGAATTTGAAAGATTTAGACTGATATAATTTTAATAAGAATCACCCAGGTTATATATGAACAAGGATTGGGGAAAAAATTCTTGCCATATTGTTGATAACATCATTTAATTCATACTTTTAGATCCTACGTTTACAAATCAAAAGGATCAGTATCATTATATCATTGATCCTAGATAATTGTCATCTTTTGTATAAATACACTGGTCATCCATCTGGCTTCTAAATGAATTTTTGCAAAGAAATTATACAGGTATTTGGCTGAGTTCCCATTTCTTTTCACAAAGCACTGATGATACATAGTGCAAAAAACAAATATTATAATTATGTTACTGATTGTATTTATCCCCTTGAATATTAACAATTATTATAATAATGACAAACAAAATATTGCATAAATTTAATGCACGTGTGTAAACATATGTAGAACTTTATGTAAAAAGCAAAGATAACCTATTATTAAAATCATTCATCAAATTAAAATTTCCTTAGCTCCAACTGGAGAAAAATAATTAGGTATTCTTTTCTACATAAATGCTTACCTTTTAACAATAATATAATTTCACTTTAAAAGGTACAAATAGCTTTCTCCTTTTTAAAATACCATCTGTAATATTTCAAAATGTTGACACATCTAAGCAGTGTTTCATATTGTGTCAAGTGGTGGTCCTATTTTGCTAATCTAATTCACATCTCTTTTCCTTAATAGACTGTCTCTTATTCTAGGCCTCTCAGGCAACAATGCTTTCATTTTCCACAGTGTACATGATAAAAAAATCAAAATTCAGGCATTTAATGGGGAGTGTAAGTTCAGACCTAATTCTGCAGTGATCAGGTAAAATGAAAGAGGCAGCAATTTTGAAAAATGAAATTGGAAAGTTAATAGGAATTTTGAACTTAAAATATTTCTATATTTCTAGTTTGTACATCATGTAACCTTTGGTTCATCTGTTTATGTTGCATTTGGGAGGAAAAAGACAAGAATGTAGTAGGACATGGTAAACACTGCTAGTAAAATGGTCATGACTTTCAGCTATAAAAACAATCAACAATAAATTCACAGGATATCAATGCACTCAAATACTTTGTCTTTTATTTACAAGCAATTTTTATTTATTAAATGCAATAATATTAGTAATTTATTTTAAATTATGTTAGGTATTGTATGATTTAATACCATTTAGATAATGCATGTTTTGTTTGTTGAATTCAAAGCTCTTGATATTGTATATTTAAAGGGAGGATGATTTTCTGTGGTTGTGCTATGTGTTATCCCTGTATTATGGCATTGTATTTTCTTATAAATATTTGAAAACATGATTAATGCCTACCAACTGTATTATATTGATGCCAGTTTACCAGAAGTTCAGGTTATCATTATATAAATGACATAAAATCATAATATGACTGACAGATATGTAAGTATAATATGTAGTATAAAATTAAGACTATTATATTGTTTAAAAATGGTGACACATCAAAATTCTAGGAGTCAAACACAACTTTTAGATCTAAATCACAACATTTTTATATTTCATAGAAAATTGTTAGACCATTAAAAATTTGCTTTTGAATGTACCAACTACTTGACTATTTATCAAGACCAAAATATAAATTCACTATTCTTAATTGAAGTATTATTTTTTTTTTCTGTCAGTGCACTCAGTATTAAGGCAGTTATGTAAAGAATCCTTTTGATCTCTGACCTGGAGTGTGTACAGCTATTCGGGAAGTAAAGCAGAAATGGAAATGTAGAAGCTGAAGAGGATCTAGGGTGATTCTGGAGGTTAAATCGGAGAATATAACAAAGATTGAATGTCTATCATGTTGCAGGCATCTTAATGTAGTTTATCTCATTTAGTTTTTAGTACATCTATTTGGAAACTACTATGTACTGTATAGATCTCAGGAAAAGAAACGTTGAGAGTAAGAAGCTGTTTACAGTTATTTAAACCTACATGAAGATTAACTGAGGAAATTGACAAAAACCAACCAGGCTAATATGAACACGTAAACTACAGAGATCAAAAATACCTCTAAGTGAATTTTTAGAAAGAGAGCAATCTCAACCTGGTATCGTATCATTGGACAATTGGACAATAAGGACAAGACAATAATATTGAGATTGAAATCTTCCATAAGACTTTGAATCTGTCTAAATCTAAAACTAATTAAGACTCAAGCTTTCATTGGTACATAATCTATTTGACAAGATTTTTCACTATTGTAATTTTTCCACCATGGGCTAGCTCATACCCCCTTCAACAGCTAGCAATATTATTATATATTACATATATTACAATAATCATCATCATAATATTTTGTCATATTCTTGTTGTCAGATACTATGCTAGATATTTTATCTTTCATTGTGTTTATTATTTTCAACTACTCCAAAAGGAAGGGTTATTGCAGATATTTTATAGATGTAGATGCTGATGGTCAGAGAGGTTGCTTAAAATATCATACCTATTTTTCTTTATTCATGACAGAACTAGAATTTAATCCTAATATGTTTAGTCATAACATCTGTGCATCTTTTTATGTCCATTTCAGAGTGAGTCTCTGAAAGCTAGTTAAAGAAAACTAAGATAGGAAGTGACAAACATGCATTTTACTCTCCAGTATTAGTTACATTGACTCAGGGCAAAAAGTCCACTGCTATAAAAAGAAATCAAAATAATAATGGAAAATGAAGTATGGTGAAACATTAAAGAAAATATTGCATCTTGTATTGAAGAGAGTGCTAACTCTATTTGCTTACCTTGTGAACATCTCACTTTTCTTTATGTAGAAAGATAATAATGATGTTTCATTATAAGCTCACTGTTCAACGTCCTTATAATTTTTTTTTTAGAAAACAAGAGAGTTTGTATTCTTTGACTACTGATTGTGTTCATCCGTAGTCACGTTTCAATATATCTAATGGAATATTGATTTTCAAATAAAGTGCTATGAGGTGAGAATAAGGTCATATTATTCTAGGAAGAAAACAAGAAAATGAACACTGTATAAACTGTTTTGATATATTAGAATTTATTTATTTATTTGGCTGCCTCAGGTCTTAGTTGTGGCACGCAGATTCTGCCTTGAGGCATGCGAGATCTTTCATTGTGGCGTGCGGGCTTCTCTCTAGTTGTGGCGTGTGGGTTTTCTCTCTCTAGTTGTGGTGCTTGGGCTACAGGGTGCGTGGGCTCTGCAGTTTGTGGCATGCAGGCTCTCTCATTGAGGCACGCGTGCTCAGTAGTGGCACGTGACCTTAGTTGCCCTGCAGCATGTGGGATCCTAGTTCCCCAACCAGGGATTGGACCTGTGTCTGCTGCATTGGAAGGCAGATTCTTTACCATTGGACCCCCAGGGAAGTCCCTAGAATTTATATTTGGATCAAAAACTACTTAAGTCACCAGAAAGTATCAAGAGTTAAATCGCGTTCAAAAATGCAAATTGATTAGTAGAGGTGCCCCAAATTATAATTAATGTCAGGTCATTCATAATATTGATGGCAAAAATAAGATCAAACTTAAAAATAGCTACTTTGTACAGTCTGTTTTAGTGATCTTGGACCCATTTATCCATTCATTTAATTATCTTTAACAGATTTATTGAGGTATAATTGATATACAATACTAGTCACAGGTTGAAACTCTCTAATGAGTTTTAGTATATTAACAGAATTGTGCAACCGTTACCATAATCAATTTAAAAATATTCTCATCACCTAAAGATGAGAGCCTGTACTCATTAGCAGTTACTTCCTACCCTTCATTGCTCCGTCCCTAGGCAACTACAAATCTCCTTTCTGTCTCTATACATTTGTCTATTCTGGGCATTTCCTAAAAAGTAGAGATTCAATAAATGGTCTTTTGTGACTGGCTTATTTCACTCAGCATAACATTTTCACCATTCAGTCATGTGGTCGCGTTTTATCAGTACTTCTTTTGGTTGTTGAATAATATTCCATTGTATGCCTATACCACATTTTGTCTATCCATTCATCATTTGATGGATAGTTTGGATCATTTTCACTGTTTAGCTAATATGAATAATTTTATTAACATTAAAGTACAAGTTTTTGTGTGGACATATGGTTTTATTACTTTGCAGTATATAACTAATAGTGGGATTACCAGGTCATAGGATAATTGTATGTTTCACATTTCATGTATGAAGCTTCCAATTTCTCCACATCTTTGCCAACACTTTTTGGTTATAGGTGTTCCATGCGTTTAACATGATATCTTGTGTTGTTTTTTTTTTTTTTTTTAAAGATTAGGAATTTTTAAAAAAAATTATTTTATTTTATTTATTTATTTTTGGCTGCATTGGGTCTTTGTTGCTGTGTGGGCTTTTCTCTGGTTGCAGTGAGCGGGGGCTACTCTTGGTTGCGGTGCACGGGCTTCTCATTGCGGTGGCTTCTCTTGTTGCAGAGCATGGGCTCTAGGCGTGTGGGTTTCAGTAGTTGTGGCACGTGGGCTCAGTAGTTGTGGCTCATGGGCTCTTAGGCACAGGCTCAGTAGTTGTGGCTCACGGGCTTAGTTGCTCCATGGCATGTAGGATCTTCCTGGACCAGGGTTCGAACCCGTGTCCCCTGCATTGGCAGGAGGATTCTTAACCACTGTGCTACCAGGGAAGCCCCTCATTGTGGTTTTGATTTTGCATTTCCCTAATAGCTAATGATATTGAGCATCTTTTCATGTGCTTACTGGCCATTTACACATCTGTTTTTAGAGAAGTGCCTATTTAATCTCTTATTTTTCAACTGGATTACTTGTATTTTTATTTATTGTCGATTTGGAAGTACATATATATATGTATATATATCCATATTCTGGATACAAGGCCTTTACTAGATATATGATTTTAAAATATTTTCTCCCATTCTATAAGTTTTCTTATTTGCTTTGACAGTATTTGAGGCACAAATTAATTTTTAACTTTTAATCAAAATGTGTCAATTTTTATTTATTTTTACTTTTCTTTTGTAACTTGTGCTTTTGGTACAGTGTCTAAGAAATCTTTGCTGTGCCCGATTCCAAGGTCATGGATATTTATTTCTAATTTTTTAATGAAAGTTTCATACTAGTACGTTTTACATTTAGGTCTATGACCCATTGAATTAATTTTTGTGTATAGTGTAAGGAAGCAGTTCAACTTTATTTTTTTGGATGTGTAAATCCAGTTATCCTATCACCATTTGTTCAAAACATTACTCGTTGTCCACAGAAATGTCTTTGTAACCTGTTGAAAATGATGCATTTATTACATTATAATATTTATTAAAAGTCGTCTTTTAAAGTTATAAAAACATTTCAAGGATTTTGTGGTCTATTTGTGAAAACAGTAACTTAAGCAGAAAGGAAAGACATAATTTGAAAACTTCAATTTGGAGAAGTAAAAAAACACAGTATTGCATATAAAAATGGGGGAAAAAACTCAATTCTAAAACTGACCCTTAAGGTATTTTAGCTAGAAAACACACATGAATGTGTGACAATGTGTCTTGTTCAGAAACAAAAAGATGATGTGGGTTGCTGGAAGATAGTTCTGTATTTCTGTAGGGTAAATTATAGGAAACAGATAAATAAAATATGGGGCTTTTTGTATGCTATTCCAAGGGATTCAGTTTCATCCTGTTGATAATGGGAAAGCACTATAAACACTATAAAAAATGTGACATGAATGCATGTCATAGAAAGATCACTCCAAGGGGTTGGATTAGAGGACTGAGATTGAAGGTTGATAAAGGTTAAGGTAGATTTTGTAACAGCAGCTGCAAGAGATGAAGGATGCCAATGAAAAGACAGCAGCATGTGTGAGAAAATAAAATGTGTCTATTAAAGATACAGAACAAATCAAATTCAGTAATGATTGGATATGTAGTTTTCCATGGGTAGGAGAAATGGAATTATACTATTGTGAAGTTTTCCACTTTGTGTGAACTTGCACAATATTGGTTCTACAAAGAATGTAAGAAATTAATAAAATTTCTAAAATTTCTTGAAAAATCTATGCACATAACAACCCACAACGTAGATAATTATGAATAAAAAGGTTAGAATTGAATATTATAAACACTTTTGATCAACCCAAAAGAAGGGAGGGAAAGAGAAATAATAGTGAACAAATGGTAAAGATAGAAAACAGCATGAGGCAAGAAAATATAAAAGAAATAACAAGATGATCAACTTAAATGCAATGATATCAATAATTACAGAAAATATAAAATAAATAACAGAACTCACAAAAATGCATAGTTAGGATGGAAAACAGGTTCTAGTTTAATGTCATTTTCAAAAATTACAGTTTATATATAAAAATCTCAAGCAAGTTGAAAATGAAAGAATTAAAAACCATGAAATATTAAACATTAAAAAATCAATTGTGTCTAGTTTAATATTAGAAAAAGTATATTACCTGAAATAAAGAGAATAATCTCAACGTGATATAGTGTGAATTTATGATACAATATAGTGTTTGAAAAATAATATCCATATAATAAGACTTCAAAATATAAAAGTAGTCATTGATTTTTATGACTGTAAAATCTATAAGCATAATTATAGATTTAATTTTGTTTTCTGCATACTTTGTGAAAGAAGTTTATTATTAATAAATAGAATAAATATTAGATCAATAAAAATTATTATCAGATAGTACAGAGGCTAAGTCAATACAAATTATACAAATACTAAAATGGTAATTAAGCAATATTAAGAATAACTTTATACAACAAAATTGACATCTTAAAAAGCCCTAATATATTATTAGAAAATTTAATACATTAATAAAGAACACTGTGTAGAATTTATCCCCACCGTGGGATTTGTTCAAAATTAGAAAACAAATCATTGAAGTATATCACCTTGATAGAATTAAGGAACAAAATTATATAATATTATCAATACCCAGAAAGAAAATGTGTTGGAATATGTTTTACCTAGGGTATTTAGTGATTATAATGCTATTGATAGAATTAAGGAACACAATTATATAATATTATCAATATCCAGAAAGAAAATGTGTTGGAATATGTTTTACTAGGGTATTTAGTGATTATAATGCTATTCAGATATATATTTAATCACTTTTAGTAAAAAAATATATATATATTTTTTTGCGGTACGCGGCCCTCTCACTGTTGTGGCCTCTCCCATTGCGGAGCACAGGCTCCGGACGCGCAGGCTCAGTGGCCATGGCTCACGGGCCCAGCCACTCCGCAGCATGTGGGTTCTTCCTGGACTGGGGCACAAACCAGTATCCCCTGTATCGGCAGGCGGACTCTCAACCACTGTGCCACCAGGGAGGCCCCAGTAATAATATTTTAATGAATTTGATTATTTCTAGTTTCTGAAGTATTCACATTATATTTTATATTAATTTGCAATTGTATTTATAATGTCAGCAGTGTTTATGTTCATATCTTTTAATATTGTGTACTTGATACAATTCATTTTTCCCTTGATATATTTGCTAGGGTTTTGCTGACATTATCATTCACCAAAATTCATTTTTTGTAAATGTCCTATTGTCCTTTTATTAAATTGTCTTCCAAATCAAGTACAGTATTTTAAAGATAATTTTTATATGAGAACAAATCTTCAGCATTTGTTGACACTTCACATAATAGGATTGTGGTATTTGATTTTTTGCTTACAAAATTTATATGCTTTATGTCTTTCACAATTTTAATTTGACATCTAAACTTTTTCATTTTAATTTAAATATTGATAATATGGTTTATATCATATTATAAAAAGTGACATTTTACATTGAATATCATATATTTTAAATATATTTAATGAAATCTAAATTTCATGGTGATTTAATACCCATAGTAATATATTTTAGAAATAGGCTTTGTTTTTTTTTTAAATGGAACTGCTGTTGCCAGTTTCTACTTTTGTATGGCTGTATTCATCTAACAGCATTTTAAGAAAGTAAATCATTCAACTATTTTCTAATATATTTTTCCATATGCTTGCCTTCTTTTTTTTTAACATCTTTACTAGAGTATAATTGCTTTACAATGGTGTGTTAGTTTCTGCTTTATAACAAAGTGAATCAGTTAATCAGTTATACATATACATATGTTCCCATATCTCTTCCCTCTTGCGTCTGCCTCTCTCCCACCCTCCCTATCCCACCCCTCTAGGTGGTCACAAAGCACCGAGCTGATCTCCCTGTGCTATGTGGCTACTTCCCACTAGCTATCTATTTTACGTTTAGTAGTGTATATATGTCCATGCCACTCTGTCTCTTTGTCACAGCTTACCCTTCCCCCTCCCCATATCCTCAAGTCCATTCTCTAGTAGGTCTGTGTCTTTATTCCCATCTTACCCCTAGGTTCTATTTTAATGCATCAGAAAGGCGGCAAAGCAGCACCTAGAAACGACACCGTCTCAAGATTTCCTTTTGCACAGCCAGCAAGAACAGCGGAACAGAGCTGTGGTCCTCTGGCGCCGGGGAGGCTGGGTGTACCGCCGCCCGGACTCACAGCATCCTATTTGTAGTTTTTTAAGGAACCTCCATACTGTTCTCCATAGTGGCTGTATCAATTTCCATTCCCATCAGCAGTGCAAGCGTGTTCCCTTTTCTCCACACCCTCTCCAGCATTAATTGTTTCTAGATTTTTTTGATGATGCCCATTCTGACTGGTGTGAGATGATATCTCATTGTAGTTTTGATTTGCATTTCTCTAATGGTTAATGATGTTAAGCATCCTTTCATGTGTTTGTTGGCAATCTGTATATCTTCTTTGGAGAAATGTGTATTTAGGTCTTCTGCCAAAGAAATAAGCGTTTTTTTTTAGGAGTTATAATATTTTTAGCATTTTTAAGTTTTCTTCTTGAACTAATATTCTTAATTCCATTTTTTCATACAGATATTTATTCTATTATAATGTCAGTTAATGCTTGAAATTATTTTTTGCCTCACTGCAACAAATCCGAGTTTGTATTTTAATTTCAATGATGATAAAGATCTAAGAATGTTTTGGGTGGGTAGTTATCATTAACATAATCTGCATGTAATTGGTTGAAGTGCATAAATATAATGAACATTTTTGATAGATATTAAATCTAAATAGTAAAAATGTATTGGAATTACATATTTTGAAAGGGCAATGAATCTGCTGTCTTCATTTAGTTGATATCCATAGGGGAGCAATATGTATTGCTGCAGTGATAAATAATCACTAAGACTCAGTATCTTTTCATTTCTCCAATTTTACATCATCATTTTTCTTTTTCACTTGTATAATTCCTGAAACTATATTAACATAAAAAACTATATTAACATAAAAAAATTATATTAACATTAAAAAAACCTATATTAACATAAAAAAGTGAAAATGGCATTTACTTTGGAGGTCATTCAGTTCTTTGATTCCTATGAAGTTGTATAATGAAATTCACAGGACAGTCCTTCCTCAAAAATGACTTGCTGGGGCTTCCCTGGTGGCGCGGTGGTTGAGAGTCCGCCTGCCAATGCAGGGGACACGGGTTCGTGCCCCGGTCCAGAAAGATCCCACATGCCGTGGAGCGGCTAGGCCTGTGAGCCATGGTCGCTCAGCCTGCGTGTCCGGAGCCTGTGTTCCACAACGGGAGAGGCCACAACCCTGAGAGGCCTGTGTACCACAACAACAAAAAAAAAAAGACTTGCTGATTAGTTTAAAATTATATGGCCATTCCACAAAAGAAAAATAATAAATAAATAATATAAATCTCACTATAAAAAGAATTTCTTAGTCTTTAGAGTCTTCATTTCATGAGTTTCTGGAAGCATAAGAAAAATTATTTTTACCAAGATATTTCAAGTGACATGTTCTTGTATTATATAGTTCCAAAGCCAGCCGAAAGAAGACATCATCCATTATTGCTTGTGATACTAATAAAGCAAAATTATGTGAATTAAAATAAATTATTTTTCAGTTAATTAAGAAACTTAATTTTAGCGATGCAAAAAATGTGAAAAATATGTAGTTTAGAAGAAATAATAGAAATAGTTATACTTTCACTTAGAGAAATACTGCTTAACACAATATACTTCTAGTTTTAGAAAATGAAAATATATTTTAAATTTATATACCATGAAAACAGTATATCTTATAAAACGTGTGTGCTATCATATGCTTTAAATATGTACAATTACAGATGATTTCATTTGATCTATGGAAAACATCTTCCTTATAAGCTAATTAGCAAACTATTGTCAAAACAATCAGACTTAATTTCAGTCATGGAAAAATTTTATCACTTTATTCTTCAATTCATGTAAATGTGTCAGTCCACAAATAAAATCTCACCCATGAATTCTAATATTAAAATAAATCTTAAACATCTTTCTGTTACATTTTGTTTCTTTTTCTCTTGTTACTAGATTCTTGTAAACTCACACACTTGCAAACATTATCTCTTCTAATGTTTTAAAAGAACAGAAAAATCTTCTCTTGACCCACTTCCTTTCCTGCTTCCCTTTGAACCAAATCTATCTAAAGAGTTGTCTGTATTAGTTGAATTTTTATTCTGCTAGTCTCTTGTAAGTCAACTCTAATCAGAATATTGCCCACCACTTCACTGAAGCTGACCTTGATCTAGTTAACTGTGACTTCTGTCTTAAATAAATGCTTATCAATTTTGGGTTCTTATCTTACTTACTTGAGCATAATCTAATACTGTTGAACAGTTTTCCATCTGATTATATTTGCTTCATTTGTCTTTATGGAAAAATCCCTAATAATCCTGATTTTATTTCAGCCTCATTGACTTCTCTGTATCTACCTTTCTTTACTGCACTTCCTTCGTACCTCTTCCACATGAAACATCAAGCATTATTGAATTTCTCCCTTTGTCCAACTAAATTCACCATCATAGATTTTCTCATCCAGTCTCATGTCTTTAAATACCATATAATTTCTGATGACTCAAATGTCTACCTCCCAACCAGAGATCCTTCCTGAAATTCTGTCTCCTATATTCAGTTGCTTTCCTAACCTCTCCATTTATGTGTCTAAAAAGCATCTCCCATTTCAAAATACATATTCAGTATCTGACCTTATTAACATCACTGTTACAACCTTTTCTAAGTCACCATCATAATTTCCATGGACCATTGCTATAGCTTCTGTTTAGAAACTTGTATTTAAGTTTTCTATGCCAACTAACAAACAACTTAAAAATCTGTTGTGAAACGATAATTCTATTATGCTTACTGATTTTGTGGGTCAAGAAATCAGAAACATCTCAGTCGGGCAGTTATAATTCCTCTTTTCCTATCTATATGATGCTTTTTTTATGTCTTTTTGCATGGGCTATGTATTCCAATATAATGTTGATTTAAGGTAATGAGTGTGAATATCTTTTCTTTTTCCCTAAATTAGAGGCGTATCATTCAATATTTAACTGTTAAGTATGCTATAAACTATAAGTTTTTGTTAGGTATGTTTATTTAATTTAAAGAAGATCCCCGAAGTTTTTATTTTGCTAAGCAATTCTTATCATGAAGTATAAGAATGCTGAAGTATATTTTTAGTCTTTTGACATGGTGAGTCATATTAATTGATTTCTAAATGTCACGTAAACTTTACATTCCTTCAGTAAACTCCATTTAGTTTTGGTGTGTTAACCTTTTGTTGTTGAGTGTTATTTGCTGCCGTCAAATATCTGTATTTGTAAGAAAAATGTATCTGTACCTTCCTTTTCTTCAAGTAATGTCATTTTCCGGTTTTGGTATCATATTAATGCTTATGTAACAAAATGAATGGGGGAGATTTCTGACCTTTTTAATTTTGTGAAATAGTTTGTATAGAATTTATCTTATTCCCTAAATGTTTAGTAAAATCCACTAATAAAGCCAGGTAGATCTGAAGATTTCTTGGTAGAAAGATATTTAGGTGTGAATTTAATTTGTTCAATAAACACACCATTGTTTATTCCTGAGTGAGCATTTAAAAAAAGTATTTCAAGGAATTTGACTACTTTCTATAATTTATGGACTACCTTGCCACACAATTGTTCATCATATTCTCCAGTTAACTTTTTAGAGTCTGTAGTAGTTATAGTGATATCCCATTTTTCACTCCAGATCTTTAATCAAAATATTCTGAGTATGGCTAAAGATTTCTTTTAAGGAACCAGCTTTGGGGTTATTGATTTTTCTCTATTGTTTTCCTGTTTTCTCTTTCAGTGATTTCTTTTTTCTTCTCTCAGTTTTATTGAGATATAATTTACAGCCTGTAAAAGTTTAGATGTACAGCATAATGATTTGACTTATATACATCATGAAGTGATTACCACAACAAGTTTAGTGAACATCCGTCATCTCATATAGATAGAAAATAAAAGACAAAAATATGTTTTCATTGTGATATGAACTATTAGGATTTAATCTTTCATCAGCTTTCATATATAACATACAACAGTGTTAATCATGCTGTACTAATGATAAGTATATCCCAGGTACTCATTACTCATATGACTAGAAGTTTGTACCTTTGAAATAACTTCATCCAGCTTCCGTTACACCTCATGCCTCAGGTAACCATAAATGTGATCTCTTTTTCTATGAAATTGCTTGTGTTTTGAAGTATAATTGACCTACAATACTATTATTAGTTCCTGGTGTACAACATAGTAATTCTATATTTCTGTACTTTACAAAATGACACCAAAATACATCTAGTTACCACCTGTCACTATACAAAGATATTACATTATTATTGACCATTTCCCCCACCCTATACATTTTATCCCCATGACTCATTTATTTCGTAGAGATTGTACCTCTTAATTTCCCTCACCTATTTAACTCATCCACAAGCACTCCTCCCCTCAGGCAACCACCTGTTTGTTCTCTGTATTTATGACTATTTCTGTTTTGTTATGTTTGTTCATTTGTTTTGTTTTTTAGATTCCCCGTATAAGTGACATCATATGATATTTGTCTTTTTCTGTCTGACTTACTTCACCTAGCTTAATATCCTCTAGGTCCATCCATGTAGTCCCAAATGACAAGACTTCATTCTTTTGTTGTTGTTGTTGCGGTACGCGGGCCTCTCACTGTTGTGGCCTCTCCCGTTGTGGAGCACAGGCTCAACGGCCATGGCTCATGGGCCTAGCTGCTCCGCAGCATGTTGGATCTTCCCGGACCGGGGCACAAACCCGTGTCCCCTGCATTGGCAGGTGGACTCTCAACCACTGCGCCACCAGGGAAGCCCCAAGACTTCATTCTTTACTAAGGTTGAGTAATATTCCCTCTCGCTCTCTCTCTCTCTCCCTCTCTCTCTCTCTCTCTCTCTCTCTCTCTCTCTATATATATATATGTATATATATATGTATATATATATGTATATATGTATATATATATATATATATATATATATATACATATATATGCCAGAACTACTTTATCCATTCATCTATTGATGGGCACTTAGGTTCTTCTATATCTTGGTAAATAATGCTGCTATGAACACTGAGTTGCATGTGTCATTTCAAATTAGTGTTTTTATTTTCTTTGGGAAAATAACTAGAAGTAGAATTGCTTGATCTTAAGATAGTTCTATTTTTAATTTTTTGAGGATCTCTGTACTGCTTTCCATAGTGACTGTACCAGTTTACAGCTCCACCAATAGCCCAAAGTGTTCTATTTTTTCCACATCCTTGCCAATGATAATTATTTGCTGTTGATAATAGCCATTTGGACAAGTGTGAGGTGATACCTCTTTGAGGTTTTAATTTCATTTCCCTGGTGATTACTGATGTTGAGCTTAATTTCAAGTGTCTGTCTGCTGGCCATCTGTATGTCTTCTTTGAAAATGTCTATTCAGGTCCTCTGACCATTTTTAATCCTGTTGTTTGGTTTTTTGATGCATGGTTATATGAGTTCTTTGTATACTTTGGATATTAACCCCTTATCAGATACATTGTTTACAGATACCTTTTTTCTTTCAGTAGGCTGCCTTTTCCTTTTGTTGAGTTTCCTTCACTGTGCAAAAGCTTTTAAATTTGAGGTAGTCCCCTTTGTTTATTTTTGCTTTTGTTTCCCTTGTTTGTCCAGACAGACACAACAAAAGTATTGGTAAGAATGTTGTCAAAGAGTGTACTGCCTGTATTTTCCTCTAGGGGTTTTATGGTTTCAAATCTTATATTTAAATCTTTAATCCATTTTGAGTTTATTTTGTATATGGTGTGAGAAAGTAGTTCTGTTTGCTTCTGTTGCATGTAGCTGTCCAGTTTTCCCAACACCATTTGTTGAAGAGGCTGTCTTTACCCTGTTGTATATAATTGACACCTTTGTCATAGATTAATTGACCTTATAAGTGTGGATTTAGTTCTCGGCTCTCTGTTCTGTTCCATTGATCTATGTGTCCCTTTTTGTGCCAGTACCATACTGTTTTGGTTACTGTGGCTTTGTAGTATAGTTTGAAATGAGAGCAGATTACCTCTAGCTTTGTTGTTCTTTCTCAAAATTATTTTGGCTGTGCTGAGTCTTGTGTTTTCATATTAATTTTAAATTATTTATTCTAGTTCTGTGAAAAATGCCATTGCTATTTTGATAGGGATTGCATTGAATCTGTGGATTCCCTTGGGCAA
Organism: Physeter macrocephalus; assembly: GCF_002837175.3. NCBI lineage: Eukaryota > Metazoa > Chordata > Mammalia > Artiodactyla > Physeteridae > Physeter > Physeter macrocephalus. Next base: position 139,654,317 of record NC_041214.2, on the reverse strand, counting down.
TATGGTCATTAACAATACTAATTAATTAATAATTAATTAAAAATACTAATTCTTCCAGTCCATGAACAAGGTATATCATTCCATCTTTTTGTATGATCTTCAGTTTCTTTCATCAGTGCCTTACAGTTTCTGAGTACAGGTCTTTTAACTCCTTAGATTTATTTATTGGTATTTTATTATTTTTGATGCAATTGTAAATGAGACTGTTTTTCTCAATTTCTCTTTGATAGTATTTTGTTAGTGTGTAGATATACAAAAGATTTCTGTATATTAATTTCATATCCTACAACTTACTGAATTCATTTATTAATTTTATTAGTTATTTTGGTGGCATCTTATGATCTATATACAGTATTATGTAATCTGCAGTCAGTGACAGTTTTAATTCTTCCTTTCCCATTTGGATACATTTTTTCCTGTTTCTTTTCTGATTGCTGTGACTAGGACTTTCAACAGTATGTTGAAAAAAAAGTGAGAGTAGGCATCCTTGTCTTGTTCCTGATCTTAGAGGAAAATTTTTCAACTTTTTACCATTGAGTAAGAAATTATCTGTGGGCCTGTCATATATGGCTTTTATTATGTTAAGGTACATTCCCTCTCTATCCACTTCATTGAGAGGGTTTTTTTTTGTCATAAATGAATGTTAAATTATGTTAAAAGCTTTTTCTGTGTCTGTTAAGATCATCCTCTGAGTTTTATTCAATTTGTTAATGCAGTTGATTGATTTGCAACTACTCTATGGGACTATTCTTGCATTCCTGGGATAAATCCCACTTGATCGTGGTGTATGATCTTTTAATGTATTGTTGAATTTGGTTAGCTCTTATTTTGTTGAGGAATTTTGCATCTATGGTCATCAGTGATATTTCTTTTTTTGTGTGATACCTGTTTCTGGTTTGGGTATCAGGGTGATATTGCCCCCACAGAATGCATTTGGAAGCATTCCTTCATCTTCAGGTTTTTGGAGTAGTTTGAGAAGGATAGGTGTTAATTCTTTCCATGTTTGGTAGAATTTGCCTGAGAAACCCTCTGATCCTGTACTTCTGTCCATGGGGATTTTTTTATACCTGATTCACCTTCATTACTGGTAGTTCATCTGAGTCCTGATTTAATCTTGGGAGATTGTACATTTCTGGTAATTTATGCATTTCTACTAAATTTTACATTATATTTGTGTATAATTGTTTGTGGTAATCTCTTAGGATTTTTTGTATTTCTTTGTTGTCAGTAGTAACTACTTTTTCATTTCTGATTTTATTTGGGTCCTCTCTTGTTCTTGATTGTCCTGGCTAAATGTTCATGATCTTTGTTTATCTTTTCAAATCATTAGTTTCACTGATCTTTTGTATTGATTTTTGTGTCTCTATTTCATTTATTTCTGCTCTGATTTTTATTATTTCTTTCCTTTTAATAATTTTGCACTTTTAAAATTCTTCTAGTTCCTTGAGGTATAAGGTTAGGTTATTTATTTGAGATGTTTCTTGTTTTCCTGAGGTATTCTTGTATCATTATAAACTTCCCTGTTAGAACTGCTTTTGCTGCCTCCCATAGATTTTGTATCATGCTTCTGTTATCTTTTGTTTCCAGATTTTTTCTTTAAATTTCCTCTTGGATTTCTTCTGTGTGATCCAATGGTTCATTGGTTGCTTAGTAGCACAATGTTTGGCCTCCATGTGTTTTGTTGTTTGCAGGTTTCTTTCTTTCTTTCTTTTTTTTTTCTTTCTTATACATGATTTCTAGTCTCATGGTGTTTTGGTAGGAAAAGATGCTTGGCATGACTTCAGTTTTCTTAAATTTATTGGGGCTTGTTTTGTGGCATAGCATGTGGTCCATACTGCAGAATGTTTCATATGCACTTGAAAGAATGTATATTCTGCTGCCTTTGGATTTATTTTATTTTTTTCTATTGTTACCCTGTTTTCTATTTCAGTAACTTATTATTTATGTCTTTTTGCTCTGGGCTTAATTTGATTACGTTATTATTTCTTCTTTTAAGGATAAAAGCTTATGTTTTAGACTGACTCTTTTCTAGTATGACTAGTGTAGTAAGCCCCCATATATGAACCTTCAGGCTGCTAACTTTCAAAGTGATGAACACGTGTTCGCATGTCCAGTCATGTTTGTTAGTTCTATATGAGGAGGCACTGTTAGTTTTTGAAGCACAGGACCCACACGTGGAATGGTACACAAAGGTTGCAGCAGTCCTTCAAAATGCAATCCAGTGTATGGTGTCATCTATGATGAGAAAAAATAGCTGCTACAGTGACATCACTGGATCATTTTTTCAAGAGGGTAGAAAGAATTGAATCCAGTAAGGAACCAGAACCTGTGCCATCAACATCAGGTGTGAGTGAAATTGCAGCTTGCCCTCCATCTCCTATTGCTGACGATCCTTCAGCTTTACCATCTTCCACCTCCTCTCCCTCCTTCAGTCAGTAACTTTTTGCCTGTTCACTCGATGATAGCCCCTGTATACCAGCTATTGTACTGTTCTACTGTACTTTTCAAGGTACTGTAAGATTAAAAATGTTTTCTTTATTTATTCTGTTTGGTTTTTTATGTATTATTTGTGTGAAAAGTATTATAAACCTATTACAGTATAGTACTCTATAGCCAATTGTGTTAGTTGGGTACCTAGGCTAACTTTGTTGGACTTACTAACAAATTGGACTTATGGATGCACTCATGGAACAGAACTCATTCGTATATGGGGGACTTACTGTAAATGCTATAAACTACTAAAAAATATTGATTATTTTATTCAATGTTCTATATCCTTACTAATTTTCAGTTTACTTGTTCTATCAATTATTGAGAAAGGAATATTGAAGTATCCAACTATAATAGTGAATCTCTCTATTTCTTCTCATATATGTCTCAGATTTATTTTACATATATTTATGCTTTGTGATTAGGCATAAATATGTGTAAGATTTTTATGACTCACAAATTGTTGAGTATTTTTCTGATTTCTTTTTTAGTTCTGTCAATATTTTGTTTGTTTTTTGTATATTAAAGTTTTAGTTTGTAACATACTCTTCTAGGATTATTTAATCTTCTCAATCTTTGGACCTCTTTATCATAATACCTCACCTTTATTTCTGGTCATTTTCCATGTTTTGATATATAGGTTTTCTGATATTAATTTTTCCAGCTTTCCTGTGAAGAGTGGTTGTATACAATAACATATTCTATTCTTTCCCTTTTAAACATTTTATATTTTAAAAAATATATATTTCTTTAACCCAGCATATATTGGGTGCTGCTATTTTATCCAGTCTAAAAATCTCTGAGATTAATTGTATATAGATCATTAGACTTATGGTAATTTTAAATATGGTTGTATTTAAGTCAATTATATTGATATGTGATGTGATATATTTTCTTTTTTATTGAATTATAGTTGATTTATAATGTGTGTCTAGTGTACACCAAAGTGATGCAGTTTTTATATATATACATATTCTTTTTCATATTATTTTCATTATGGTTTATTGCATGATATTAAATATAGTTCCCTGTGCTATACAGTAGGACCTTGTTATTTATACATTATATACATCATAATTTGTGCCTGCTAATCCCAAACTCCTAATTTATCCTGCCCCCCTCGCCCCTTTCCCCTTGGTAGCCATAAGTTGTTTTCTATGTCTGTGAGTCTCTTTCTGTTTTGTAAATAAGTTCATTTGTGCCATATTTTAGATTCCACATGTAAGTGATATCATATGGTATTTGTCTTTCTCATTCTGATTTACTTCACTTAGTTTGATAATCTCTAGGTCCATCCATGTTGCTGTAAATGGCATTATTTCATTCTTTTTCTTATGGTTGAGTAATATTTCATTGCATATATATATCTCACATCTTCTTTATTTATTCATCTGTCAATGTTTGCTTACATGTCTTGACTATTGTAACCAATGCTGCTATGAACATTGGGGTACATTTATCATTTTAAATTAGAATTTTCTCTGAATATATGCCCAGTAGTGGGATTGCTAGATCATATGGCAACTCTGTGTTTTCATGTTGTGTCTTCTGTTTTTCATTTTTTTATCCACTTTGTTTGCTTTTTAGATGAATAGTTTTAATAATCTATTTAACCTCCACTATTACTTTATAACTTTGCATCTTATTCATTTATTTTTCATATTATTTTAATGTTTGCCTAGGAATTTTAATATGTATATTTAATTTATACACTCTAACTTGCTACTATTTCATGTATAACATAAATACCCCATAATTTTATATTTTTACTTCTCCTATGGTCCTTTGTACAATAGTGGTCATACATTTTTCTTCTACATAAATATGAACTCCACAGTGCATTGTAATTATTTTTAAGCAGTCAGTTTTGTTTGTCTATTAATGAAATTTATCATTAAAATTATTTGTTTTAATTAAGTTATGCATTTACCATGTTTTGCTCTTTGCTTTGTGTGGATTCAGGTATCTCTAGAGTACCATTTTCCTTCAGTTTGATGGACTTTGTGCAACATAGCGTGAACCTGCTTGTAACAAATTTTCTAAGCTCTGTTTGCTCAAAAAAATTCCTACATATAGTTGGAGAATTTGGTGTTATTTTTATTAGTGCTTAGTCTGTCTTGAGCTTACTTATAGGATCCAAATTTTTACCTTGATCATTCCAACATATATTTACATGATTATTAAAACTATATAGTCAGTGCTTATATTACTTTAATTATTTTGAAATTTTGATATAATTATAGATTCACAGGAAGTTGGAGAGAAATGTACATGAAGGTTCTATGCATCCTTTACCATACCTCCCCCAATGTCGACAACTTGCATTACTATAGCAAAATCACAAAACCAGGAATTGAAATGGGTACAAATCAATGAGCTTATTCAGATTTCACTTTTTATGCATGCACTCATTTGTGTATGTGTCATGTGTGTGTTTGTGTGTATGTGCGTAATTCTAACACATATGTAGCATCATGGAACCATTTCCACAATAAGATCCAGAACTGTTCCATCCACTTGAGGCTCCCTCATCCTACCCTTTTATAGTCACAGTCATCACTACCTCCTTACCCCTCCGTAACCCCTGGCAAACACTAACATTTTCGTTAGCTCCATAGTTGTGTTATTTCAAGAATGTTATCCAAATGGAATCATACAGTATGTAATATTATAATATTGGATTTTTCACTCTGTGTAATGTTGTTGATGCTCATCCAAGTTAGGTGTATTGATAGTTTGTGCATTTTTAGTATTGAGTAGTATTGTATGTCATGGATGCAACAATTTGTTTAATTTACCCATGGAAAGATGCAGATTGTTTCCAATGTTTGGCTATTACAAGGAAGGCTACTGTGAATATTTCCATATAGTTTTTGTGTGGATATATTTTTCCATTTTTTCTGGTATACATGCCCAAGATTGCAATTGCTGGTTCATGGTAAGTGTATTTTTATTTTAGAAGAAACTTCCAAACAGTCTTCTACAATAGCTGTACTGTTTTCCAGTCCCACCAGAAATGTATGAGTGATCCAGTTTACCACAATTTTAAACTGTATTGACAGGTGCGAATTGACATCTGATATTAATTTGCAATTATCTAATGATTACAGCTCTGAAACATCTTTTCATATGATTATTTGCCATCTCTATACACTCTTAAGTGAAACATCTCATCTCTTATGCCCATTTTATAACTGGATATTTTTAAAATGTTGAGTATTGAGAGACCTTTAAATCTCTATTTTGAATTTTATTATTTGTCATCTGTTCTCTTTCTCAGTATTTTGTTTCCCTTTTTCTTGCCTTCCTTTAGTTTACTTAGACATTTTTAAGATTCTGTCATTTGTTTATAGTATTTTCAAGTATATCACTTTATGTAATTTTGTTAAAGGTTACCCTAGATATTCCAATATATATGTGTAATATCACAGCCTACAGTATACTGTACAGCATACTGTTTTACTACTTCAAGTTAAGCATTAAAACCCTTACTTCCTTTGAGGTCCCTATATCCTCTCCATTTAAAAAATATAATTGTTCTAAACATTTCCTCTATTTACACTGGGCACCACATCAGATATTAGAATTTTTGCTTTAAACATCTAATGTAATCTAAGAAACTCATGAGAAAAGAAAAAAATATATATTTACCTTTACTTTTCCTTATCCATTATTCTTATTTTCTTCTGAAGTTCTAAGCCTCTTATGCTATCATTGCCTTTCTGTCTTAAGAGGTTGCTTTAGCAGTTATTAATGAAAGCTCTCTTTGCAACAGCCCCACTCCCCCCACTTCAGTGATTTAGGAATGCCTTGATATTCTTTATTCTTGAAGAATAGAATTCTCGGTTGACAGCTGTTTACTTTCATTGTACCACTTCTTTTTTTTAAAATTAATTTGTATTGGAGTATAGTTGATATACAATGTTGTTAGTTTCACGTGTACAGCAAAGTAAATCAGTTATACATGTATATCCATTCTTTTTTAGATTATTTTCCCATATAGGTCATTACAGAGTACTGAGTAGAGTTCCCTGTGCTATACAGTAGGTTCAGTACAGTAGTTATCTATTTTATATACAGAAGTGTGTATATGTCAATCCCAATCTCCCAATTTATCCCTCCCCCTCCCCCCTGACTGTTTCCCCCTTGGTAACCATCAGTTTGTTTTCAACATCTGTGACTCTATTTCTGTTTCATAAATACGTTCATTTGTATCCTTTTTTTAGGTTCCACATGTAAGTGATATCATATGATATTTGTCCTTGTATGACTTACTTCACTCAGTATGACAATCTTCAGGTCCATCAAAGTCACTGCAAATGGCATTATTTTGTTCTTTTTTTGTGGCTGAGTACCATTGTATATATGTACCACATCTTCTTTATCCGTTCATCCATCTATGGACATTTAGGTTGCTTCCATGTCCTGGCTATTGTAAACAGTGCTGCAATGAACATTGAGGCCCATGTGTCTTTCTGAATTATGGTTTTCTCTGGATATATGCCCAGGAGTGGAATTGCTGGGTCATATGCTAACTCTATTTTTAGTTTTTTAAGGAACTTTCATATTGTTCTCCATAGTGGCTGTACCAATTTACATTCCCAGCAACAGTGTAGGAGGGTTCTCTCTTCTCCACACCCTCTGCAGCATTTATTGTTTGTAATTATTTTCTTTTTTTGATGGTAGCCATTCTGACCCATGCAAGGTGATAGCTCACTGTAGTTTTGATTTGCATTTCTCTAATAATTAGTGATGTTGAGCATTTTTCATGTGCTTTTTGGCTATCTGTATATCTGCCTTGGAGAAATGTCTATTTAGATCTTCCACCTATTGTTTGATTGGGTTGTTTGTTTGTTTTTGCTATTGAGCTGCATGAGCTGTTTGTGTATTTTGGAGATTAACCCCTTGTCAGTCGCTTCATCTGCAAAATATTTTCTCCCATTCTGTGGGGTGTCTTTTTGTTGTGTTTATGGTTTCCTTTGCTGTGAAAAAGCTTTTAAGTTTAATTAGGTCCCATGTGTTTATTTTTGTTTTTATTTTCGTTACTCTAAGAGGTGGGTTGAAAAGATCTTGCTGTGATTTATGTCAGAGAGTGTTCTGCCTATGTTTTCCTTTAAGAGTTTTATACTATCCAGTCACACATTTAGGTCTTTAATCCATTTTGAGTTTACTTTTGTGTATGGTGTTAGAGAATGTTCTGATTTCATTCTTTTACATGTAGCTGTCCAGTTTTTTCAGCACCACTTATTGAAGAGGCTGTCTTTTCTCCATTGTATATTCTTGCCTCCTTTATCAAAAATAAGGTGACCATATGTGCATGGGTTTATCTCTGGGCTTTCTATCCTGTTCCATTGATTTATGTTTCTGTTTTTGTGCCAGTATCATACTGTTTTGTAGCCTTGTAGTATAGTCTGAAGTCAGGGAGCCTAATTCCTCCAGCTCCATTTTTCTTTTCCAAGATTGCTTTGGCTATTTGGGGTCTTGTGTTTCCATAGAAATTGTAATTTTTTTGTCTTAAATCTGTGAAAACTGCTATTTGTAATTTGATAGGGATAGCATTGGATCTGTAGATTACTTTGGATAGTATAGTCATTTTTACAATATTGATTCTTCCAATCCAAGAGCATGGTATATCTCTCTATCTGTTTGTGTCACCTTTGATTTCTTTCGTCAGTATCTTATATTTTTCTGAGTACAGGTTTTTTCCTCCTTAGGTAAGTTTATTCCTAGGTATTTTATTCTTTTCGATGTGATGGTAAATGGGATTGTTTCCTTAATTTCTCTTTCTGATATTTTGTTGTTAGAGTATAGAAATGCAAGAGATTTCTGTGTATTGATTAAGAGGTTTCTGTGAATTTACTAAATTCATTGATGAGCACTAGTACTTTTCTGGTAACATCTTTAGCACCCTGATATCAAAACCAGACAAAGATATCACAAAAAAAGAAAATTACTTGCCAATATCACTGATGAACATAGACACAAATATCCTCAAAATACTAGCAAACCAAATCCAACAGCACATTTAAAGGATCATACACCATGATCAAGTGGGATTTATCCCAGTGATGCAAAGATTTTTCCATATACATAAATCAATCCATATGATACACCACATTAACACACTGAAGAATAAAAGTCATATGATCATCTCAATAGATGTAAAAAAAAAGCTTTTGACAAAATTCAACACCCATTTATGATAAAACCTCTCCAGAATGTGGGCACAGAGGGGACAAACCTCAACATAATAAAGGCCACATATGACAAACCCACAGCAAACATCATTCTCAATAGTGAAAAACTGAAAGCATTTCCTCTAAGATCAGGAACAAGACAGAGATGTCCACACTCACCAATTTTAATCAACATAGTTTTGGATGTCCTAGCCATGGCAATTAGAGAAGAAAACAAAATAAACATAATCCAGATTTGAAAAGTAGAAGTAAAACTGTCAGTTTGCAGCTGACGTGATACTATACATAAAAAATCCTAGAGATGCTACCAGAAAACTACTAGAGCTAATCAATGAACTTGTACGACTTTTTTTGGTCTCCATGGTGTATGATGTGAAACCCACTGTCATCTAACTCATTTTTCCCTTACAAATAGGGTGTCATTCTATTGCTGTTTTTAAGATTTTATCTTTGTCCTTACTTTTTAGATGTTTAATGATGGCAGGCATGCGTTCCGTTGGGCTTATTCCATATGGATTTTCTCAGGTTCATAAATCTCTAGGATTATGTCTTTTGCCAAATGTAATGAGTTTTCAGCTCTTATTTCTTTCAGTAGCTTTTCAGCTTCGCTTTTTTCTCTTGTCATTCTACGATGCCAGTGACACAAACAAGAGAATGTTAGATTTATTGCTATAGTCTCACATGTCCCTGAGGCTCACCCTTCTCTTCCTTCCTTCCTTCTTCCTTCCTTCCCTCCCTCTTTCTCTTTCTTTCTTTCTTTCTTTCTTTCTTTCTTTCTTTCTTTCTTTCTTTCTTTCTTTCTTTCTTTCTTTCTTTCATTCTTTCTTTCTTTCTTTCTTTCTTTCTTTCTTTCTTTCTTTCTTTCTTTTCTTTCTTTCTTTCTCTTTCGTTTCTTCTCTCTGTTGTTCAGATTGAGTAAATTCTATTGATCTGTTCTCAAAAGTAGACTGATTGTGTTCTGTCATCTCTACTCTCCTAGGGAAACCATAAAATGAGTATTTTTTAAAATTTCTGTTACTTTATTTTTTCTGTTATGTATTTTCCACTTAGTTATTTTTTATAATTTTAATTTATTGGTGGATTTTGTCTACTTTTTTATGTTTGTTTCAATAAAATTTGCAATTGTGTGTTGAAGCAACTTCATCATGGCTGCTTTGAAATATGTGTTAGGTAGTTCCAGCATATGACTCATCTGATTCATCTCAGTTTGGGCATCAGTTGATTATCTTTTCTCATTCCATTTGTGATTTAATGGTTCTTGTATGACAAGTGGCTTTATAGAGTATCCTGAAAATTTTAGAAATTGTACTAGGAGACTGGATCTTACTTAAATCTTGGTAGCCAGTGTTACTGATCAGGTTTAGTATGTAGGTTCTAGAATACTTTTGAGGCTGTAATTCCAATTTGACATTCTAAGGCTTGGCAGTGTTATTCTGGTCTGCTTTATTCTTGGAGCTTTACTGGGGCACTTGCTGAATCCATGCTGGTTCCGTCTATGTCGGTGGCAAGGTGCTTTCCTTGGCCACCAGGTTGTTGCTGAGAGCTGAGATAAAAGCTGGACTTGCAAAGGAGAGCATGTCCCCTGTTCAGTTATCCAACCTCCGAGTTTCTGTAACTTCTCACTCTATCTATTCTAGTGCCTCAAGGGGTGGAAGAAAATACATAAGCTGCTGCCTGATACAGGGCAGGGAAGTGCCTGTCATGGGTGGTCTTAAGCTGCTGGGTGTATGGCTAGGAGTATCTGGATCTAGAGAACTTTGTCACTGGGTGGAGGGCCATTAGTCACTGGGCCTGCGTAGTTCACCTTTTACTGCTGGGTAGAGGTCTGGGAGATGCTGGACCTAGGTTGCCTCCGTGCCATGGGATGGAGCGTCAGAAGAAACTAGGCCTTAAGGTAATCCAGGTTGAGTCCAATGTGCCTGCCTGCTTTTGTCTATTGTAGAATAAGTATGGCTTTCCACACCTGAGGTCAGTGGTTCTATGGTGAGCATACATCAAGCCTACCACAACCTCTATGTGTTGTCTAATTTTGTTGCTGGTGATACTGCCTGCCACTGAGAACATATGAGAGCCTCCATGGTCATCTAGTATGAGGCAAAGGATGGGTTGGCCTGCTTGGACTCCACTGACTCTACAGTTGCAGAATGATGGAGTTTAGTGCATCTAGTGCATGAAGGGAAGAGTGAGGCATCAGCCTAACTTGATCCAACTGATGTTGCCTCTGAGAGTAGGTTAATCACCTCTGCTGGTGGCTTTGCTGCAAAGGGGTAGGTCAGCCTAGCCAGCATCTGCTGGCACCAATCGCTATTGAAAGCTCAGGTTCACAGTTTCACTGGATATGGTAATAAAATGCATACCCTTTCTAGATCTACTTTGGGCTTTTTTTATTCTGGTCCTAGGTCAAAGAGACTTGGCTTCTCTTGGTTTTGTTATGTTTGTTTTTGTTTGTTTGTTCTAATTTATTGCAATGTAATGGACAAATAACACTGAATAGGTTTAAGGTTACAGCATTTTGACTTGATACATTTATATATTATAACATGATTACAGCTGTATTGTTAGCTGACACCTCTATCACAACACATAATTATCACTTCTTTTTTTTGTGTGTGGTGGGAACAATTAAAATCTAGTCTCTTACCAACTTCAAATTTATAATACAGTATTGTTATCTGTAATCACTATGTTGTGAATTAAATCTCTGGAACTCATTTATCTATTAGTTTCCAGTTTGTAGCCTTAAGCAACATCTCCTCCCTTCTCCCATCCTCAGGCTCTGGTAGCCACCATTCTACTCTGTTTTACAAGTTTGGTATTTTAAGTTTCCATATATATGTATATGGGATATCATACAGTATTTGTATTTTTCTTCTGACTTACCTCACTTACCATTGTTTACGAAATCCATCCACCTGTTGCAAATGGCTGAATTTCCTTCTTTCTCATGACTGAATATCATTCCATGGTATGGATGTGTGTGTGTTTATGTATATGAAATATTATATTATTTATATTTGTATGCATATATACTACATATTCTTTATCTTTTCATCTGTTGATGAACACTTAAGTTGTTTCCATATCTTGGTTATTGTGAATAATGCTGCAGTAAACATGGGAGTTCATTTTTCAATTCAGTATCCTGTTTTAATTCCCTTTGGATATATATCCAGGAGAGGAATTGCTGTATCATATGGTAGTTCTATTTTTAATTTTTTTGAGGAACTTTCATACTGTTTTCCATAGTGGTGAATCAATTTACATTCCCACCAGCAGTTTACAAGTGTTCCCTTATCTCCACATCCTGGCTAACAATTGGCTTTTCTTGATGATGGCCATTCTAACAGGTGTAAAGTGATATCTCATTGGGGTTTCGATTTGCATTTTCCTGATGATTAGTGGTGTTGAGTGTCTTTTCATGTACCTGTTGACCATTTAGTTGTCTTATTTGGAAAAAAGTCTGTTTAGATCCTCTGCCCATTTTAAAAACCAGATTGTTTGCTTTTTTTTTTTTTTAGCTGAGTTATATCAGCTTTTATATATTTCGTGTATTGACCCCTTATCCAACATAGGTTTGCAAAACTTTTCTCCCATTTTGTAAGTTGCCTTTTCATTTTGTTGATTGTTTCTTTTGTTTTGCAGAAGCTTCTTCGTTTGAAGTACTTCCACTTGTTGATCTTTGCTTTTGCTGCCTGTGCTTTTGGTGTAAAATCCAAAAATGCATTGCGCAGAATTATGCCAGGCTATATATCTTTTTTTAAGTGTAGTTGATTTACAATATCATATTAGTTTCTGTTGTACAACATAGTGATTCAGTATTTTCAGATTATGCTTCATTTAAAATTATCAGAAAATAATGGCTTTATTTCCCTGTTCTGTATCTATTTTTTATATACTACTTTGTATCTCAATTCCCTACCCCTATCTTGACAGGCTATGTTTGTTCAGGAGTTTATAGTGTCAGATCTTTTTTTTTTTGGTCTATTCTTGATATATTTTTCTGGGTTGGCGTACTCTCAGGGGCCTAATTTTGTGAATATGGAAGATGAAATGGGAGATAAAAAACAAGTGAAGACAGGAGAACCACCATAGTGTCACTTTTTAAGTCCTGTGCATTCTAGCCTTTCCCTCCTTTTTCCCACATCTCAGAGTACTTTTATATTTTTCTTTTGAATTATTTCTAGGGTACTTAATTGTATTAGTGGTTAGACACATGAAAAACTGAGTCTGTGCCACCTGGTCTGAGACCAGACATCTAAGATTAAGGAGTATTCATTCTAAATCCAAGTGTAGCACTTCTGTTAGGTCCTTGCCTTCTCTTGCCCCTATAGTTGCCTTTCTCTTTCACTATCTTTTTTTTTAATCATAATATACTCTGGTTTTCATGTGATCCATTATATCAAGAGGTCTATTAATCTTCACCACCTCCCCCAACATACATACCATGCGAACACCATTTTTTTGTTACATCTCCAGAGTCCTTTTTCCCAGAGCCACAGTCCTCCTGCTCCAATATTGACTGTTCTTCTATACAGCTTTCATCCTGAGGCTTTCCTTTAGGACATTCGTAAGTTTAGTCAAAAGTAATACCACATATTCTTTATTTTTTGTCCTTATTTTGTTAGCGTACATTCTTAATTATCTATGTGAGAATAAACTAGATCCAAATCACAATAAATGAATACTTATGAGGATGAAAATAAATTTATTTTATTCACATCTTATTAATTATTTAGCTGAATAGAGAATTTGAGGTTAAAATTATTCATAGGCACTTTAGCTGCTGAAATGTGTCATGGAATATTTCATTTGCACTATTTCATGATTTTCTGTTATCTATACATCTACATCTATAGTTAGTTCTACATCTGTGCATATGGGTTCACTGCCACTCGTGTGAGCTCAGTGCTCCAGAGGATAGGAATGACAGAGACATCATCCAATGACATGTTGGAGAGCTGAACAACTCACATAGGGAAACAGTGGAGAGGGGACTCTACATTTTTCCTAATCCATGATTTTTACCATACACTTCCATACACTGATGTACATAGATTATTAAGAGGATCAAAGCAACGAAAGTGTAAAATTACACGATTTATTAGATAAAATAACTTATCCAGAGTCAGTGACAGAAGCATCAAGTCTGGAATATCATGAAAGATCTCAGAAACTATCACCAGTATATTTATATATTTATGCAAATTCTATGAAGACATTTTCTTCCTTTCTCTTGCTTCAGTCAGGATTCCCTCTTTCAGTATTGCTTTGGAGACTGTGCGCTACTTGCGTCTCAAACCTATTAGCCTTGTATATCCAAATTCTTTTATTAACGTATACTTAAAATATTGAGACAGAAATAGCTTGGTCATCTTATATTCATGATAACTCTACTTTATGGTTTAATTCCATTTTGGCTTTTGTGATCAAACATATTCCAAGAAATAGATTTTCTAATACTGCATTAAACCAATTAATTTGTTTCCCCTAGTATTTACAAAATTTTGGTACAAGATTTATTTTTTCAGATTGAGATTTAGTTATTTTTTTAATATATATATATATAATTTCAGTCCAGTTTACTCTTTTGATAATATCCTTTATTTTGTTTTCTTTTTTTCCCTCTCTGAATATTATAATAGACACATAATTTACTTCCTGGTTCTCTAATTCTCTCTTTATCTTTCTTTTGCTCAGTGTTTTATTTCCCATCAAGGAATATCTTTTACTTGACATTCCAACTCTTTGTTTTATGACCATTGATACTTTATTTTATTTTTCCTATTAGCATTCTTGTAGTATCACTTTAATAGTGTCTTGGGGATTGATAAATACATGTGGTCAATAGACCTATGTAACTAAAAGCCTATTGTAGAAAATAGAATACACATTTCTGATACAAAAAATGAAAGATGGATATCTAACATATAGAAAAGTGGAAAATGGCAACAGGCATTAACAATCATAAAATGATAGCCATAAACTTTATTGCATTTGAGTCTAGAGTAGGTCATCTGAAAGACAAGAAATACAATAGATAAAGTAGTAACGCTTTTTAAAAAAGTTATGTCTATTTTCATGGAATTGGTCAGCAAATATAGAATATTTCAAATATTTGATACTCAGTGAATGGATTAATGAAGTTTTTTATTATATTTATTTAATTCCTCAAAAACACCATTGTATTTACTTGTTTTGGCATTTAGTAAGCAGAAATATGTTACACTGGTTATATTAAGGTGCACAGTAATATTTTAATTTGTAATGCTTTATTCTTTTTAAATATATGATACCTGTAAATAGAGGATATATGAAGTAAAACTAAAAACTAATGACAACATTTTGTTGTCACCTTTATAAATAATGATTTTTGTGGACAGTTTTGCTTATAATTATGCTGTGAACATTTCCCAAAGTCGGTAAATTTGTTTGAACATATTGTTTTTAATACAAGTGTGCAATTTTGTCATATATATCAAGCTTACTTGTTTGCCAATATGATTTTCACATTTTAAAATCATTTTTGTCATTTCCAAATTTTCCATCATAAATGACAATCAGAATTATGCAAATTATAATAAAACATATCCTATAATATTCACAAACATACTGGATAAAACTTGTTTCATGCATATTGGTGTATTTGCCAAAGAGATTATACGACAAAGGAAATGTCATCTTGCTTTAAATTTCTTGGTTTATATTCAAAGCACCAGGTTATGCATACTTCTGTATCACCACACCTCCATCAGAATTGAAAATAATTACATGTAATTATATTAGGAAATATTACCTTAATTAAATTCATTTCATTGTATTTTTATATGTATGTAAATATAAAAATATATTTTAATAAAACATTTTAAAATATAATTTTAATTGTCGCTATTACTGAAAATAATTTCAGAGAAATAAATACATAAAAAATATAATGCACAGTATTCAAAGAGAATTCTCATTATTTTCCTTAGCTGACTAATCATGTATTTAGTCAGGAGTAGAGTAAAAGCATGTGGTGATACGCTTCTTTACGCAAGGCTTTTAAGAATACCTGGACATGAAGTTTTTTGGTTTGTTTGAAATGTTTGTACTAGAGATGCAAATTTTCATAATTAAAATGAGGAGTTTTACCAAACAGATTTTGAAAAAACAATAGCATTCTTACATCTCTCACCTAATTCACATTTTCCAGAGGTAAAGGCTTTATAATCATTAGCTAACTTCTTTCTGAATTTGTCTCTATTTCTCAAAAAGTGTATCTTAATGTGTTTTGGTTTGTCTATTTTGGAATATTTCTACTAAGGGAAACTGAGTTTTCACTAAGAAAAAATACAGGGCAGCTTCAAGATGGTGGAAGAGTAAGACACGGAGATCACCTTCCTTCCCACAGATACATCAGAAATACATCCACAGGTGGAACTGCTCCTATAGAACACCTACTGAACGCTGGCAGAAGACTTCAGACCTCCCAAAGGCAAGAAACTCCCCACGTACCTGGGTAGGGCAAAAGAAAAAAGAAAAAAAAGAGACAAAGAATAGGGACGGGACCTGTGCCACTGGGAGGGAGCCGTGAAGGAGGAAAGGTTTCCACAGACCAGGAAGCCCCTTCGTGGGCGAAGACTGTGGGGGGTGGAGCGGGGGAGCTTCAGAGCCACGGAGGAGAGCGCAGCAACTGGGGTGCAGAGGGCAAAGCAGAGAGATTCCCACACAGAGGATCGGTGCCAACCAGCACTCACCAGCTTGAGAGTCTTGTCTGCTCATTTGCCAGGACAGGCAGGGGCTGGGAGCTGAGGCTCCGGATTTGGAGTTCGGATCCCAGGGAGAGGACTGGGGTTGGCGGCGTGAAGACAGCCTGAAGGGGCCAGTGCACCACAGCTAGCTGGGAAGGAGTCCAGAAAAAGGTCTGGAGCTGCCAAAGAGGCAAGAGACTTTGTCTTGCCTCTTTGTTTCCTGGTGCACGAGGAGAGGGGATTCAGAGCGCTGCTTAAAGGAGATCCAGAGACAGGCCCGAGGTGTGGCTATCAACGCAGACCCCAGAGACAGGAATGGGACTCTTAGGCTGCTGCTACCACCACCAAGAAGCCTGTGTGCAAGCACAGGTCACTCTCCACACTGCCCCTCTCGGGAGCCTGTGCAGCCTGCCACTGCAAGGGTCCCGTGATCCAGGGACAACTTCCGCAGAAGAACACACTGCGCACCTCAGGCTGGTGCAACGACACGCCAGCCTCTGCCTCCACAGGTTCGCCCCGCATCTGTACCCCTCCCTCCCCCCGGCCTGAGTGAGCCAGAGCCCCCAAATCAGCTGCTCGTTTAACCCCGTCCTGTCTGAGCAAAGAACAGACGTCCTCAGGGGACCTACACTCAGAGGCGGGGCCAAATCCAAAGCCGATCCCTGGGAGCTGTGTGAACAAAGAGGAGAAAAGGAAATCACTCCCAGCAGCCTCAGGAGCAGCGGATTAAATCTCAACAGTCAACTTGATGTACCCTGCATCTGTGGAATACCTGAATAGGCAACGAATCATCCCAAATTGAGGAGGTGAACTTTGGGAGCAAAGATATATTATTTTATCCCTTTTTTCTCTTTTTGTGAGTGTGTATGTGTATGCTTCTCTGTGTGATTTTGTCTGTATAGTTTTGCTTTCACTATTTGTCCTAGGGTTCTGTCCATCCGTTTTTTGTTTTTTTTTGTTTTTTTTTTACTTTTTAAAATTTTTTTCTTAATAATTTTTTTATTTTAATAACTTTATTTATTTCTTTATTTATATTTTTTGCGGTACACAGGCCTCTCACTTTTGTGGCCTCTCCCGTTGCAGAGCACAGGCTCCAGACACGCAGGCTCAGTGGCCATGGCTCATGGACCCAGCTGCTCTGCGACATGTGGGATATTCCCGGACCAGGGCACGAACGCGTGTCCCCTGCATCGGCAGATGGACTCTCAACCACTGTGCCACCAGGGAAGCCCAATAACTTTATATTATTTTACATTACTTTATTTTATTTTATCTTCTTTCTTTATTTCTTTCTATTTTTTCTCCCTATTATTCTGAGCCTTGTGGATGAAAGGCTCTTGGTGCTCCAGCCAGGAGTCAGTGCTGTGCCTCTAAGGTGGGAGAGCCAAATTCAGGACACTGATCCACAAGAGACCTCCGAGCTCCATGTAATATCAAATGGCGAAAATCTCCCAGACATCTCCATCTGAATGCCAAGACCCAGCTTCACTCAATGACCAGCAAGCTACAGTGCTGGACACCCTATGCCAAACAACTAGCAAGACAGGGACACAGCCCCATCCATTAGCAGAGAGGTTGCCTAAAATCATAATAAGGCCACAGACACCCCAAAACGCACCACCAGATGTGGACCTGCCCACCAGAAAGACAAGATCCAGCATCAACCACCAGAACACAGGCACTAGTCCCCTCAAACAGGAAGCCTACACAACCCAGTGAACCAACCTTAGACACTGGGGACAGACACCAAAAACAACAGGAACTACGAACCTGCAGCCCGAGAAAAGGAGACCCCAAACACAGTAAGGTAAGCAAAATGAGAAGACAGAAAAACACACAGCAGATGAAGGAGCAAGGTAAAAACCCACCAGACCTAATAAATGAGGAGGAAATAGGCAGTCTACCTACTGATCCACAAGAGACCTCCGAGCTCCATGTAATATCAAATGGCGAAAATCTCCCAGACATCTCCATCTGAATGCCAAGACCCAGCTTCACTCAATTCTCTAGAAAGGATCAATAGCAGAATAACTGAGGCAGAAAAACGGATGAGTGACCTGGAAGATAAAATAGTGGAAATAACTACTGCAGAGCAGA
The DNA here is from genome assembly GCF_002837175.3 of Physeter macrocephalus. NCBI lineage: Eukaryota > Metazoa > Chordata > Mammalia > Artiodactyla > Physeteridae > Physeter > Physeter macrocephalus. The sequence continues at coordinate 139,635,803 of NC_041214.2, read as the reverse complement.
AGAAAGAAAAAAGAATGATGAGAAATGAGGACAGTCTCAGAGACCTCTGGGACATTAAAAGCACCAACATTCAAATTATAGGGGTCCCAGAAGAAGAAGAGAAAAAGAAAGGGACTGAGAAAATATTTGAATAGAAACTTCCTAACATGAGAAAGGAAATAGCCCCCTACAACCAAGATTACTCTACCCAGCAAGGATCTCATTCAGATTTGATGGAGAAATTAAAACCTTTACAGACAAGCAAAAGCTGAGAGAGTTCAGCACCACCAAACCAGCTTTACAACAAATGCTAAAGGAACTTCTCTAGGCAAGAAACACAAGAGAAGGAAAAGACCTACAAGAACCACCCGAAACAATTCAGTAAATGGTAATAGGACCATACATATCGATAATTACCTTAAATGTAAATGGATTAAATGCTCCCACCAAAAGACACAGACTGGCTGAATGGATACAAAAACAAGACCCATATATATGCTGTCTACAAGAGACCCACTTCAGACCTAGGGACACATACAGACTGAAAGTGAGGGGATGGAAAAACATATTCCATGCAAATGGAAATCAAAAGAAAGCTGGAGCAGCAGTTCTCATATCAGACAAAATAGACTTTAAAATAAAGACTCCTAAAATAGACTAAGAAAGACACTACATTATGATCAAGGAATAGATCCAAGAAGATATAACAATTATAAATATTTATGCACCCAACATAGGAGCACCTCAATACATAAGGCAAAAACTAACAGCCATAAAAGGGGAAAGCGACAGTAAGACAATCATCCTAGGGGACGTTAACACCCCACTTTCATGAATGGACAGATCATCCAAAATGAAAATAAATAAGGAAACACAAGCTTTAAATGATACATTAAACAAGATGGACTTAATTGATATTTATAGGACATTCCATCCAAAAACAACAGAATACACATTCTTCTCAAGTGCTCATGGAACATTCTTCAGGACAGATCATATCTTGGGTCACAAATCAAGCCTTAGTAAATTTAAGAAAATTGAAATCATATCAGGTGTCTTTTCCGATCACAGTGCTATGAGACTAGATATCAATTACAGGAAAACATCTGTAAAAAATACAAACACATGGCGGCTAAACAATACTTAATAACCAAGTGATCAGTGAAGAAATCAAAGAGGAAATCAAAAAATACCTAGAAACAAATGACAGTGGAGGCACGACGACACAAAACCTATGGGATACAGCAAAAGCTTTTCTAAGAGGGAAATTTATAGCATACAATACTACCTTAAGAAACAGAAAAAATCTCAAATAAACAACCTACCCTTGCACCTAAAGCAATTAGAGAAAGAAGAACAAAAAAACCCCAAAGTTAGCAGAAGGAAAGAAATAATAAAGGTCAGATTAGAAATAATTGAAAAAGATATGAAGGAAACAGTAGCAAAGATCAATAAAACTAAAAGCTGGTTCTTTGAGAAGATAAACAAAATTGATAAACCATTAGCCAAACTCATCAAGAAAAAAAGGGAGAAGACTCAAATCAATAGAATTAGAAATAATTGAAAAAGATATGAAGGAAACAGTAGCAAAGATCAATAAAACTAAAAGCTGGTTCTTTGAGAAGATAAACAAAATTGATAAACCATTAGCCAAACTCATCAAGAAAAAAAGGGAGCATGAGAGATTACTACAAGCAACTCTATGCCAATAAAATGGACAACCTGGAAGAAATGGACAAATTCTGTGAAATGCACAACTTGCCGAGACTGAACTAGGAAGAAATAGAAAACATGAACAGACCAGTCACAAGCACTGAAACTGAATCTGTGATTAAAAATCTTCCAACAAACAAAAGCCCAGCACCACATGATTTCATAGGCGAATTCTATCAAACATTTAGAGAAGAGCTAACACCTGTCCTTCTGAAACTCTTCCAAAATATGGCAGAGGGTCGAACACTCCCAAACTCATTCTACAAGGCAACCTTCACCCTGATACCAAAACCAGACAAAGATGTCACAAAGAAAGAAAACTACAGGCCAATATCACTGATGAACATAGATGCAAAAATCCTCAACAAAATACTAGCAAACAGAATCCAATAGCACGTTAAAAGGATCATACACCATGATCAAGTGGGGTTTATTCCAGGAATGCAAGGATTCTTCAATATACATAAATCAATCAATTTGATACACCATATCAACAAATTGAAGGAGAAAAACGATATGATCATCTCAATCAATGCAGAGAAAGTTTCGACAAAATTCAACACCAATTTATGATAAAAACCCTGCAGAAAGTAGGCATAGAGGGAATGTTCCTCAACATAATAAAGGCCATATATGACAAACCCACAGCCAACATCGTTCTCAATGGTGAAAAACTGAAACTATTTCCTCTAAGATCATGAACAAACCAAGGTTGCCCACTCTCACCACTATTATTCAACATAGTTTTGGAAGTTTTATCCACAGCAATCAGAGAAGAAAAAGAAATAAAAGGAATCCAAATTGGAAAAGAAGAAGGAAAGCTTTCACTGTTTGCAGATGACATGATACTATACATAGAGAATCCTAAAGATGCTATCAGAAAACTCCTAGAACTAATCAATCAATTTGGTAAAGTAGCAGAATACAAAATTAATGTACAGAAATATCTGGCATTCCTATACACTAATGATGAAAAATCTGAAAGTGAAATTAAGAAAACACTCCCGTTTACAATTGCAGCAAAAAGAATAAAATATCTAGGAATAAACGTACCTAAGGACACAAAAGACCTGTATGCAGAAAATTATAAGACACTGAGGAAGGAAATTAAAGATGATACAAAAATATGGAGAGATATACCATGTTTTTGGTTGGAAGAATCAGTATTGTGAAAATGACAATACTACCCAAAGAAATCTACAGATTCATTGCAATCCCTCTCAAATTACCATGGCATTTTTTTATAGAATTAGACCAAAAGATTTCAGAATTTGTATGGAAACACAAAAGACCCCAAATAGTCAAAGCAATCTTGAGAAAGAAAAACGGAGCTGGAGGAATCAGGCTCCCTGACTTCAGACTATACAACAAAGCTACAGTAGTCAAGACAGTATGGTACTGGCACAAAAACAGAAATATAGATCAATGGAAAAGGATAGAATGCCCAGAGATAAACCCACCCACATATGGTCATCTTATCTTTGACAATGGTGTCAAGAAAATATAATGAAGACAGTCTCTTCAATAAGTGGTGCTGGGAAAACTGGACAACTACATGTAAAATAATGAAATTAGAACACTTCCTAACACCATACACAAAAATAAACTCAAAATGGATTAAAGACCTAAATGTCTCTTCGATAAGTTGTGCTGGGAAAACTGGACAGGTACATGTAAAAGTATGAAATTAGAACACTCCCTAACACCATAGACAAAAATAAGCTCAAAATGGATTAAAGACCTAAATGTAAGGCTAGACACTTAGAGGAAAACATAGGCAGAACACTGTGACATAAATCACAGCAAGATCCTTTTTTACCCACGTCTTAGAGAAATGGAAATAAAAACAAAAATAAACAAATGGTGCCTAATGAAACTTAAAAGCTTTTGCACAGTAAAGGACACCATAAACAAGACCAAAAGACAACCCTCAGAATGGGAGAAAATATTTGCAAATGAAGCAACTGACAAAGGATTAAT
>NC_041214.2:139621407-139632003 GCF_002837175.3 Physeter macrocephalus | reverse complement strand
GAACACTCTTGCACTGCCGGTGGGAATGTAAATTGATACAGCCACTATGGAGAACAGTATGGAGGTCCCTTAAAAAACTACAAATAGAACTACCATACGACCCAGCAATCCCACTAGTGGGCATATACCCTGAGAAAACCATAAATCAAAAAGAGTCATGTACGAAAATATTCATTGCAGCTCTATTTACAATAGCCAGGACATGGAAGCAACCTAAGTGTCCATCGACAACTGAATGGATAAAGAAGATGTGGCACATATATACAATGGAATATTACTCAGCCATAAAAAGAAACGAAATTGAGTTATTTGTCGTGAGGTGGATGGACCTAGAGTGTGTCATACATAGTGAAGTAAGTCAAAAAGAGAAAAACAAATACTGTATGCTAACACATATATATGGAATCCAAGAAAAAAAAAGGTCATGAAGAACCTAGGGGCAAGATGGGAGTAAAGACTCAGACCTACTTGAGAATGGACTTTAGGATATAGGGAAGGGGAAGGGTAAGCTCTGAGAAAGTGAGAGAGTGGCATGGACATATATACACTACTAAACGTAAAATAGATAGCTAGTGGGAAGCAGCCGCATAGCACAGGGAGATCAGCTCGGTGCTTTGTGACCACCTAGAGGGGTGGGATAGGGAGGGTGAGAGCGAGGGAGATGCAAGAGGGAGGAGATATGGGAACATATGTATATGTATAACTGACTCACTTTGTTACAAAGCAGAAACTAACACACCATTGTAAAGCAATTATACTCCAATAAAGATGTTAAAAAAATAAAAAGAGAGAAATACAGGTAGCTCCCTCATATCTCTCCCCACATGTACACAATTTCTCATATATTTTTTGATATCATTGTATCATAATTTTGTGCTGCTTAAGTATTACATGATAACATTGTAAAGAACAGGTAGTTAATACTTATAGATGTAAATCTATCATATTATGATTTTATTCCCTTATGTGTACAGTTTGTGTTTTCTCTAATAATAGTCTCATTTACTCTTTTCTTAATTTTCTGTGTATGTGCAATAAAATATACCTTAACTTTCCACCAGAAGTATAACTCTCCACTTAGTACTTCCAGCTATTTTAGCAATTTTGTCTATTTTTGGAGAAAGTACTATTGAAGTCCTCCTACTTTTTCTTTGTAGAATCTATTGTTGTTTTGCATGGATAATTAATTAATATTCATTTTGTGGTACATCAATAGTAATTAACTATAATTTTGCCTTTTTTCTTTTCCCTGAATTTTCTTTCATTTTTATGTGTGTCTGCTTGCTCTGGTATCTGTTTCATGTTAAAGGTTTTCTGCCAATGTCTGGTGAGACTGGGTTCTTCCTTCATATTAAAGAGTAAGACCATATCTTAGATAATTGGAAGTTCTGTTTGGGTTAACAGAGTTTGTAGATTTTTAATTTTATTGTGATCTTTCCAGACCCTTACATAAAAGGACATCCCAAAGAGCAGTATTTTTGCACTTTTTTTTTTTTTTTTTCTCCTAGAAAGCTAATTATTACTAGAAAGCAATTCTTTGGTCTCTTGCATGAGATTTTATGCCTGGCTACCATGTTCTCACAGTGGGAGAAAGGGTCTTGGGAGGAAGTCTCACCTGTATTCTGAGCATAAACTTTATAATTATTTCCATGTTTAACGCATAGCATCTTTAATCTCCACTGTGTCTTAGGATCCCTTCTAAGTTTTTCTGTTTCAGTGTCTCCAAAGAGGAAATTTACAGTTTACTCTTCAAGGGGCAAAGGTTATTCACCAGTTGAAAAGGATGGTAAAGAGTATCATGAGTCTATTTTCTGTTTTTACAGATTTCATATGATTTCTCCTGCTGTCAGCTTCACAGGCACCCCAAAATTTCAGAGGTACTTGGCTACTTGGCTCATCAAATTCCTGAGCCGTTCTGAGAATTTCAGCGTTATTCACTTTTTTTTGCATAATATTATTTATTTATTTGTTTATTTATTTATTAGTCCTATACTTTCCTGTTTCCAAATCTTGTTGTTGTTTTCCTTTTCTCATTTTCTTGGTATTTGAGTTTATTTATTGTTTAAACCCACTCATTTAGTGTAAGTTTGTTTTTAAAAGAGCAGCTGTAAACTGGTATGTTCATTCCAGAATGCTTAACCGATGCCCTTATACATACTCTTAGAGTGTTTTGCTGATTTTTTAAAACAGTAATCATCTACCTTATTCTAAGATCTTAACACAATAAATGGGGATTTTTATGGAATAAAAGATACTTCTTACCATAAAGAACAGTTATTAATTCATTTGGAGGTCCAACATCAATTGCATTTCCATATCTTCCAAAAATCAAGTGAATTATAAGGTAAGAGGTATTAAATCACTTAATAATTCATTTATGACCATTTGATCTATTTAGCAAGCAATAAATAAATGCTATAGATATATTAGTGTACAAGACATCTCATCCCTTATTTCCTAGAGCATAAACTTTACTGTGATAGGCAGTCAAATAAATTATTAAGTATGTTATAAATTTTTAAAAACATAAAATGCAGCATGTTATGAATCCATATACTCTGGCTACTTAATCAGTTTTAAAAGTCATTAAATGCTTAATTGTAAAGTAACTTTTAAGCAGATACTGAAATGACAAATTAGAGTTAGCCGAAATAGAAATAAAGAAAGACTAAGACAGTAAGTAAAGCATGCTGAGTCCAGAAAAAACATACCATATTTTCTCATAAGGAATATGTGAAAGACTATATCATGGAATACAAATGTGTGACAAGGTTGGAAACACACTGGGAAGGTACATGGCATGGGATGGTAGGCCTGTGATAGATTATTTTAAAAATTATTATTTTAAAGTAATGAGAAGCTCTTTTACTGTGATATGCACAAGGGTGATATAAATACATTTTGCTCAGTAAATATTGATGGTGTGTTGCTAGAAGTGTGAATTCATTGGTGGAAGCCAGTAAAAAAAACAGCAATTATATTGTCCAGACCACAGAATTTGGTGATTTGGGCCAAAACGGTGGAATAAAGAAAAGTAGATGAGAACTGTAGATTATTAAAGAGAATCTCCAAGGACTTGTGTTTATTGGATGTGGGGGATGAAGGATAAAGCCTCATCATGGATAACTTAGTTTTCTAGTTGGTGCAGGGATGAAGGCAAAGATGATATGAAGAAGGAGCAGCTAGAGGAGCCTCAGGGCAATCAGGAGAGTGTAAGGACGGTGCCACCCAGGGAACAGTGTGATCTGAGGTGGAGTAAGAGGTCTGCTGCTAAGTCAAATTAGAAAAGCCCTGACAACGTCCATTTGACTTGTTAAGAGCCAGTGACCCCAGTTTGACCCCAGTTTTATGCAATCACATGACTGACTGTGAATTCATTTTCTGCCTCCTACATTTTCTCTCTCCCCCGTGTTTTATATCAACAAATAAACATACAATATATATACAATTAGGAAAATTTAATAACATTGGAAAGAGGTCGGTGCTTGACTACTATTGTCTCCATGAATATTAGGCAAATGTTGAAGATACTAATATTATTTTGGCTTATTTGTGCCTTAATGAGAGGCCCTAGCTAGTTATTTTCTAATGACCCATTTTTATTAACTGATCAGCCCTGATGAGAATATTAAAATGCTTTGGTTTTAGTTTGAATGCTAATGTTCCTTTCAGACATTTGAAACACTACTTAAATGATCATTCCTATTTGTTCAGAATTACAACAAATAATCAGCTCATTCCTGAGCATGAGGGAGCTTTGATTTGTTTTTTTATTTTACTCCTAAGTAGGAACATTTTCTATGATTAAAGGAGAAACAAGCAAACAACAACAAAATCTATTGAGACATCACTTCAAAATATGAAAATCTAGAAATGCAATATGAGATCTAGTTAATGTTTGTAACAATGAAATGGGAAAATCACTAATCAAGCCAATAATGGATACAGATACATTAAAAACATAGACATCTGTAACATCAGGTTCTTCAAATGTGATTCTGTCCTTAATCAGCCACCCCTTGCCTCAAAATCCAAAAGGGACATTTGTGAACAGATGTTGAAACATGACCACATTGTATCTTGTTATTTTACTCCAAAATTCAGTATAGAATGTGGCTGGCGTATAATTTTTCATGGAGACGCTTCATGTCATGCAGGCAATATTAACCTCAGTAGGCAGGTTTGCCTTTATCTGTTTCAGGCCCGCAAGCTTAAAATGTGAATAAAATACAATTGTTGTAAGGAAAACAAATCCTAAATATATCTAACAGCCAAAAAAAGCTTAGGAAAATGTGAGTGTAAACCACTTGCATTCAAAAGTCAACCTCAATGAAAAATTCATCTCAGAAAATGAATACCTAGTCAAGGCAAGGAAAAATACCCAGATCCTTGCCCATCACTGATTCTGAGTAATAAAAAAGGAGATACATAAAATAGGAAACTGAACTCTAAGCCACAACTTATCCTGACTGATAGATTACTGATTTGTCTGATTTTTTCTCTTTTTCTTCTTTTGTAACCTTAATAAGATTATCATCTGAGCCTGTTGTCTTCCAGAACCGTGGCTAATTTCTAGGAGCTGGGATGGGGTGGGAAGAATTACTGAGTGTCAGAGAATTGTACACTATTTGGAGACATCTCCTTGTCAGAATCACTGTTTCTATTTGATTTAGGACTTTTAAGAATCAATTTGGATGTTGCTCCCAAAAGTGTATCAATAAATAACTTAATCATAAGGCTTATTTTAGCCAAGACAGGCAGCTCTTCTAAAGAATTACATAGTGCAGGTCAGGTAAAAAAAAAAAAAAAAAAAAAAAAGTCCTACAAAATGTTTCTCCCCTTCCTTATCCAGGTAGATGTACCCTAAAAGTCTCCATTCTTGGTCTATCTTAACATTCTGCTTTACTAATAGATTTCCGTCCTCATTTTCATGTTGTATTACTCCAGAACTGTCTCTCATTGTGTCTTTGTTTTTCAAAATGCCAAAGAAGTAAATGTAACTGTTTCCTCACCTGTCTTCAAACAAACTTCTTTAAAGAGTTGTTTTAGGTAGTCTCATTTTTTTCCAAACCCATTTTCTTCTCAAGCTACTGTACTTTGAGTTTCATCTTTCCCTTGTCACCAACATTATTTCTTGATCACCAGTTGTTTCCATGTTGACAAGTCCCTGTCGCCTCCTTTCTGATACAATATTAGTCAACTTCCCACCACTATTTATGCAGGAGATAGCTTATTGATCTTGAAATATTTTTTTATACTTGTTTCCAAGACACCAAAATTCTACCTTCCCTTGCCTTCCTTTTCATGTTTGTTATTTATAAACACCTTAAGCACTACTTTGCCATGACAGCTAAGCATACTTTACAACTCTTAACACTATTCCATATGGAATATAATACCCTTACAATATAGTATAAACCCTTATTATAATATATATCAATATTACCCTTAGGTAATATATGTATATTATATAATACTTTATGTAATACCTATATAATACCTTATATATATATGTAATACCTAATGTAATATAATACCTTGTCTGGATCAACATGTGTTAAAATACAAATTTAATATATTTGAGAATATAGGAATTCGAAATCAGAAGGAAAGAAGCTACGGTAGAATCATGAACACTGAGCTCAGTAGATACTCTACATTTGTCTTCTGCCTTTACAAAATTAGAACCTGCTAATAATCTTAAGTAAATTGTTAAAGTAATATAGTTTTGCCCTGATGCCATTAGCCATAATACCATAAGGTAAATGCTACTATTTAGCCTCAATTTTCCATTTTCAAGGTAACACTGATGTTAACTTAGTTTTCTACTAAGTTTATAATGAAGTTATAGGGATCTAGAATTCTCATTTACATTATGTGAGGGTTTTATCTTAAGTTTGAGTTATATTCATATCTGAATATCTAACTTAAAGTAGTAAAAACAGAAAATGTTGATTTAAAACCTTAATACTGTTGCTTAGTGCGTGTAATAAAAGGTAATGTAAAAAGATACTGTTTATAAACAACATTTGAATATTTTTGTTATATTCCTTTCCAAAATGAACTTTAAAGTCAGTGGTTTAAGAACCATGAATATCCTTGCTAGAAGGCTTATTTTCCTTCAGAGTTTCCTTTTAGAGTTACTTTGGTGTTTCGGATCTCCAGTGATAAATGTAGTCACTCACTTCCAAATGCTGTAAAGATGATTTCCCCAGTAATGGTATTTGGCTAAATTGGTCCAGCGTCTTAGTTGTAGATCATAGTCAGCAAGGTTCTTATGAACAGTCTCATTATCCAGTACCTTTTCTGTTGGCAGGCAGACATGAAATATTGTAGTTGGCTCATGTGTATATAGTCCTACAGAAAAAGACCCACTCTCTGAAGATTTGAGTAGCATGGTCACAAAATGTAGAGAATAAAGCATAATAAGACTTACAATCTCCAAACTAAATTAATCTTTATATCCAGAAAGAGCCTGTGTTTTCATATTTACACTTCATGCCTTAAACATTTGTATTGTGGCACCTTGGAAAGCTGTAGGGGATAAGAGGGTTGGTGGAAGTCATGCCTATGGACCTGAGTTAGCAATTAAGTTCTTACAGTTGATCAAAAACTTTAGCAATGGAAAGGTGTTGACCCCTTTCACCAACACAGTAGACTCAAGTCTGTAATCCATGTTTCTCTTTACTTAGGTTGATAGAAAATATGTCTTGTTCTTAAATTTTATCTTTCACTCTCATCTCTTCCATCAGAAAAATCTACTTAACCTTCATCACTGAATGCTCTCACCTCCCTCCTGTGTCCCAAGCTTGTTCCAGATGCTTTCTATTTCTTATAGCCATTTTCTTTTATTAAAGGCAGAGAGAATTCAATACCTTCATTTTCTCATAGCTCTTCTTACACCTCTAGGTGTAGGAGATATGAGAGTCATGATTATGTCATTTCCTACTAATCCTGCTGTGCTAAATGGGATAGTAGACTGATAGGTACAAGCATAGACACGGGCAAAGTTCATCTCCAGCAGATTATATAGAGATGTAAAGCATACAAACCAGTCACCAATTTAAATGTGTTGCAGGTTTTCATCATTTGACTAAGGTCTTGTCTCTCCAGCCATTTTTCCATCAACTTCAACACAAGGGAACAGTGGTAGCCAAGGCAAGGTGGCATTGGAGGGTATACCTGATAGGTAAGGCTGTTTAAGGCCCAGTGGAGCTCTGTGGGAGTTTGAGATTCTGTTTACGTTGAGACAAACTATTGGGTTAGCCAAAAAGTTCATTTGGGTTTTTCCATTAAGATGGTATGGAAAAACCCAAACGAACGTTTTGGCCAACCCAATAACTCTGTTGCCCTACAAAGCTGGACAAGACCTCGAGCTATTTCCTAGGCTATCAAATGATTTGCCTAGGAAAAGAGTTGAGAAGGAGTGAAAATGAGTCAATTTTTAATACTTCAGTCCACAGGTAACTCAGTACTTGAAGATGGAATATCAGATTTGCAGAAGGATGTCTGTGGAGTCTGGAGCAATTCAGGAGCAATTCAGTAACTGTTTAATCTTCTGAGATCTATTTGTAAATATTGGGAAAAGGGAGGGCTCAATCCTGTTTCCCCCTTTTTTTTGCTATTTTCTTTCCAAAGGTCCTTCTCTATGGCTCAGGTTATATTCCAAGGACTTCACATTTATATATCAAACTCTGTAAAATTTGTATATCCTATCCACTACTTGACATAGTTAAATGAGAAATTTTATTTTCACAGATCTCTTTTGGCAAATGTTCATTTTGGATAACTGTACCCGCACTCAGCCAATTATCATATCTAAAAATAAAGCCATTTTGAGACATTATTTCCTATCCCTCACCAGCCTATAGTGTCTTTAATTTCTATTCTAATTAGAAAACATGTCTTGATTATGTGTGTTTATCTCTCTATCCTTCTTTGCACCTAAGTCCAAGACTAAGTCACTTATGGATTGCTGTAATAGTCACCTAACATGGGTCTCTCCTTCTACTCTTTATTCTTTATAGTCAGTGGTCCACCCAGTGGATAAAGAAATCTTAAAAATACATATAAGATCAATGTGACATCAAAGCTGAAAGAAGAATCTTTTGGTATAGAGGAAATTAAAAATTTCATCAAATGATGCTGACTAGTTGATAAAGATGTTTGCAGACTAGCAAACACAAAATTCAGCAATATAAGGATCATTAGTGATATGGGTAAAAGCAGTTTGAGTGAAATGGTGTGGAATGAAGTGGGATAAGAAGAGAAAGGAGGTGATAAACCAGAGATTTGGGTGAAAGAAATAATGAAATGGATAAATAGCTGGAGAGAAATGTGAAGGAAGAGAGATGTTTGGCATGAGAGCATGCATGCATGCACATGTGGTTGTGATAGATTTCATTGTAAAAGACATCCATGTCTGTCTGTATAATGGTGGAAGAAAATCCAGAAAAGGGAGAAACTTGAGATGCAGAAGAGAGAAATGGGATGAGGAATCTGAGATTTGAGTTCGTGGTAGACAAAGCAGCTAAATCTAGTGGATAGAATCATGGAGAGGAGGAAACATTGATGAAATTAATCTCAAACTGTGCCAGCTCTCCTTCCTTTAAATATTTGCTTACCTGTAAACTATGTGTATGCTAGATGAAGAATTACCAAGAATTACAGCAGAAAGAAGTAGCAAGGAGGCTAAAGGCTTAGCAAAAATAGCTACATGTAAAACACTGATGGATCTCACAGATACAACCTGGAATGTAAAAAACTAAGAAATCCCACATCAGGCATAACTAATCACCAGTGATAGAAATAAAAATAGTCATCTTTACCAGAGGAATTGATAGTACTGTAGAGGGATCACAAGATAGGATTCTGAAGTGCTTAAAATATTATGTATTTTGATGTGGGGGGAATTACATGGGTATATATCAAACATCAAACCATACACTTAAGATTTTTATTACTTTCTGTAGGTTAGCCACGTAGAAATTGAAAAACAAACAAAAAAACATTGCAGATTTTATAATTCCCTTGGATTAGTCAGGCTACGATCATTATTTGAATTAAGTGTAGCTAGATAAACTGGTTTATTCCTCCTTTCGTCACACACAAACAAGCCATTAAATCCTGAGCCCCATGAGAGAAGATTTGTCTGCTTTGTTCCTTGACATATCCCAGCTGTTCAGCAGTAAGATTTAACAGCTGTTACCAAATGATGAGTGTTTTCATGAGTCGGTATTTTGGGCAAACAACTCTGCCTGTTAACTCCCACCCCATTTTACTCTATATAGTGTGAATATGAATAAGCCTGAAGATGTTTAAAAAAGAAATTTTCTCAAGAGTTCAAATTTATCCATTTATTAAGTCTCTGAATTTGGGGACACACATGAAACAGAAATCCCAGCAGATACCTTAATTCTGGTTATATAACTGGTATATTATTGACTCATTTGGTAAACTGCCATCCAATATCAAAATTAGTACTTTTCATCGTTTTGGGTAATTTTTCTATTATTGTAATATTAATATGTTTGCATGATCTTGAACATCTAGTGTTATAAACTTTATTTTCAGGAAGTGTATAATTTGCATAAAATTTAAGGCTGGAGATATTCAAGTTTGGGGCTATGAAAAATGGAGAATGAAAGCAAGAAGGAATTCTCAAAACTTCCCTAAATCCAACAGTCCCAGATAAAGCAAGAGCTCCAGACCACAATCCATAGATCTATGACAATGACTGGGGACAAGTCCAGGGCTCTTTTATACATCTCTTAAATCTTCCCTGAAATAGAGGGAGTTGCCCAGCAGTGTGAACCCTGAAACACCCACCAATGTGACAGTTCAATTTTTACCTCTCCCAATAATGAGCTACGGAAAGAATATATAATAGGAATATAGAAGTCTATAGGTGGATGGGACCAAATTGCACATAAGTGAAAAAAATCAGTAACCTTCCCTCTCAGCTGTACAGATGCACCATTTCTTTTTTTTTTTAACATCTTTATTGGAGTATAATTGCTTTACAGTGGTGTGTTAGTTTCTGCTTTATAACAAAGTGAATCAGTTATACATATACACGTGTTCCCATATCTCTTCCCTCTTGCGTCTCCTTCCCTCCCACCCTCCCTATCCCAGCCCTCTAGGTGGTCACAAAGCACCAAGCTGATCTCCCTGTGCTAGGCGGTAGCTTCCCACTAGCTATCTATTCTACGTTTGGTAGTGTATATATGTCCATGCCACTCTCTCACTTTGTCACAGCCTACACTTCCCCCTCCCCACATCAGCAAATCCATTCTCTAGTAGGTCTGCATCTCCATTCCCGTCTTACCCCTAGGTTCTTCATGACCTTTTCATTTTTATTTTTCTTAGATTCCATATATATGTGTTAAGATATGGTATTTGTTTTTCTCTTTCTGACTTACTTCACTCTGTAGGACACACTCTAGGTCCATCCACCTCACAACAAATAACTCAATTTCGTTTCTTTTTATGGCTGAGTAATATTCCATTGTATATATGTGTCACATCTTCTTTATCCATTCATCCGATGATGGACACTTAGGTTGCTTCCATGTCCTGGCTATTGTAAAGAGAGCT
>NC_041214.2:139575611-139621078 GCF_002837175.3 Physeter macrocephalus | reverse complement strand
TTGGAGATTAATCCTTTGTCAGTTGCTTCATTTGCAAATATTTTCTCCCATTCTAAGGGTTGTCTTTTGGTCTTGTTTATGGTTCCCTTTGCTGTGCAAAAGCTTTTAAGTTTCATTAGGTCCCTTTTGTTTTTATTTCCATTTCTCTAGGCGGTGGGTCAAAAGGATCTTGCTGTGATTTATGTCATAGAGTCTTCTGCCTAGGTTTTCCTCAAAGAGTTTGATAGTGTCTGGCCTTACATTTAGGTCTTTAACCCATTTTGAGTTTATTTTTGTGTATGGTGTTAGGGAGTGTTCTAATCTCATTCTTTTACACGTAGCTGTCCAGTTTTCCCAGCACAACTTATTGCAGAGGCTGTCTTTTCTCCACTGTATATTCTTTCCTTCTTTATCAAAGGTAAGGTGGCCATATGTGCATGGGTTTATCTCTGGGTGCTCTAACCTGTTGCATTGATCTATATTCCTGTTTTTGTATCAGTACCATACTGTCTTGATTACTGTACCTTTGCAGTACAGTCTGAAGTATGGGAGCCTGATTCCTCCAGCTCTGTTCTTCTTTCTCAAGATTGCTTTGGCTATTCGGGGTGTTTTGTGTTTCCATACAAATTGTGAAAAATTTTTTTCTAGTTCTGTGAAAAATGCCATTGGTAATTTGATAGGGATTGCATTGAATCTGTAGATTGCTTTGGGTAGTAGAGTCATTTTCACAATGTTGATTCTTCCTATCCAAGAACATGGTATATCTGTGTTTCCTTAATTTCTCTTTCAGATTATTCATCATCAGTGTATAGGAATGCAAGAGATTTCTGTACATTAATTTTGTATCCTGATACTTTACCAAATTCATTGATTACCTCTGGTAGATTTATGATAGGATCTTTAGGATTCTCTTATCTTTTTCCATCCCCTCACATACAGACTGAAAAGTCTGTATGTGTCCCTAGGTCTGAAGTGGGTCTCTTGTGGACAGCATATATACGGGTCTTGTTTTTGTATCCATTCAGCCAGTCTGTGTCTTTTGGTTGGAGCATTTAATCCATTTACATTTAAGGTAGTTATCAATATGTATGTCCCTATTACCATTTTCTTAATTGTTTTGTGTTTGTTATTGTAGGTCTTTTCCTTCTCTTGTGATTTCTGCCTAGAGAAGTTCCTTTAGCATTTGTTGTAAAGCTGGTTGGGTGGTGCTGACTTCTCTTAGCTCTTGCTTGTGTGTAAAAGTTTTAATTTCTCCGTTGCACCTGAATGAGATCCTTGCTGGTAGAGTAATCTTGGTTGTAGAATTTTCCCTTTCATCACTTTAAATATGTCCTGCCACTCCCTTCTGACTTACAGAGTTTTTGCTGAAAGATCTGCTGTTAACCTTATGGGGATTCCCTTGTATGTTATTTGTTGCTTTTCCCTTGCTTTTAATATTTTTTCTTTGCATTTAATTTTTGAGTTTGATTAATATGTGTCTTGGCATGTTTCTCCTTGGATTTATCCTGTCTGGGACTCCCTGCACTTCCTGGACTTGATTGATACTTCCTTTCCCATATTATGGAAGTTTTCAGCTCTGATCTCTTCAAATATTTTTTCAGTCCCTTTCTTTTTCTCTTCTTATTCTGGGACCCCTGTAATTTGAATGTGGTGCATTTCATATTGTCCCAGAGGTCTGTGCCACTGTCCTCCTTTCTTTTCATTCTTTTTTCTTTATTCTGTTCTCTGGTAGTTATTTCCCCTATTTTATCTTCCAGGTCACTTATCTGGTCTTCTCCTTCAGTTATTCTGCTATTGATTCCTTCTAGAGAATTTTAAATTTCATTTATTGTGTTGTTGTTCATTGTTTGTTTGCTCTTTAGTTCTTCTCTGTCCTTATTAAACGTTTCTTGTATTTTCTCCATTCTATTTCCAAGATTTTGGATCATCTTTCCTGTCATTACTCTGAATTCTTTTTCAGGTAGACTGCCTATTTCCTCTTCATTTGTTTGGTCTGGTGGGTTTTTTCCTTTCTCCTTCATCTGCTGTGTGTTTCTCTGTCTTCTCATTTTGCTTATCGTACTGTTTCAGGGGTCTCCTTTTCGCAGGCTGCAGGTTTGTAGTTCATGTTGTTTTTGGTGTGTGCCCTCAGTGGGTGAGGTTGGTTCAGTGGGTTGTGTAGGCTTCCTGGTAGAGGGGACTGTGCCTGTGTTCTCATGGATGAGTCTGGATCTTGTCTTTCTGTTGGGCAGGTCTGTGTCCAGTGGTGTGTTTTGGGGTGTCTGTGACCTTATTATGATTTTAGTCAGCCTCTCTGCTAATGGGTGGGGTTGTGTTCCTGTCTTGCTAGTTGTTTGGCATACGGTGTCCAGCACTGTAGCTTGTTGGTTGTTGAGTGGAGGTGGGTCTTGGCGTTGAGATGGAGATCTCTGGGAGGGCTTTCACTGTTTGATATTACGTGGACCCGGGAGGTCTCTGGTGGACCAATGTCCTGAACTCGGCTCTTCCTCCTCAGAGGCACAGGCCTGACACTCGGCCCGAGCACCAAGACCCTGTCAGCCACATGGCTCTGAAGTAAAGGGAGAGAAAAGAAAGAAAAATCAATAAATAAAATAAAGTTATTAGAGTAAAAAATTTTTAAAAAAATATTAAAAATTAAAAGAACTAAAAAGTAATTTAAAAAAAAGAAAGAAAGAAGAGAGCAACCAAACCAAAAAACAAATCCACCAATGACAGTAAGAGCTAAAAACTATACAAAGAAAAGAAAAAAAGGACAGAACCTAGAGCAAATGATAAAAAAAAAGGTATACAGACAAAATCACACAAAGAAGCACGCATATACACACTCACAAATAAGAGAAGATATGTATATAATCTATATAATAAAAAAAAAGGAGAGAGCAACCAAATCAATAAACCAATCTACCAATCATAATAAGCTCTAAATTCCAAACTAAGAAAAACATAAAACAAGAAACAAATTTGATGCAGAAAGCAAACCCGAAGTCTACAGCTGCTCTCAATGTCCACCGCCTCAATTTTGGGATGATTCGTTGTCTATTGAGGTATTCCAGAGATGCAGGGTACATCAAGTTGATTGTGGAGATTTAATCCACTGCTCCTGAGGCTGCTGGGAGAGATTTCCGTATCTCTTCTTTGTTCGCACAGGTCCTGGTGTTCAGCTTTGGATTTGGCCCGCCTCTGCATGTAGGTCACCTGAGGGCATCTGCTTTTCCCTCAGACAGTTTGGGGTTAATGTAGCAGCTGATTAGGCGGCTCTGGCTCACTCAGGCCAGAGGGAGGGAGGGGTATGGAATGTGGAGTGAACCTGCTCCAGCAGAGGTTAGCGTGAGGTTGCAACAGCCTGAGGCATGCCGTGTGTTCTCCCGTGGAAGTTTCCCTGGATCACGGGACCCCTGGCAGTGATGGGCTGCACAGGTTCCTGGGAGGGAAGGTGTGGATAGTGACCTGTGCTTGCACACAGGTTTCTTGGTGGCTGCAGCAGCAGCCTTAGCATTTCATGCCCGTCTCTGGTGCCCGCACTGACAGCCGTGGCTCGTGCCCATCTCTGGAGCTCATTTAGACAGTGCTCTGAATCCCCTCTCCTCACACACCCCAAAACAGTGGTGTCTTGCCTCTTAGGCAGTTCCAGAATTTTGTCCAGACTCCCTCCTGGCTAGCTGTCCTGCCCTAGCCCCCTTTAGGCTGTGTTCATGCAGCCAACCCCAGTCCTATCCCTGGGATCTGACCTCTGAAGCCCGAGCCTCAGCTCCCAGCCCCTGTCCACCCCGTCAGGTGAGCAGACAAGCCTCTCAGGCTGGTGAGTGCTGATCAGCACAGATCCTCTATGCGGGACCCTCTCTGCTTTGCCCTCTCCACCCCTGTTGCTGCGCTCTCCTCCATGACTCCGAAGCTTCCCCATGCCTATGCCCCTTCTCTGCCAGTGAAGGGGCTTCCTAGTGTGTGGAAACTTTTCCTCCTTCACAGCTCCCTCCCAGAGGTGCAGGTCCGTACCTGTTATTTTGTCTCTGTTTTTTCTTTTTCCTACCCAGGTACATGGGGAGTTTCTTGCCTTTTGGGAAATCTGAGGTCTTCTGCCAGTGTTCAGTAGGTGTTCTGTAGGAGTTGTTCCACATGTAGATGTATTTCTGATATATTTGTGGGGAGGAAGGTGATCTCCATGTCTTACTCCTCTGCCATCTTGAAGCACACCCACAAGAAAATCTTAAAATCATTAATACCAAATGCCACAGTACCAAAATCAGAAATGATTTCTATCAGTAAAATATTAGGAATATTTCAAATAAAGGAGGCCAGTATATTATAATTGGGTTTGAAATCTAGCATCACCACTGACTGTTTGTCCTTAAAATTAATTACAAATTCCATTCCTCATGTAAAACATTGCCTCTGAAGGATGTTCTGATAATTGTCATATAATAAACATAAAGTAATTAAAAGAGTACTTGGCATTTAGACAGTTTTTAATACTAATATTAATACTTGTTGGCTGCAAAATTAGACTGTCAGATATTTCTCCAGCAGGGATGGGTTTATTCAGGACCAGCAGAGATTTGCAATTTGGGGTCTGCCAACATGGAGAGCCACATGTAAGTCCTGGCTCATCAGGGATGGAGAGGTCTTTTATAGAGGGAGAAGGGAAAGTGGGAGGGCTATAGTAAACAAACATGGCTTTTGATTGGCTGAGTCCTTGCCAGGAAAGAAGAGGAGTCTCTCTTCTTCCTGTTGGCTTCTGCTATCACTGCAAGGTGTGACAGCTCCTCCCTCTGGTTTCCCACATGTATTTGAGGTTTCTGCTTATTAAATTTTACAAACCTATTACTTGTATTAGTAGAATATTTCTGTTACTTTTATTATTATCTTTCTTCCAATATCAAGATAGAGTATGATGTAATAGATCCACTGTTAAAAGGTTTATTTTATTTTTAATTCTGATTCTTCCAGCAGATATATTTCCCAAGAGCAATTCAATTGATTTTGCCTTAATATTTTTATTTTTTTAATTAATATTTATTTATTGCTGTGCTTCATGGCTTGCGGGATCTTAGTTCCCCTAACAGATACTGAACCTGGGCCCTCAGCATTGAAAGTGCAGAGTCCTAACCACTGAACCACCAGGGAATTCCCACTTTTTTAAATAAAATGATAATACAGCCTGAGAGAGTAATGAGGCCCTTTAGTCAGTTGAGAGAATTAAGGAGGAGCTAACTAATGAATGAAGGTACTAATTATTTATATGTATTAACAAAGTCATGGTAAGCACGTGTTGTCCTGATCTTACAAAATGAAGATTTTAGTTTCAGTCTTTTCCCCTCATAGTATGTTGTATTTAGAGCATTTTTATTTCACAGTTGTTTCCAAATATATGACAGAGGCCTGAATTACATCTTTTATATGTGATTTCCAGGTGTAAGTCTAAATACTTTCTGAAATGTAAGAGTGAGTGTGTGAGTGTGTCTGTGTGAATGCCCCAAATCAGTAATTCTATCACTATGGTCAATTATATCCAGAAGTTGCACTTAATTGTAGATGAAAATATTTAGGTTTTTAATTTAAAATCTATAGACAAAACAACTATCCAGTTCTTATTAGAGTCATGGACCTGATGATGTTTCTTTCAATATTGTGTTCTTCTGTTATTTGGTACATTAAGGTGGTCATTTGTGTGGTTAGAACAGTAGGAAAAAAATCAATTTTAATGGTTAAAATGTTTTTCAGACCACACGTATTATCAACTTCCATTTGCCACTACTGAAATTTAGATTAGGAGCAGCAATTAAATTTTCAAGTTGATTTTTGCAATCTAAGTTAAAATGATCCTTGGTAATATGTAAGTGGGAAACTAAACTTCACTTCTTATAAACTCTGTATCAGATGATGATTGCACAAGTCACCGATTTCCAAAAGCTGGTGTTGTTATATATTGTAGCCCTTTCCTTTCTTTATGTCCAATGTCAAAACTTTCCCAAATCACAGAATTCTTATAATTTTCCTTCATTATTGTCAATCACCCCTTCTACAACACCATTGCTGTACAGAGATTTGAATCCTCATTATTTCTTATCTGGATATCTCAGTATATTGCTGACTCTTTTCTCATTAGTCTTAGATCTTTCAATTTATCTCACTGACCAACTGTCAAAATTATCTTCATAAAATATATTGCTTTTTGATATTAAGTTATTTTTATAGCCATAGCCTCACATGCAAGGATTTACATGATTTCCCTTCTTAGCTATGTATTTCCAAAATATCCTTGCTTCATGATAATTGATATTTTTGTGGCCTCTGCCATAATTAACCATGGTCCTTTGATATCATGGACAATACCTGGAATGTCACTAACTTGTTACAAATAGGGTTATTTAAGAACTTGCACTAGAATCTTCAATATTCCTTATTATACGTTTGTAAGAGCTTTCTATTCAGAAGCAAGGGGAAATTCACATTCATACAGAATCTCTAAGAGTGAAAGAATCCATGCTGCCTGCTTCTAGCCATCTTTCTTAAGCCAACTTCTATCACCTGATACAAGTAGGTGCTGATTCTTAGGTCAAAAATCTTTTCCTATGACTCCTCCCAAAGTTTCCTTATGAGATTAGGGCCAAATCCAGCATAGACTTTTTTTTTTTTTTAAACATCTTTATTGGAGCATAATTGCTTTACAATGGTATGTTAGTTTCTACTGTATAACAGAGTGAATCAGCTATACGTAAACATAAATCCCCATATCTCCTCCCTCTTGCATCTCCCTCTCACCCTCCCTATCCCACCCCTCTAGGTGGACACAAAGCACCAGGATGATCTCCCTTTGCTATGTGGCTGCTTCCCACTAGCTATCCATTTTACATTTGGTAGTGTATATATGCCCATGCCACTCTCTCACTTCATCCCAGTTCACCCTTCCCCTTCCCCGTGTCCTCAAGTTCATTTGCTATGTCTGCGTTTTTATTCCTGTCTTGCCCCTACGTTCTTCAGAACCATTTTTTTTTCTTTTTTACATTCCATATGTATGTGTTAACAACGGTATTTGTTTTTCTCTTTCTGACTTACTTCACTCTGTATGACAGTCTCTAGGTCCATCCAACTCACTACAAATAACTCAATTTTTTTATGGCTGAGTAATATTCCATTGTATATATGTGCCATATCTTCTTTATCCATTCATCTGTCGATGGACACTTAGGTTGCTTCCATGTCCTGGCTATTGTAAATAGAGCTGCAGTGAACATTGTGGTACATGGCTTGGCTTGTCTGAAAAGATGAAAATTCACTGTAGAGATCCAGTCAGAAGTATGATTCATTCAAAACAAACATCAGTTAGAAGGTCATTGCGATGTTCTAGATAAGAGGTAATATGGTTAGGGTGCTAACAATGGGAAGGAAAAGTGTTTGGATAGAGGTTATAAATATTTTAAGTTTTAGCCCAAAGAAATTGGT
This sequence comes from Physeter macrocephalus, assembly GCF_002837175.3. Lineage (NCBI taxonomy): Eukaryota > Metazoa > Chordata > Mammalia > Artiodactyla > Physeteridae > Physeter > Physeter macrocephalus. The sequence continues at coordinate 139,613,659 of NC_041214.2, read as the reverse complement.
TATGCTAGATATAGCATGTGAGCACAAGAAAAGAGTCAAGACTGACTCAAGATTTTTGGCCTAAACTACACATAAAATGAGGCAACACTGTGGGAACAACCTATTATTTGGAAAAAGTGAAAATCAAGAATTAAGTTTTGGTTATTTCAATTTGCAGCTGCTAATCAGGATTCCAAGAGCAGAATTTCAGATGATAGATATATGTGTCAACATGGGAGAAAAGTATGAAATTTTATATATATTTATATTTGGCTACTGAATTAAATCCCATATCTCTGTGTCTTACAATATTTTTTTTCTTAAATCACAGTTCAGTACATGTTGCATGACTCTAAGAAATGTCACTGTGTTCTTATCTCCTGTCATTCTGTTTTGCTGTCATTTAGACACATGACCTATGCAGCCTTCACAGAAGGAGAGACATAACAGAAGAGCATGTAGGGGTCTTTCTGCCCAGGACTGAAGGGTTCCAAATACAGCCATCCCTCAGTACCTGCAGCGGTACCTCTAGGACCTCCCCACATCTAAAATCCTCAGATATATAAGTCCCATTGTTAGCTCTCTGTACCTGTCATTCCACATTCACAGATTCAACCAACCTCGCATAGTGTAGTAATATATACATTTATTGAAAAAAATCAGCTTAAAAGTGGACCCACACAGTTCAAGCCCATGTTGTTCAAGGGTCAGCTCTACTTCTTCCCACACAATCCTGACCAGAATGCAGTCATCTAGCACTGAACTAATTGCACAGAAAAGCTGAGAAAGATTTTTATCCTATCTGTTCATGAATAGCAAGTAACCAAGAAATACTTGGCAGTCTCTGACACAGTGGTTATGAGGAATTAACGAAGGGTCTCTTTACAAGATTACACTTCATTGTAGTTTGATGGGTCTTATTTACTGTCTGGGAAGAGGTTTCTTTTAATACAGGTGAGCTTCTGGGCAGAGTTACGTTGTACCATAGAACACAATTAGACAGATATCTTGCCATAAGAGGACTTGGAAAAGTAATTTGGAAAATAAATCTTGTGCCACAATGCAGTGGTAATTGAACAGGAATATCTTGAACCACAAGGCAGCTTTGAATACAGGCATCTTGTTATAAATGGTTGTATTCCCTTAACTGGGAGAATCAGTTGTTTCAAATGTTGCTCACAGGATAAGTAAGATGACTTCTGAGATATGATGATTGGATTCACAATTTAGAGGTTAATAGCTGCTTGAGAGGAATGGTGGTGACAAAATCCTTTCTTGGATTCAAGAAAGAATGGAATATTATAGCTGTAAAAATGAGCACAGAAATGAGTCATAGTTGAATGAGATATAAGATCATTGGAAGGATTTGCTTTTTCTTCTTTTCATGTACTGGCTTGTACATTGACAGGACTAATTCAATAAAGCAGAAATAGTCAATCATGAAAAAGTACAAAGGAACAATTGCATATGTAATATGATCAAATAATCAAACATACCCTGTATCCTGTACACAAGAGCACCTCTCCTTACACAGGACAACAGATGGTTCATCATTCAATCAAGTGGGGAGGAAGACAGCTAAGAATTATTGTACTTTCATGTGTTTGAGTGTGACTACATTTTTATCCAAAAACCTCTGGAAGTGAAATACTACAGGGTTAGAGTACTGGAAAGCCATGAGTGCAGCCTGAAGTTTGGGACACTTGGATACTCTGGAAGGTGTTATTACTGGTAATAGTAAGATCTAGGATTTCAGCATGGCATAATGGTTGGGTAGACAAGAGGAAAATATATTCGGAGATAAATTCAAGGATTTGAGAATGCATAATCTCTGAAACTGTATCCTGTGTAGATTTCTTTGCTTCTATTTTGCTTAGAGTGAGTTTCCTCCCAGAAGATTCCCAAGCCCCTTATAAACATAAACCAGAGTGATCAACATGGACTCTTAAAGCATAAACATCACCCTAGATATTGCAAAATCTTGCTTAATGACTTTAAAGAAAATTATCCTGCCGTTCTATCTCACAATAAGATGGAAAATCAAAATTTAGCTAAATTAAAACTAAAATTCAGCTTAGGTGTGAGTACCTAATTCTTTTTGTCAATTTATCATTGGTAATTATATTAGAATTAAATGTAAAAATTAATTAGTTATTTTCATCCTCATGGCATGAACATCTATCAATCATAAAGGCAAAAAAGAGCAATAAAAATTTTCTAAGACAAAAGTTTTAAACTGAATAGGGTTAAAGAATAATGGCACATAAGTATGCTATGATAAAACAAAATTAAACATAAAGCAAAATTGTCTTTTGGGGGGAATATTAACTTGACCTCAAAACTCACATTTCATTAAATTACTAAACTCAATTTTTTTTCAGTCAATCTTGAAAATGCATCTATAGAGGTGTTTTAGTTTATAACAAACAAAAATTCAATGTCATATTTTAAACACATTTAATAAAGAAGTATACTTAAATTTTAAACAATATCAATTTATGAACTAATATGTGTAATTATTGAAACATTGCTCAGGAAATAATATTAAGACATGTGCAAATAAAAGTCCAAGTTTTGTATATAATTTAGTCTTTATAAAAACTGCACTTTAAAATATAACAGGAGAGTGAGGGAGTGAAAGGGGTTGAAAGAGAAAGAGCGGAAAAGAGAAATTAAAAGAAAAATATCCAAGAATATTTTTTTTTCAGTTCCAAGAGAAATGATGTTTCAGTCCAATATATTTAAAATTGAAGGGAAAAAAGCTCAAGTTCACTGCTTTCCTGCTACTCCTCTTCCCAGAGCTATGCCAAACGTCATTATTAAGGTGGCTATTTACATATAGTGCCGTAACATGGGGGAGCTTAAAGGTTAAAGTCAGTAGTAGAAAGAACTTCATTAAAAAGGCCACGTTTTAGAAATGGGAACGTCTTTTTACAAGTAATGTGAAATGGGGAATTAAGGCAATGACCTAAATAATTAAAGTAAAACAAACGCTCTGCATCTAAGAGAAAAATAGAACTTCAAAACTTAAATCATCACAAATTACTGTCTACATTCATCACATTAATGGGGTAATTGCTCAGCATGCACTTTAAAGAGGCTACATATCTTCAACTGAAGTCATTTCTATATGCAGACATTGATTTGCTGATTTGTGTTTTATTATTTCCAAGGTCTCAGTGATTGATTTCTTTTCATACAATGAGCTATTTTTTATATTAAGACAGGAAAAAATGTGTATAGTCTATACTAAGTAGTGCTTATTTTTATTTTTTGAAATCCGTACATTATAAGGGTCAAATATTAAACTTTATTGTGGCAAAGGTAGACTACATAATAAAATTTTATCTTTTCATGTTATCTAAAATATGCACATTTGAAGCACATGACCCTTACAATTCTGCATACTTATTATTTCCTGAAGTCTTTTAATTTATTTTTTAAATTAATTTCTTTGGAGTATAGTTGATTTACAATGTTGTGTTAGTTTCTGCCATACAGCAAAGTGAATCAGTTACACATACACATATATCCACTCTCTTTTAGATTCTTTTCCTGTATAGGTCATTACAAAGTATTGAGTAGAGTTCCCTGTGCTATGAGTAGGTTCTTATTAGTTATCATTTTTGTACATAGTAGTGTTTATATGTCAATCTCAATCTCCCAATTTATCCCTCCTCACCCTTTCCCCCTTGGTAACCATTAGTTTGTTTTCTACGTCTATGACTCTATTTCTGTTTCATAAGTAAGTTCATTTGTACCATTGTTTTTATCCATGTGTAAGCGATACATGACATTTGTCTTTCTCTGTCTGACTTACTTCACTCAGTATGAAAATCTCTAGGTCATCTATCCATGTTGCCGCAAATGGCATTAGTTCTTTTTTGTGGCTGAGTAATATTCCATTGTATATATATACCACGTTCTTCTTTATCCATTCATCTGTTGGTGGACATTTGGGTTGCTTCCAAGTCCTGGCTGTTTTAAATAGTGCAGGACATATAACCGGAGAAAACCATAATTCGAAAATATACAGGCACCTCAATGTTCACTGCAGCACTAAAGTCCTTTTAAAACCAGTGCAGTCAAAGCCCATTATCTCATGCATGTCACAACCATCAAAAGGGTCTGACAACTGATACGCACTGTAGCATGGAATTCATCCTGCTTCAATTGTATCTTGTCTCCCTCTTTCCACTTTCCCTTCATCTATTCCTCCCTCTCTTTATCTGTGGTTCTTTCTTTCTTTGCCATTTGAAACAATGGAAATTGTCTAGGCAGGAAACACAAGAGAAGGAAAAGACCTACAACAACAAACCCAAAACAATTAAGAAAATGGTAATACGAACATACATATCGATAACTACCTTAAGTGTAAATGGATTAAATGCTCCCACCAAAAGACATAGACTGGCTGAATGGATACAAACAGGAGACCCATATATTTGCTGTCTACAAGAGACCCACTTCAAAACTAGGGACATGTACAGACTGAAAGTGAGGGGATGGAAAAAGATATTCCATGCAAAAGGAAATCAAAAGACAGCTAGAGTAGCAATTCTCGTATCAGACAAAATAGACGTTAAAACAAAGACTATTACAAGAGAAAAAGAAGGACACTACATAATGATCAAGGGATCAATCCAAGAAGAATATATAACAATTGTAAATATTTATGCCCCCAACATAGGAGCACCTCAATGCATAACGCAAATGCTAACAGCCATAAAAGAGGAAATCAAAAGTAACACAATCATAGTAGGGGAATTTAACACCCCACTTTCACGAATGGACAGATCATACAAAATGAAAGTAAATAAGGAAACACAAGCTTTAAATGTTACATAAAACAAGATGGACTTAATTGATACTTATAGGACATTTCATCCAAAAACAACAGAATTTAACAAAATTGATAAACCAATAGCCAGACTCATCAACAAAAGAGGGAGAAGACTCAAATCAATAGAATTAGGAATGAAAAAGGAGAAGTAAGACATTTCATCCAAAAACAACAGAATATGCTTTCTTCTCAAGTGCTCATGGAAAATTCTCCAGGATCATATCTTGGGTCACTAAGTTAGCCTTGGTAAATTTAAGAAAATTGAAATCATATCAAATATCTTTTCTGACCACAATGCTATGAGACTGGATATCAATTACAGAAAAAAATCTGTAAAAACTACAAACACATGAAGGCTAAACAATACACTACTTAATAACCAAGAGGTAACTGAAGAAATCAAAGAGGAAATCAAAAAATACCTAGAAACAAATGACAATGAAAACACGATGACCCAAAACCTATGGGATGAAGCAAAAGCAGTTCTAAGAGGGAAGTTTATAGCAATACAATCCTACCTCAAGAAACAAGAAAAATCTCAAATAAACAACCTAAACTTACACCTGAAGCAATTAGAGAAAGAACAAAAAAACCTCTAAGTTATCAATAGAATTAGGAATGAAAAAGGAGAAGTAACAACTGCACTGCAGAAATACAAAGGATCATGAGAGATTACTACAAGCAACTATATGTCCATAAAATGGACACGCTCGAAGAAATGGACACATTCTTAGAAAACCACAACCTTCCGAGACTGAACCAGGAAGAAATAGAAAATATAGAGACCAATCACAAGCACTGAAATTGCTACTGAGATTAAAAATCTTCCAACAAAAGCCCAGGACCAGAATGCTTCACAGGTGAATTTCATCAAACATTTAGAGAAGAGCTAACACCTGTCCTTCTCAAACTCTTCCAAAATATAGCAGAGGGAGGAACACTTCCAAACTCATTCTACAAGGCCACAATCACCCTGATACCAAAACCAGACAAAGATGTCACAAAGAAAGAAAACTACAGGCCAATATCACTGATGAACATAGATGCAAAAATCCTCAACAAAATACTAGCAAACAGAATCCAGCAGCACATTAAAAGGATCATACACCATGATCAAGTGAGGTTTATCCCAGGAATGCAAGGATTCTTCAGTATAGAAAAATCAGTCAATGTGATAAACCATATTAACAAATTGAAGGAGAAAAACCATATGATCATCTCAATAGTTGCAGAAAAAGTTTTTGACAAAATTCAACATCCATTTTTGATAAAAACCCTCCAGAAAGTAGACATAGTGGGAACTTACCTCAACATAATAAAGGCCGTGTAGGACAAACCCACAGCCAACATCATTCTCAATGGTGAAAAACTGAAACCATTTCCTCTAAGATCAGGAACAAGACAAGGTTTTCTACTCTCACCACTACTATTCAACATAGTTTTGGAAGTTTTAGCCTCAGCAATCAGAAAAAAAAAGAAATAAAATGAATCCAATCAGAAAAGAAGAAGTAAAGCTTTCACTGTTTGCAGATGACATGATACTATATATAGAGAATCCTAAAGATGCTAGGATCAGAAAAGTACTTGAGCTAATCAATGAATTTAGTAAAGTGGAAGGATACAAAATTGATGCACAGAAGTCCCTTGCATTCCTATACATTAATGATGAAAATTCTCAAAGAGAAATTAAGGAAATACTCCCATTTACCATTGTAACAAAAAGAATAAAATACCTAGGAATAAACCTACCTAAGGAGACAAAAGACCTGTATGCAGAAAACTGTATGACACTAATGAAAGAAATTAAGGATGAAACAAACAGATGAAGAGATATACCATGTTCTTGGATTGGAAGAATCAACCTTGTGAAAATGACTATACTACCCCAAGCAATCTACAGATTCAGTACAATCCCTATCAAACTACCAATGGCATTTTTAACAGAACTAGAACAAAAAAATTCACAGTTTGAATGGAAACACAAAAGACCCCAAATAGCCAAAGCAATCTTGAGAAAGAAAAATGGAGCTGGAGGAATCATGCTCCCTGACATCAGACTATACTACAAAGCTACAGTAATCAACACAGTATGGTACTGGCACAAAAATGGAAATGTTATTCAATGGAACAGTTTAGAAAGCCCAGAGATAAACCCACACACATATGGTCACTTTATCTTTGATAAAGGAGGGAAGAATATACAATGGAGAAAAGACAGCCTCTTCAATAAGTGGTGCTGGGAAAACCACACAGCTACACGTGAAAGAATGAAATTAGAACACTCCCCAGTGCCATACAAAAAATAAACTGAAAATTGATTGAAAACCTAAATGTAAGACCAGACACTATCAAACTCTTAGAGGAAAAGATAGGCAGAACACTCTATGACATAAATCACAGCAAGATCCTTTTTGACCCACCTCCTAGATAAATGGAAATAAAAACAAAAATAAATAAATGGGACCTAATGAAACTTAAAAGCTTTTGCACAGCAAAGGAAACCATAATTCCAGCAAACACATGAAAGGATGCTCAACATCACTAATCATTAGAGAAGTGCAAATCAAAACTACAATGAGGTATCACCTCACACCAGTCAGAATGGCCATCATCACAATACCTACAAACAGTAAATGTTGGAGAGGGTGTTGAGAAAAGGGAACCCTCTTGCACTGTTGGTGGGAATGGAAATTGATACAGCCACCATGGAGAACTGTATAAAGCTAAAAATAGAACTACCATACAACCCAGAAATCCCACTACTGGGCTTATACCCTGAGAAAAACATAATTCAAAAAGAGTCATGTACCACAGGGTTCATTGGAGCTCTATTTACCATAGCCAGGACATGGAAACAACCTAATTGTCCATCGACAACTGAATGGATAAAGAAGATGTGGCACATATATATAATGGAATATTACTCAGCCATAAAAAGAAACGAAATTGAGTTATTTGTAGTGAGGTGGATGGACCTAGAGTCTGTCATACAGAGTGAAGTAAGTCAGAAGGAGAAAAACAAATACCATTTGCTAACACATATATGGAATCTAAAAGAAACAAAATGCTTCTGAAGAATCTAGGGGCAGGACAGGAATAAGGATGCAGACGTAGAGAATGAACTTGAGTACATGGGGACGGGGAAGTGTAAGTTGGGACAAAGTGAGAGAGTGGCATGGACATATATACACTATCAAATGTAAAATCGAAAGCTAGTATTAAGCAGCTGCATGAGACCGGGACAGCAGCTTGGTGCTTTGTGACCACCTAGAGGGGTGGGATAGGCAGGGTGGGAGGGAGACATAAGAGGGAGGATATATGGGGATATATGTATATGTATAGATGATTCACTTTTTTATAAAGCAGAAACTAACACACCATTTTAAAGCAATTATACTCCAATAAAGATGTTAAAAATATTAAAAGAAACAACAAAAAACCGAAGTGAAAGCTGGAGGTAAACGAAAGTATTAAGGGAGAACCAAGGTTATCTGGATAGAGAGGTTCAAGGAACACGTCAGAGGAATAGGAGCAAAAACGATTTCAGTTGTGAAAACCATATTCCACATTCTATATACTACAAAGGTTGGGCAAAATCCAACTAATAATAAATCTAAAGAAATGACATGTGGTTATTCGTATTCCAAGAATGGCATAAATTATACATAGACAAATGTAGAGGAGGAAAAAAGTAGATGGCAAGCCAACTAGAGAGGAACTAGAACTTAATATCTGGAATGAAGAGCTCAGTGGGGTATCACTGAGAATGCAAAAATAACTCGGGTCCCATAGCCAGAGCAGCCTGGAAAGAGCAAATTTTTTTTGGCTCCACCCTCCCCCATTTCTTGTTGGATACTTGAGCATTGCCTCAAATACCTCCACAGTGGTTCTGAGGATGTGTCCTTCTGACGAGTCCATAAATGAGTCATACCTATTTCCTCCTGCTCAAGCAGCAGTGGGATGTCTGCTGTGACTGGGCCTCAAAGCTCCTCAAGCAAGGTGTCCCTCACAGGCTGCCCCAGCTCATCATCAAGCCCATGATTTGTGCCATCACTCAGATCAAGTGTGAACAGTGCCCTACAGCTCCTTGTGCCACATGTGATATACGGGCTGCAACACAATCCTGACTTCTGCTTGCAGCATCTTAGTGCCCCTGGTTCCACTTTTGACTTGTTCTTATTGCACTGCTCCTCTTGAGACTAAGGCAGAAGTCACAAGGCTTGGGCTACAGTACAGCCCGAGTGATGGACAACACACTGCAGCCAGATTCACCCCTTGGACAGTACTCTCAAACCTCTCCCTCTCCTCTGTTGGTGTAAATTCCACCTGGGAGGACCTCTGCAGAGACCCTCCTGGTATGTCTCTGAATAGTAATGACTTCTGGATTTTGACTTCTCTGTTTGCCAGCACCAGATTTTACATGAATTTTCTTAGTTAATCAACAATCCTTTGGGATGGAAATCATCCCCCACATTACGCTTGAGGAAAATTGAAGCTCAGAGAATTAAATGCCTCACCCAACACTCGTCAGCCAGTATATTGGAGTCAAGATTTATGCTCGAGTATTCTGCTCTCCAAGAATAAAACTCTTCAAAGGCAGACAAAATTCATTCCAGGGGTAATGCAGCTTAGACAGGGGTTCCCATATACTTGGGGCAAGATGCAGGGCTGTCTCGTGCCTAGGTTTAAAGCCACTGTATTCCTTTAAACTGAATATCCAAGGAGGGGGACATGATAAAATAATTTCTTCTGCCTCAGAGCTTACGGCATCCCTTAACAACTATTGATTCCTACAAACTAGTCTCAATCATGTTAGACAGGAGCGGTAAAACGGCTTCAGGTTAACAAAAATTTTGTATGGAGTAAAAAGAAATGGTGTTTTTCAAGTCTGAAAAATCCCAAAGATCTGCATTAACACGTATGCATACCTGCAATATGTACTTTAACAGAGTAATAGTGTACAATCATATCAGAAATGTTTCTGTAAATATTTCGGTTTTACAAGATAATTAGTGACAAAGAACACAGCCATAGGAAATTAGGTGTCATTGTTTGACACTGCCGTATGGAGTGGAAACGTTGTAAATTTTAATTTCAAGACCCAAATGATTCTAAGTAAGACAGCAGAGAACATTCATTCTACCTGATGTTCAGAAGCAACTAGACAAGTGTAGGAGTGTATCTGAGTTTGTAAGAAACTGAAAATGACAATCAAAGCATGTTCAGATGGTTGTCTTATATGTATAGGGGGAAGAAAGCTGGCTATGCAGATTCTAGGTATAAACTGGCAGGGCTGGACATAGGGAAATAATAAATCTATCGTGAAAAAAAAAAGATGCAAAATATGCCTCACAAATTTTTGTATTGCTATTTAATTGTTCTTTCACACATGTAAAGCAAATGGGAATCCTGACTCTTGTGACATGGCTGACATAGTTCTGACATCCTATGTTTTGTTTCATCTACTAAAATGATGCCCAGGCCCACTCCCAGAAATTCTGATTCAGTTTGTTTGGAGTGAGACTTACACATCGGGGGTGGGGGTGGGGGGTTGTGTGTGTGTGTGGTGATAAATGGTATAGGTATTTTTAAAAAATCCAGATAGTTAGTTACATACTTAATAATACATATTATATGTACATATTAAATTGTATATAATAATACATAAATTATATGTAATATACAGTATACAGTTACTAATATAGTTTAATTATATAGTTATAACTATAAAGGTATAGTTAAATTACCAGATATTAATTAGCCAAAATTGGGAACCTCTGATTTAGAGGTTTATTTGAATATTTGTTACACTGCTTATATTCTGGTAACAGGGTAAAGGCAATAAATAAGTAAGGAATAGCATAAATATCAGAGAGTGACATTGGTGATTTGTTTATTAAAAATATTTATATTCATAAGAAACTCTCATATGTCTTTCCAAAATGGTTGTATAGTTTTACAATTCCACCAGCCATGTATGAGAAAAAACATTGTATCCTATTCTTACAAAAAATAGGCATTTTCAGTCTTTTGAATATTATATATCCTGTTGGGTGTAGTGGAATCTTCCTGAAATTTAACTGGCATTTTCCTGAAGTTGAAAGGCAATGAGCATACTTTTATGTGCTTATATTTCTTCATATTTAGCGATATGTCTGTTCAAAACATTTGCCCATATTTGAGTTGTTTGTGTACTTATTACTGAGCCATAAGGTTTTTTTTTTTTTTTTTTTTTTTTGTGGTATGCGGGCCTCCCTCTGCTGTGGCCTCTCCCGTTGCGGAGCACAGGCTCCGGACGCGCAGGCTCAGCGGCCATGGCTCACGGGCCCAGCCGCTCCGCGGCATGCGGGATCCTCCCGGACCGGGGCACGAGCCCGGTTCCCGTGCATCGGCAGGCGGACGCGCAACCACTGCGCCACCAGGGAAGCCCCTCATAAGGTATTTTTATAGTTTTGATACAAATTATTACACATACATACTTCAGTTACTCTCTCTACAGCAAAAGGCAGGTATGTTTATTATCTAGTATAATAAATGTATTCCTCAAGAGCAAAGGGGCGGCTTGTTTAGTGTCCATTGTAAAAGATTCAGATTCCCTAAGCTCAGTGTTCCTCTCCTGTAATGCTACTCTATGTGGGTGCTGGTAATCAACTGACTCACTTTACCATCTCCCTGTGGGAATTTGGACTTGGGGAGTAGGTTAAAAAAATGCTGATATTCTGCCTACTGCTATTTTCATGAGGAATAAACTTCTCTTCATTTCTGACTCAGGAATTTCCTGTCAACTACCAACATCCTTGAAACCGTGGCAGCCTAACTTGTTAGCTTGCAACTAGTTTAAAATCTCAGACCCTATACAGTTCTTGACACTGACTTCATCCGCTGGGCAGCTATTTATGATGTATTTAGATCTCTCCATCAACCCTCTCTTCTGGCCTCATAGTGGTTTCCAAAGAAATTTTGTCTGAGAAAACAAACAAGCAAACCTCAATCTTGGTTTTCAGAAGATTCTGGTAGGAGTTGACAATGCCTGTTCTGCATTATAACCCTATACTTATGTGATTATGTGAGAAAATTGGAGAAAAAAATCCTCCCATTGATTAGAATGTCAAAAGTGAATCTTGCTGCTTACCTTCCTTGGTATATAATATGACCAGGGATAAAATATACGTTGATTTATACGCAGTAAGTAATGGTTTGGTGTATGATCATGGACTTGTTTACTTGGAGATCTGTGACAGGTTTATATTGACAGCAAAATTGGTATTTCAAGCATATTTTGTGTCCTATTTGAATGTACACCGAATTTCACCATCATAGTGGAATATCTTGATAATGAAGGGTACCACATAGTTAGTTGTTTACATGATTGTCAGCTTGCTTTCTCAGCCATACTATACTTGTTCATTGTCATAACTAGCCATGACATATTTCTGAGTACCACTTCTGTCAATGGTAGAGACCAATGTGAGTTACCAATATGCTACTTTCCCATAAGAGAACAAGCTAGCTACCTGGTAGCCACTGAGTTGTTCTTTTGTTTTTTTTCCAAAATTAACAGTGCAAGTATTTTTTCTTTATTGGATAAGTGAATTAATCTTAATATTGATTTACCTTCCTTGCTCCGAGGCTTCTGTCCACATTCTCATATGTTGATTTAGTCATTATCTTCTTCCCTGCCACCTCACACAGCATTGCTTTTGACAAGTCAGTAATTGTATAACAAAAGAGGCAATGAGCAACACCTCAAGGAAGTTTGCAGTCTTACTACATACATGACATTTGGAAAGATTTGTAACAGAACATTGAACTATCATTTACACTGCCATCTAGGTAATAAGCGCTTACATGTTTAGGTACTATCTATAAAAACATACCATGCACTTGAAATCTGCATCTAAAATAGAGTACTTTATTGCAAACCAGAGCTCACTTTTAAGAACCAAGAGATGCAAGGCAGCATACTCTCTCACTGCTACTGCTGATTATGTTCTCAGTTGTCCTTAATTCTTTCCCCAATTTTACCCTCTTGTGATTTAGAGGTATTGTTTCTCCGAGGTAGTGGTGTTTCTACCGTGGAACACAGTAATGGTTCCACTGAACTAGAGTTTGCTACTATTGCCGTTCCATTTTGATTTCTTCATGCCATCTGGCCATTTTGGGTTCTGAGACACGTGCTACTGAAGCATCACCAGAGACTGTGGTAATTGATCTTTATTATCATGATCAAGAAGAAATGAGACTGCTATCGGGTAAGGGGTACATATTTGGAAGACAGAAGATTCTGTAGGGCACCCAGAAATGGCTCCAGTGATTGATGGATTTTGTGCCTTCCCTATTAGGGAAAAGAGTGACCATCTGTTCATTTGTACAATATTCACAGCCATACAGTGTGGAAACATGTTTTTGGTTATTATTGTTTCTGTACTTTAATTTGTATAGAAGGGTGTATTTGAAAGTTGAGCATCCAAAGGGACAGATTGTGTGGGCTGTTTTATTTTTGTATTAAAAACTACCATTACCTATCTAATATCTTGCTGTATAGCAAGGGCTGGAAACCTAGCAACTACATTTCCCAGACTCCTTGCAGGATTCCAAATTAAAAACACATATGTGAGGTTTAGAAATTAGAAGAAAAGCATAAGCTATTATTCTACACCTGCAGAAATGGCTAACTGCTTGGGCAGTTAGAAGAAATGATGTTAGTGGCTTCCAGGACATCGACAGTGAATCACCTTATGTGATGCAGGCAGCTAGACCACTGGAGGTAGCTGCCTATGACTTCTATACCACCAGATTCCCTCCTGTTGGTCCTCATGATATCTGTTCCCCATCCATTTGCAATGGTTTTGAGGGCAACACATTTCTTCTGTAAATTACATTTCAATAAAATACCTGCAGTGTTTTCTGTTCTCATACAAAACCTGGATTTACATACCAATCATCTGCCTATTTTAGGAAATTAATAGTTGCCTTTTGTTTAATGCATCAGTTCTTTTGAGATTGCTTAGCAGAGACAATTATTCTTAATTCTGATGATCTCTGTTAAGATATAATTTAAGTTAAAATAAACAACAAATGAACAAGAAATAAGAGCCTGTCTAACCTGCAAAATTTGCTGAGTGGTATGCTGAATATGCACAAAAATTTATATTCTATATATCAGTGATTTTTAAACTCTTGAGTAGATTAGAGTCACCTGCAAGAATCATTAAAATAGATTTCTGGGCCTCACCCTCAGATTGAATTTCCATAGTTTTGGGATAGGATATAAGAATTTGGATTTCTAACAAGTTCCCAGGTAATGTCCATGCTACTGGTTTATGGACCATACTTGGGAACAGCTGCTCTCTCTTTATTTTAATACTTCACTGGTTTCTCCTTCTTTGCAAATACGTATTTAATGGATCAGTTCACATTTTTCAGCAGACTTTATATTTTATTTTTCTTTTCTAATGTAGACTCACTACCTGTCACTAATTCCTCAAGATTTTCTCAGTTAGCTTATTTGCCCAAGCCTAATGGTCTCTGATAAATCTTTTCATTATCAACCAGTTATTTTTATAAGACAGATTGCAGGCATTCAAAAATATGAAACTCATGTTAATAATAAAATTTAAAATGATTCGTGATGAAAAAAATTTAAGCATAAGAGAACAAAATAAAAAACTCAGGTTGGAAATCATGTGTATGTGTACTTCTGTGTATGTAGGTCAATTTCAAATCTGGCACTAATATTCTTTCATCCTCTCCCCTTAAATCTGGGCTTTGTGACTGTTCTTCAAAGATGTATTTTCTCGAAGACAAATCGACTATTTAAATTGGTCAATTCAATCTAACAGTCAGTAAAGTTGATTAGGTGGTCCTATGAAGAACTGATTTAATTCTATGAATGTATAATCTGTCCTAGAGCAGTTCACCATCCTTTAGGGACATTTTCTAATTGATACTTTCTTTCATATGCTTTATTTCACTTCAGAGTGGAACAAAACAAACGAGAGATTTGTTGGTCAGAGGCAAGATAGCATGGTGTTTAAAACATGATCTTTGACACTCTGATCTACCAGTTGCCCATTGTCATACAGAGAGTAAAGTTAGTTAATGTATCTATTTTCAGTTCTCTTGTCTAAATGATAATGATTTTAATAATAAGTATTAATCATGTTCTGATGATCCTATAAGTGTGTAGTTATAAAATTCTTAAGGGATTCAATAAACATTAGTTGCTAGGTAAAATCCAACCTAATCAGATAAGACTATAAATTTAAAATATCACCTGGACTTTGTAATTTATTTTCTGATTATAAAAAGGAAATACAGAAATTTAACAGTGGAGCCTGCATGCCATATTAGCTTGTAAATGTTTTATCTCACATAATATAACTTTTTAATTGAAGAGTTTGTCAAATTTAGCCATCACATGCTTCACCCAAATTAAATATTTTCTGAATCTTTTTAAAAATAGACATCTGGGAAAATTGAGCCTGGACGCTGAATTTACACCTGGCTGCATTCCCCTGTAACTACTGCCTCTCTAAGAGGTCCTCAGTTCTGTAGTTCATTATCTGCAGTCAACTTCATTTATTTTCATTAGTGTCTCAATTTTCCATGTATTTGCATTTTGAAAATGTGGCGTGAGAAGGTTAAACGTTTTAGGCCAAGTTCTATAAAAGCAGAGCCTGAGACAAGGATCCAAGTGTGTATGATTTGTTGGGAGAGGAATTTTCACGGAATGCATACAAGGGAAGAAGTGAGGCAGGACAGGAATCTAGGAGAGAGCTGAGCAAGGATTTGGTTTCAGGTAAAGCTTAGCCTTGGCCTTAACCACAGAGGGACTCCCTTGGAGCATCAGTTACATCATCACAAGGCTAAGCCCTTAAATGTCTGATCTAGCCTTTGTAACCACAGGTCAGTCAGGCATTGACTGAAGGCTGCTGTTGGGAGTGGAACTTCCCTGGTGAGGCAGCTCCATTTAGGAGAGGACAGTTCTCCAGAGAAGAGGTACCTGTGAAATTTAACAGCTGACAAGATGAGAAAAAATAAACTATCTAGATAACAGTTTGTTTCCTGATTGCTTTAATAAAATACTTTGTGGTGATGACAGTTCAGTGTAGTGTTTAAGACCATAAATGCTGAAGCAAATGCCTGAATTAAATTTCAAACTCTAACACTTAGGGGTTGTTTGGGGCAAGTTAATTAACCTTTTGTGTCATACATTTTTGAATCTGAAAAGACACAGATGATATTGGAATAATATCTTTATCATAGGGCACTTGTAAAGGTTAAATACAAGCATAAATGTTAAGATTTCCAAACTGTGTTTGACCCGAATTATGCAGTACATGAATGTATTCCATTATCATTATTATTTTTAATTCTTTATGAAAATATGTGGGAAGATAGGTGGATAACTAAAAAGTATATGAGGTACTCTCTCTCCCCAAAATAGGATAACACTGAGAATGCTTTCTTGCAAACGTCTTTTATAATTAAGAATAGCTATGTCAGGTGACTTTTCATGTATCCATAAATATAATAATTTTGGTCAATTTCCCAGATGTTTATTTTATATTTCAGCAATTGTTAACAATGTTGCAATAAAATATTGTATATAATTATTGTAGAGAAAGAAATTGTTTTTAAATACCTAGAAGTAGAATTTCTATGTAAAAAAAAAGTATAAAATTTTTGATGAGTTTTATCAGGTATTCTTCTGGAATATTTAACAGTATTTTACTATAAATAACTGTATCAGAATGCTTGTTTCTCCTCAAAATATGCACTTTTCCTCCAGTATACACACTATATATTTTTTCTTTTTGCAAATCTGGTATGTTAAAAATATATTTGACATTCAATATTGTTCTTAATCTTTTTTTACTATAGTAATATTAAATATTTTTCTATGGCTTTCTATTATATAAATTGGTAAACTTTCTGGTTCTGTTGTCCTAATTATAACTAATTCTGTTAAAAATGTATAAGAAAGTCTATCTACTAATACATTGACTATTATATATCCATGTTGTAATGCCTCCCATAATTTTGAGAAACAAACAAAAAACAAAAAACTTTAGTCACATCACCCCTACCACCAAACATTTCTCTTTCTTTAGTGAACTGAGTATTTCTTTAATATTTCTTTTCATACTCACTATTTCAAGTTTCTCACTTCCATTCTCTCTCTCTAAGTGCAATTGAATTTTCACTTCTTTATGTTGAAAGAAAGTACAACTTATTGTATTTATTATCAATTAAATGCATGTAATTACCACATGGAAAAAGAAATAAAACATTATTAGGAACCCAAAGCATTCCACATACCTCTTGCCAATTTCACTTCTCCTTCAGTGTAATTAATTAGCTTTTCTTTAGGGTTTTCTCACCTATGTATTTACACCTAAAATTACAGTTTAGGTTTGTTTGTTGATAAGGGAAAGAATGCTTGATGCTTGTTGCATCAAGGAAAGAATGAAGTTTGTTTCTTTGTGTCTGGCTTCATTGATTGCATTACATCGGTAAGATTTATCTTTTAAATAGCTTGAAGGAGTTCATTACTTTTTATTACTAAATAGAAGTCCATTTCATGAATATATCTTAATTTACTTTTACATTATAGTATTGATTGACATTCATGTTGTTTCCAGGATTTAGCTACTATGGTTAAGTTTTGCAAAAATTTCTTGTCCGTATTTCTCAGTGCAAGTGCTGATACATGTCTGAATACATGTGTTCAACTTCAATAGGTACTTCTGCACTTCAGTAGAGATTTTTACAAAGCAGTTGTGCCAGTTTACTCTTTCACCAAAAGATCCATTGATCCATATCTTTATGAATTCTTTATATTTTAAATCTTTGGAATTTCAGTAATCAGAGTAGGTTCGCAGCGTTTTGTTTTTTAATTTTAATTTTCCTTATAAATAATGATGTTAAGAACTTTTTCATATTAGAACTTGGAATGTTCTCTTTCTAAAAGTGGTTGATAAGATCTCTTGCTGATTTCATTTAATATTTTCCTCATACAGTTAGATACCTGTATATTTTATTAACAATATTTTAGTTAAGCTGCATATATTTTCAAAGGATGATATTCATTTTTACTTTCTTTTTTCTTTTGATTATGTTTTTATTTTTATTTATTTATTTATTTATTTATTTATTTTTTTTTTTGTGGTACGCGGGCCTCTCACTATTGTGGCCTCTCCCATTGCGGAGCACAGGCTCCGGACACGCAGGCTCAGTGGCCATGGCTCACGGGCCCAGCCGCTCCGCAGCATGTGGGATCTTCCCGGACCGGGGCACGAACCCGTGTCCCCTGCATCGGCAGGCGGATTCTCAACCAGTGCGCCACCAGGGAAGCCCCTGATTATGTTTTTAATAAGAATATAATTTAGTTTTTAATCATTTCATTTGTTGTGAATTTTTGTGTATTGTTTAAAAATATTATGTACAAGCCAAGAAGGTATTTTCACCTTATGATATACAATTAAGATCTGAACTTAGACATATAATTTATTTAGAATTTTGTGCAGACAGAAGCAAGGAATCAGATTTTATTTTCATATATATATGGATATTCAATGGTCCCAGTACTATTTATTGAAAAATATTCTGTCTACTGCTGTATTCAACATTTAAAAAAAATGTATCTTATGTCCCAATCTACACTGTCTTAATTACTTCAGACTTATAATAATTCCTGATGTCTGGAAAAACCATTATTTTCTGTTTTCCATTTTTAAAGAATATTTTGACTGTTCTTGTTCCCTTTTCCCCATATGTGCTTTAGGGTCTACTTGTTAGATTTTTTGTTTAGATTGAGTCAAATCAGAATAATTTTGCGACAGTGAGCTTCATTCTAATATTGAATCTTCCAAACCATATACATGATATATCTTTGCTGTTAACTAGTTATCTTTTTCTTAATTTCCTCATTAGTCTTTTATAATTTTCTTTGTATGTGTCTTGAATATTTTGTTGAATATTTTCTGGGTGTTTTATATATATTTCTAAAATTAGAATATATATGCATTTACATACCCAAGTGTGTGTAATTTTCTAGAAACTCAATAGAACTTTCTTCTTATGTAAGATTTCTAAACCCAGTTTTAAATCCTAAATTTATCTTCAGTCTGTTGTGTGTTCCACATCTTCATGGAAAATGGGAGCTTTATTTCTTCCTTTCTGATTTTTATAACATCATTTCTTTTTCTTGCATTACTGCCTAGAAACTTTAGTTCAATACTGAATCAAAATAATGGTACTTGGTATCTTTATCTTTATTATTTTTTCATGGCCTGTATCATTTTAGTCTTTTAAAAGCCTTTAAAAGTAAACATTTGAAATTATCTTCTCTAGTATTGTTTATTTCATTAATTTCTGTTTTTATCTTTTTATTTTCTTTCATCTAATGTTTTCCCAACTTCTTAATATGGATGAAATTTCATGAAATTAAAACTATTTTTTCTTACTAATATTTGCTTCTAAGATTATATAATGTCTTTTTATAGCAATGCACAAGTGTTCATACATATTTCTTTGCTTTTAATTCACTTAAATAGTCTATAGTTTCAATTAGGACTTTTCCATAAAGGTTTATTTCATGTTATTTTCTTAACTTACCAAATCATAGGTATTTTCTAGTTATATATTGGATACTAACTTCAAGCTGTTTTTTTTAAATTGAGGTATAATTGATATATAACATTATATTAGTAACAGATATAAAATATAATAATTCAGTATTTGTATACACTGTGAAATGATCACCTCAGTAGGTCTAGGTATCCTTTCCCATACAAAATTATATTATTTTTCTTGTGATGAGAAATTTAAGTATTTACTCTCTTGGAAACTTTGTATGCTCTACAATATTGCTGACTACAGTCACCTTGCTGTACATTGCATCCCCATGCCTTACTTATTTTATAATTGGAAGTTTGAACCTCTTGACTCCCTTCACCCGTTTCACCCAACCTCGTCCTACCCCCAGCAACCACTGGCCTGTTTTCTGTATCTCTGATTTTTGTTTTTAATTTTGTTTTGTAGATTCCACATATAGGTGAAATCATACAGTATTTTGTCTTTTTCTCTCTGACTTGCTTCCCTTAGCATAATTTCCTCAAGGTCCTTCCCATGTTGTAGCAAATGACAAGATTTCTTTCTTTTTTATGGCTAATACTATTCCACTGCATATGTATACCACATCTTCTTTATTGACTCATCCATCAGTGAACACGTAGGCTGTTTAATATCTTGGCTGTTGTAAATAGTGCTGCAATAAACACAGGGATGCATACAGCTTTTTGAATTAGTGTTTTTCTTTTCTTCAGATAAGTACCTAGGAGTAGAAGTGCTGAATCATATAATAGTTTTATTTTTAATTTTTTGAAGAACCTTCATACGGTTTTCCATAGTGACCTCACCAGTTTGTTTGCCCACCAATACAAATTGTGCATGAGGGTCCCCTTTTCTGCATATCTTTACTAAGACTTGATATTTCTTGTCTTTTTGGTCATACCCATTCAAATACTTGTAAGGTGTTATCTCACTGTGATTTTGATCTGCATTTCCCTGATAATTAGTGAGGTTGAGAATCTTTTCATGTGCTTGTAACCCCTTATCAGATACCCGGTTTATGAATATTTTCTCCCACTCAGGAGATTGCCTTTTCATTTTGTTGACAGTTTCCTTTGCTATACAGATGTATACTTTGATGTACTTCCATTTGTTTGGTTTTGCTTTTGTTGCCTTTGATTTTGGAGTCAGATAGAAGAAAATCATCACCAGGACAGATGTCAAGGGACTAATTGTCCTTGTTTTCTTCTAGGAGTTTTATGGCTTCATGTCTTACATTCAAGTCTTAATCCATGTTGAGTTTTTTGTGAATGGTGTAAGATAGTAATCTATTTTCTTTTGCATGTGGTTGTCCAATTTTCCCAACACCATTTATTGAAGAAAATGTCCTTTCCCCATTATATATTGTTGCCTTCCTGGTTGTAAATTATTTGACAATATATATGTGGGTTTATTTCTGTGATCCCTATTCTGTTCCATTGACCTGTCTATTTTTATGCCAATATCATACTCTTTTGATTACTGTAGCTTTGTAATATAGTTTGAAATCAGGGAGTGTGATGCCTCCAGTTTTGCTTTTGTTGCTCAGGTTTGCTTTGGCTATTCAGGATCTTTCATGTGTTCATACAAATTTTAAGATTTTTTTTTTCCGTTTCTGTGAAAAATGCCATTGAACTTTTTATACAGAATACATGGAATCTGTAGGTTGCATTGGATAGTATGAATGTTTTAACAGTATTAGTTCTTCCAATCTTTGAGCATGAAATATCTTTCTGTTTTTTTTATGTCTTCATTTTCTTTCATCAGTGTCTTAACAGTTTTCAGTGTACAGGTCTTTCATGTCCTTGGTTAAGTTTATTCCCAGGTTTTTTTTTTTGTTTCTTTCTTTTTTTTTTTTTTTGAAGCTGTTGTAAATGGGACTGTTTTCTTAATTTATGTTTTTGATAGTTTTCTGTTAGTGTAAATAAATACAACAGATTTTTGTGCATTGATTTTGTACCCTATAAGTTTAATGAATTCATTTATTAGTGTTAAAAGTTAGTTGATGGAGTCTTTAGGGTTTGTGTATACACACACACACACACACACACATACACGTATAATCATATCATTCACATATAGTTACAGCTTTACTTCTTCCTTTACAATTTGGATGTCTTCTATTTATTTTCCTGTCTAACATCTCTGGCTAGGATTTCCAATACTGTGTTGATTAAAAGAGGTGAGAGTAGACATCCTTGTCTTATTCCTGATCTTAGAAGAAAAGCTTTCTTCTTTTCACCACTAAGTATGATGTTAGTTGTGGCCTTGTCTGTAGCCTTTATGTTGAGGTACATTCTCTCTATACCCAATTTGTTAAGAATTTTTATTATAAACGAATGTTTAATTTTGCCAAATGCTTATTATGCATCGATTGAGACAAATCATTTGTATCCTTCATTTTTTTAAATGTAGTGTATCATGTTGATTGATCTGCAGGTGTTGAAAAATGTTTGCATCCTGGAATAAATCCCACTTGATTTTGATGTCTGATCCTTTTAATGTATTGTTGAATTCAATTTGTCAGTATTTTTTGAGGATTTTTGCATCTATGTTTATTAGTGATGTTAGCCTATAATTTTCTTTTTTTGTGAGGTGTCCTTGTCTGGTTTTGGTATCAGGATAATGCGGGCCATTGTAAGGTGAGTTTGGAAGTATTCCCTCCTCTTCAATATTTTGCAAGGAGTTTGGGTAGGATAGGCGTTAAATCTTCTTTGAATGTTTGGTAGAAGTCACCAGTGAAACTGTTTTGTCTTGGGTGTTTGTTTGGAAGTTTTTGATTACTGATTCAATCTCCTAACTAGTAATCACTCTATTCAAATTTACTAAATTTTCATGATTCAGTTTTTGAAGATTGTATGTTTCTAGAAATCTATTCATTTCTTCTGAGTTGACTATTTTGTTGGTGTATAATTGGCCATAGTAGTCTTTTATGATCCTTTATATTTCTGTGGTATCAGTTGCAACTTCTCTTTTACTTTTGATTTTATTTATAAAAGCCCTTTCTCTTTTTTTCTTGGTAATTCTAGCTAAACATTTTTCAATTTTGTTTCTCTTTTCCAAGAACCAGCCATTAGTTTCATTGATCTTTTCTATTTTCCTGTTTAGTCTCTTTTTGTTTTATTTGCACTCTGATTTTTATTTTCTTCCTTCTAGTAAACTGGCCTTTGTCTTTCTTTTTCTGGTTCAGTTAGGTGTAAGTTAGATGGTTTATTTGAACGTTTTTTGTTTCTTTCTTGAGGTAGGCCCATATCATTGTGAATTTCCCTCTTAGAACTTCTTTTGCTGCATCCCATAGATTTTGATATGTTACATTTCCATTTTCGTTTACCTCAAGGTACTTTTTGATTTCTCCTTTGATTTCTTCATTGACTCATTTGCTGTTCATTAGATGTTGTTTAATCTCCACATATTTGTGATTTTTTCCAGTTTTCTTCTTGTAATAGATTTCTAGTTTTATATCACTGTGGTCAGAAAAGATACTTGATATGATTGTAATTTTCTTGAATTTACTGAAACTTGTTTTGTAGCCTTGGATATGGTATATCCTGGAGAATGTTCCATGTGAACTTGAGAAGAATATTTATACTGCTATTTTGGAGTGGAATGTTCTCTGTCTACCTGATCTAATATGCCATTTAAGGCCAATGTTATCTTATGTATTTTCTGTCTAGATAATCTATCCATTAATGTAAGTGGGGTATTAAAACCCTCTACCATTATTGTGTTACTATTTCTCTCTGTATATATTAATATTTGCCTTATTTATTTAGGTGCTCCTATACTGAGTGCATAAATATTTACAAATATTATATCCTCATGTTGCATTGACATTTTACTATTATGTAATGCCTTTCTTTGTCTTTTATTACAGTCTTTGTGTTAAAGTCTATTTTGTCTGATATAAGTATAGTATTCCAGCTTTCTTTTGTTTTCCATTTTCGTGGAACATCTTTTTCTATGCCATCACTTTCAGTCTGTGTGTATCCTTATATCTGGTGAGTCTTTTGTAGAAGGCATATAGTTGGGTCTTATTTTGTTTGTTTTAATCCATTCAGCCACTCCATGTCTTTTAGAGAATTAAGTCTATTTACTTTTAAATTAATCATTGATAGGTATATAATTATTGCAGTTTTGTAACTTGTTTTCTGATTGTTTTGTAGATCCTCTCCTCTTGTTCTCTTCTCTTGTGGTTTGATGACTTTCTTTAGTGTCATATCTAGATTCCTTTCTCATTGTCTTGTGAATCTATTATAGGTTTTTCCTCTGTGGTTACAGTGAGACTCACATATACCATACTATATATGTGTATAGAATGCTTCTTTCTCTCTTCTCCTTCTAGGACCCCTATAATGCAAATATTAGTCTGCTTGATGCTGTCTCATAGGTCCCTTAGGCTATCTTCACTTTTTAAAATTATTTTTTCTTTTTGTTGCTTTGTTTGGGTGAGTTTTACTGCCCTGTCTTCTAGCTCACTCATCCTTTTTTCTGCTTCATCTAGTTTACTCCTGAGTCCCTCTAATGTATTTTTCAGTTCAATTATTCTATTTTTCAACTCTGTGACTTCTGTTTGATACTTTATCTTTCCTATATCTTTATTGACATTCTCACTGTGTTCATCGACTTCTCCAAGTTTGATGAGCATCTTTATGACCATTACTTTGAACTGTTTATTAGATAAATTATTTCAATTTCATTACTTTTTTTCAGAGATTTTATCTTACTCTTTCATTTGAAACATATTCCTCTATTTCCTCATTTTGCTTGACTCTCTCTGTTTCTGTGTATTAGGTGAAACAGCTGCTTCTGCCAGTCTTGAAGGAGTGACCTTATGTGGGAAATGAGTATTTTTTGTTCAACATTGCTCTAGCTCTTGGTTGTCTCTCAAACCTTTGTGATTGTGTAAGCAGCCTGATTTGTTCTTGGTAAGTTCAAGTTGTTGAAGATATGCCAAAAATCTGTTAGTGTTCTAAACGGAGGAATCTCACTCAGCACCTAGTTGCAGGCTGATCGGAAGCCAGACACTCAGTCCACAGCTTTTAAGGTGCAAATATATACAGTCCTGGGGGACCAGCATCATAAACCCTAGTGACCTCCAAACCAGGTGATGTGTAGATGTCCCCTGTGAACAGTTGCAAAAATCAGGGTCCCAGATGAGTATAAGACCTTTTCTGGTAGGTACCAACCAGCTGTAGTGAGACCTTGGGAGAGCACAAAGATTGCTTCTCCTGGCATATGTCCCTGAGAGCAACACTATAGCCTCTAGATGTGTGGAAAACCTGGAGCCTGCCACTCAGGCTGAAGCTAAGGAACATGTGAATTGGCCTTTTTCACAGGAAGACTGGGGATGTGTTTCAGTCTGCTGTCTCTGTGGCACCGTGGGGGTAGTAGCCTTTCAAGAACTGTCTCCAGTTGTTACAGATCTGTGAGATGTAGGAACACAAGCCACTCTGACCACCAGAGTCAGTCAGTCAAGTCTCCTTGTGCAGTCTGAACATGACCACTGGTTTTATCAAGGCAGTGGTAAAGTGCAAGAAGCATGGAAGAACAGGACAGTGCATGTCTACCGGCTTCAGCAGAGCAGCTGGAAAGTGCAGGGATGGGGCATGCCTGCTGGCATTAGCATGGCAAGTGGGAGATTGCAGGAAGTGGGTACACCTGCTTGCACTAGCAATGCAGGAGGAAAGTGCAAAAATGGCACCCACCACTGCCTCTGTCCAGGAGAGATTTCCAACAGGCCTGTGACTCCCCCGGCACCCTCCCACCCCAAAAGGCTTTTTAAGATTAGCAAATGGACGTCCTTCACAAATAGTTTAGATACTTTTCAAACTGCTGCTTTTGCACTGGGGCCCAGGGTGACTGAGTCTGTGTGTAAGCCCCTTAAGAGAAGTATCTCAGTTTCCTCCAGCCCTTAGGGTCTCCTGGACGAAGGCTCCATTGCTTTTCAAAACTAGATGGTTTGAGTGCTTTCTGGTACAGTTCCCAAGGCTTGAGGTACATGCTGTGGCGCACAAACCCTGTAGTCCTCAGGAAGAAACTTCTGCTTTGTAATATCCCTTTTAATTGTGTGTTGCTGCCCTGAAGGCAGAGTTTTTGATGAGACCCCCCATCTCCACCTCTCCAACCCATCTCCACGTGGCCCTTTTATACTTTGTTGTGGAAGAGTTGTTCAGCTAGTTTTCAGGTCTTTTTCAGAGGGAACTGATCCATATATAGGTGTAGACTCTGTGTGTCTGTGGGAGGAGGTGTTGCAGGATCTTCCTACACTGCCATCTTGCACTGCCTCTTCCTATGATCTCAAACTAACTGTTTTCTCTACTTCTTAGACATAATGCCGTTGAAGACTTCATAGACTACAGTGTAGTGTAAATATAACTTTCATATGCACTGGGAAAACAAAAAATTCATGTGACTTGCTTTATTGCAATATTTGCTTTATTGTGGTCTGAAACCAAATCACCGTATCTCTGAGGTATGCCTGTATCTATTCCAGGTAATAAAATAAAAAACCAGGGCTATTTTTTTTTAAATTTAATCTTAGCATTTTCATGGGCTTTTACTTTCACAAGTATATGATTTTGTGATGGGCATCTCAGTAACATGTTCTATGCTTTCATTTATTTTTATGTCACAAACATAATCATTCTAAACAGGCTTTTTTTCAGTAGTCTTCCAAGACTTGTTTGTGAGGTTAGAAAAATAGTATTCAGAACTTTGAAACTGCATTTCAACCCAAAAGCCATGTTAACATTATCCATTTCTGTGGAGTGCAAATTCTTTAAAGTGAGAATCAAGTTGCTATTAAAATTAGACTCCCTTTCAGTGTTTTCTTGTTGGATTTCTTGCAAAAAATAGAAAGTTTAGCACAATAGAGATGTGAAAAAAGACATTTGATTATTATCATGCAAGTTATTAACAGTGTCAGAATAGCAGCCATAAAAAATATCCTTCAGGGAAAAGTGAGTCGGTAATGGGATTTATCAGCTCAGTGGGCATGTAAAGCCTATTTGTTTTAATGGCATATTTTAACACAAACAAGGAAACATATTTTGTGGCAACAGTCTTAATTAATTTGTTTTTGGTCAAGCTATATTCCTTTCCAAATTTAAAATCAACGGCAATGAGAATACTTAAAATTAATTATGGTACTTTACATTATTCATTACCCATTTTAAAATGCCAGCTATATTAATCACTGAATCCTTTTTGTGCAACTATAGCTGTGCTGAGAAATGTCATTTATAACAATTTGGATAGCCTTATAACATTCATTAAGTATATTGTATGTGTGGCCCTATGCTTTATATATTCTCATGCTGATAACTACTATTTGAATCTAAGAGACAACACTATTATGATTAAATTGCCCATGCCTATCAGAAGTCAGTTAATTATAAAGGCCTATGAGTGGAAAATGTTTTCAACTTGGAAAATTGTACAGTCCAGAATCAGTTTGAAATATGTCAGAAAACAGTAGTGTAACAGTATTTGTCATCAGTTATTATAAGGATATAAGTTTCAGTGGAATGAATATAATCTCTTTCAGGTAGCCATTCAATAAAAGACAGTTAAAACCATTGTCCGTACCATCGTCATCTTATTGGCAGACTAAAAACTGCAGTCTGACTAATTGAGATGAAGTTTCACAGTTACTTAATCTCACCTTGCCTGCAGCATATTTCCACATTTATCCACCCAGATTTTAAATTCTATAATTATGAATATTGGTTTCTCTTTTCCTTTTGATACCCTGATATAGCTCCTTGCCTTGAAATGGTATTTTCTAAAGGATTTTATTTGATTTCACTGTTTTAATAGATTACTTCACGTTTTCTATGCTTATCTCCCTTAAGTTGTAACCAAGGTTATTAAATCACCAATTGAAAATCCTACCTATTTTTGTCATCCTAAAACCTCAATACCCAATTTTTAAATGATAATCTTTCACTTCTACTTTGAATTAAGGGAACTTGTGACCCCTTAAAGAGAGAAATATAAAAGCTCAAACAGCAGACCACAATAACACTATGCAAACTTTCCCTCTGCTTTATTTTTCAAACCCTTTGAACCCCTTGACCCCCGGTGTCAGAGTGTGCAATTTTCTATAGTGCCTTCCACTTTCTTTTCCACCCCAGTCACTCAAATCTGGAAAGGCAAAACTGAGAATTAGTTAAGAGGTCTTATTTCATGCATACTTCCTCTAGGACTATCTCTGCCATTTTCACTCTCATAAATCTACTTTTTATCATGGGAGTGATTTTTTTTTCCAAAGGGTTTTCTCTTCTATAAAGCATGTTTAGCCCTTCTAAGGTGTCAGATTTTCAAATATCTCAGCTTTCTCTGATACTGCCTTTTGTCAGTCTCAGGTCCATGGGTCTATTTTTGCACAGCTTTTGAGATTTCATAGCGAATGAAGCTGAGAGGTGAGAAGGTTTCTTCTCCATACACACAAAAATAATGGTATCTGAAACTCTCTAAGCATCCTAAATCTATCTACTTTACAGTGGAATGCAGGAGCCAGCTGGCAGTAACCTACAAGTCGTAAGATCTAATTTTCAAATGTTAAAGAATTTTGCAAGCCAAATTAGGAATATTTACAGCATGTGAATGCCCAACCGCATCCTTCTAACTAGTTTTTGAATCACTGCTGACTTTGGGCCATATGGGAGGCTACTTGGGGCAAGAAACTTAAGATTCCTAGAATTCCTATTATCTGGCTGAGAGGATATACTAGGAAACACTAATTCTTTAATAGGGAGGTCTTAACAAGGAATTTTAATGTTACCCTTAATTGTTACACTGAGGCCAGCTCTTAACTTTGAGATTGTTTATTCTTATAGAGAGACTACAAAGAACAAATGTTAGAGCACGAAGATAGCTAGATATGAGCAGAGAAAGAGGGGCATGGTCCAAATTGCAGGAAACAATACATCTTATAAACTAGGGTTCTTGGGCAAAGAAAAACAGGAACACTGGACAAACAGCAAACCACACATTTTGCGGGGACATCTGTCCTGGATGCAGACAAAGAAAGATGGGAAAAGGTAGGACTCTACCTTTTCACAAAAGGAATGTGAGCTTTTGCACATTATGCTCTCATTACAATAAAATTAGCCTTGCAGATAAGAAGTACCCGTCGTGCACCAAGGCCATGACATTTCCTGTGGAGACTAAATAAGGACAAAAATCCCATCTCCCCTTAGGGAGGTGCAGCTGGGATGAAAATCAGGGAATACTACCCAAAACCCCTCCCTCTGCAATGAATATTCCACCCTTTCATTTCTACACCCCATGTAGCTGGCTTGCCAAAGAAACTCATGACAGCTACTCACCTGAGTCTGCCTGCTCTCCCCTAGAGAGTGTATTATCGTTTGATCAATTCTTGCTTTACTTTCCTTACCTCTGTTTCTCATCTCTGAATTCTTTCTGTGACTAGATAAGAACCTACTCTCCGGTAACACAAACAGTTTCATTTTTTTAACCCAATAGGTCCTGCTTACAACTAAGAGAAGCTAGCTGGCACTTCCTTCATTCTGCCAGAACTGTCCTTAGCCAGGTACACAGTCAATTTAGTAAATTTTTTGTTTTTCCAAGTTACTTCAGGCAAACATTTTTGCCATTTTTTTTTTACCACTATGTAGCATGTGTTGCTTTTTAACCTTGGTTAATAACTTTCTCACTGTTCTGTCAGCCTGTAACTATGGTTGACTTGCTGTCCTTTCCAACTCCACCTGCCACGTGACCCCAAAGTCACTGACACATGTTTTATTCTTAGAGCTGCACAAATTTCACTTATCCACTGCTGTATCATAAATCAACTAAAAGTCTTAGGGACTTAGAAAGACAAGTGGTTTATTATTTCTCATGATTCTGTGATCTAGCTGGGTGATTCTCTGTTGGTTCTGCCTGAACCCAGACATGTGACTGGGATGAAAGTTTCAAGGTGGCTTCATTCACATCTGTTGTAGTCTGTGCTGCTAGCCAGCAGGTGTGCCTCTGTTCTCTTCCACATAGCCTTTATTCTTCTTTACACAATTCAGCAAACATTTTCTGTGAAGAGTCAGGTAGTAAATATTTTAGGTTTTGTGGGTCATAGGGTCTCTCTGTCACCACATCTCAATTCTGCTATTGTGGTATGAAAACACTGTTGAAAATATGAGAACAAATTGAGTATGTTCCAATAAAACTTTATTTATAAAAACACATATACCAAACTAGGTTTGGTTGATAGGCTGTACTTTTCCTCTTCCTGCTCTAGTAAGCTATTCTAGTCCTACCTGACAGTCTCACAGCAGCATTCCAAGGAAGAAAGCCCCAAAGAATGCATTTTCTGTTTGTGTCACGCACGATAGGACACAAGCAGAATATTTTCTGCTGTGTCACAATGGGACACAAGCAGTCTGCATTATCCTATTGGTCTAAATAAGTCACATGACCAAGCCCCAAATCAAGTTATGAGAGGACTAAAACATAGATAGATACAGAGAGGCATGATTTTTTTGAGGATCATTAATAAAGTAATCTACCAAAGATAGTTATTTTAATTTTATTTAAGTTATACTTTATATAAAATATTGTCCTTAAAATCTCCATTAACATCTATTGTAGCAACATTTTATTCAATATATGTGTGTTTTAATGGCAATCTTTACAAAATGGCAATATATCATGTTGTTATTCATTCATATATTTAAATTAAATATATGCTTAATATAGTAATACATGCTTACTATAGACATATTTAAATATATATATATGGTCAGGCTATCAGATTAAGGACCAACATTTCTGGATAACTTACTATCTTCATTGTCTAAATCTGAATAGTATGTCTACTCTGAAACTAAAATTTATGTTGATTAACCTTTAAATTTTTCTCATTTTTAAGTTTAAATAATAATATATTTATTATCACCCAAGATAGGAATTGGCAAGCTTTTTGTGCAAAGGGCCAAAGAGTAAATATTTTAAGATCATGGAACATATGGTCTCTCTCACATGTTTTCCTTTGTTTTGTTTTGTTTTATATTTTATAACCCTTTGCTAACATAAAAAACATTCTTAGCTTTCAGGTCATATACAACCAAGCCACAGAATGAAGGCTTTCAGAATATAGTTTGCTGACCCATGTTAAAAAAAATTATCCTTCATCCTCATGTCTACTAGTTATCTCAATTTTAAGCAATAAATGAAACTCAATAGCCCCCTATTACAAGTTGATTTTTTGTGTTTTATACGGGAATATATATGTACACATACATTTATACATATACACACATGTACATACATCATGATTTTATTTAAACTCAGGAATGAATAGTTTTCTTGAAATATTTACTTTGCAGAATAAGTCTACTAAATAATTATTTATTTAAAGTGATATATTCTGCCTTAAGTTGGAATCTAGAAAGTGCAAGTTTAGATGTATCCCTTTGTGTGTGAATTAGTTTATATCTGCTTTTACTATGCTCCAGAGTCTTTTCCCTGACACCTCACATATTTATGATAGTCACCTGTCTTATACAGACATTTGAATTTGCAATCCCTTGTATAAATGAGCAATAATTCCTTGCTTGAAACAATTTAGTGCCTTTCTATTTCTGTCTGGATAAAACCTCACATCCAATTTGTTTTCTCCCCATCTGATCTCCATTCCAAACTATTCAAGTTCTGTCCATTCTGTGTTTTGTCCACACTGGAATTCCTTTAGTTTTTCTAATATGTTTTGCAACCTGCATTCCTTCTGTCTTTAAACAGTGCTCTACCCCATTTGTTTTTCTAGTTTAGTTCTACTCTCTGTATCTCAACACAATTCCCACAACCTCAGAAATACCTCTCTGTTAACACAGAGTTGGTAAATAATAGTAATATTTAATTATTAATAGTATTAGTTAATATTTATATCCTCTTAGTAAGGACCAGTGTTCTCAGTACTATATTTACATGAACTCATTTCATCCTAGAAAAATCCCTAAGCACTTGACACTATTATCCTCATTTTTCATGAGCTGAGGCTAAAACAAATAGACAAAGTTACTTTCCCAAGCTTTGTAGGTGGTGATTCAAATTTTGAGCTAGAGGTCTGGCTTTGGGGCTCATGATCTTATCCCCATGGTTCTTCATCACTATCATCTTCATTATTGTCATCATCTTCATCTATGTCTTCTTCATCAGCAGCAATAGCAGTAGCACACTGTAAAAAGCCAAATGATAACAATAACTAAAAGAACTAACATAAATCAAGAGCTTACAATGTTATGGCTCCTGCGTTAAATATATTCTATGAATATTTTAACTTCATCTTCACAAGAACACCTCAGAAACAGCTTTCTAAAAAGGGAAATAAGTAATGATTCTTTGGTGTCATAGTAATTCCTGTTATTTTTTCTCAAAGACTTCAAATTCACATTGTTATAGAAAACAAAAAACTTGATGTCTGTTTTTTTGTTTGTTTTGCTTTCATAAATATAGTGATGTTTGCTTCCAGTTCACATTAACCACTAGGATTAATGTCTCATGTTAGATCTTAACCCTCACCAATAACTATAGCATCTTTTAAATCTCAACTCCTTCACAGTAGACTAAAAAAAACCCAACTGCAAAATATTTTCTTTACTTTCTCTGTGCATTTTCCTAAGCAAGTGAAATTTGCTGGTTAAAAGCCCATTCTAAGGCTGATAATTTCACTCTAAATTCATAATCACAAGATTCAGCTTAACATTTGATACTTCTTACACTGTATGATATGTGAAATAGTATAAGATCATTTGAAAATTGTTTTTGAGTTATAAGAGTGGTCTTGCACTCAGTTACTTAAAATTGCTCAAATCTGGAAAGAAATGTGTGCATCAACAGGAAAACATGTATCAACAGGAAAATATTTAACTATATGGGTACTTTCCTACAATGAAATAGTGCTCAGCAATGAAAAAGAATAAACTAATGAAGACCATAGTGATATTCATGAATAATTTCAAAAACCATATGTCTGAGGGGGGAAAGAGACTGGTATAAAAACGTATGGTTCAGTTTTTTATGAAGTCCCACGAACTGTAACACTGATCTATTTCGATAGAAATAAGAAATTGGAACAAGTAGTTTCTGTGTAGGGATTTTGAGGAAATGGACTAGGAAAGAGATGAGAAGATGTTTCTGTAACCTTAATATAGGTATTGGTTAGATCAATAATTCTATAACTTAATTTGATGGTTGTTTATAGTCATGATGATAATAATCAAAAGTCATTGTCCATTTTAATTCTGTGAATTTCACTGTGTCAATTATAATACCAGGAGTGGTTTTAAAAGTGAAAGTGTTTTCACCATTTGCCTCCAGTTACTGTTCCATTTTCTGCCCTACCCATAGCCAAACTCCAAGAAGAATCTTCTAAAAAAAAATACCATATTCACTACTTCTCATTCAGTAGAGATCTGCAGTGAGCTGTCAAATTGGCCAGTAATCTCATATTGCCAAATCTTCATCTCACTTTACCCTTCATCAGTATTCTTCACAGTTGACCTATATTTTGTTGTTGTTTTTTTCTTGACATACTTTTCCTTTATTTAACTGGTCTTACACCACAATCCTCCCACCCCCATCCCATCCTGGCTCTTCTTTCTTTGCTTAGTTTTTGTTTATACCTACATCTACCTCTGTTCTTCAAAATTTGTCCTCATTGGCAGTACTGTACTTCTTTTAATTTCTGTATTCTTTTTAGATTATCTCATCTACTTTTATGGCTTTAAAATACTCTCTGTGAAGATGACAACAGACTTGCACTTGAAGCCTAGAGATTTAGAGTCACAAATCTTATTAATCCGTTGGCATGTTTGGATGCTAGACTGATATCTCAATATTTTAACATATCTAAAATTGAACACTTCGGATCTCCCTTGAATGGACTTTGTCCCAAACTACAATATTACTCTAAATATGTCATCTACATAGTTAATCAAGGGAGACAACAAGAAGTCATCTTTCATTTCTCCATTTATTTCATTCATATTTAATTAGTCCAGTCATCTTAGTCATAGATAGATGATAGATTGATCAATAATAAAAAAAAAAGGAAACAGAAATGTGTATACATAGTAAAGATATTTTCTAGTAAAACCACAGAAGTGTTTTAGTGGCATTCCCTAATTACATTTTATTTTCAATAATATCCAACTTAAAGGTAATTAGATGTGATATGCATTTAAATCTAAGTTGAAATCATAATGTTCCACAGAAGCACTAACAGTATACAGCCAAGTCAAAATGTAGTTTCACTGACTATTCATATTTTTAGAAGACAAAAATAACGTGGCATGCTTTACATAAATATACAAATGGTTACACTTGTATGGTTACATAAATATACAAATATTTCCATACCTTCATATTCCTAACACAGAAACTAACTGTATAGACTCACCTAATTCTGGATTAATGGAATGATCAGCTTCTGTTTTCTTAACAAATGCAATATGCCACGCAATTTAGCATACTTGTAGTTCTCATGATAACCAGAAGCCATTTCAGATGAAAGTAAAACTTTAAAATATTGTGGTGATATGTGAAGCAAAATAATTGCTGCTCAATAATGCAGAAAATAATGTCTATTAGGAACATAAATTTTAGACTAACACCTGAAGCACATTCCTTCACCCACTAATTTATTAGCACAGTTTGCATGTTATGCCATGGTTAAATAGCATTAAGTAAATTGCTAGGCTCCAAAATGTAAAAATAGATTTAATTTACACCTGTGTTACATGCCCTGTATGTTTGCTTCTGTTGAGTATGGTTGAGAACATGGAAGTATGCAATTATCCTGTAGTACCAATTTTTATGAATTCAAATCACATAGGAAAAAAAGTTACCTTTTTCTGAAATGTAATTAAAGGTTTATGAAAAGGAGAAGACATTCGAGGCCTGTTTTGTTTGATGTATATTTTGGTTTCATTTGTCATGTGAAGCGTTACTGTTCCTCATATAACAAGTAGCAAGAAAAATAAATTATGAAACCTAAATGTATTGAAATTGTAAAATCAATATATATAAAATAATGCCAGATGATGTAGTTAAGAAAAATAAAAGCTCTTTTATATCTGTGAAAAATATTCTGCAGGATGAAAATTAACAACTGCTAGTCTTCAGCTGCACCAACATGAATCCATGGAAACATTTAACACACTTAACTGCTCATACTAATACTTTCATACTCATACATTCATATTTTTATGATATGAACACTTTATAATAATAATTTGCTCTCTGAATGTTTCCTTTGGGAATTGTGATAGTATCAGCAAATGTTTTCCCTTTTTACTCCATTACAGGAGGTATCACTTAAAGGAGATGAGCCTACACACTAATTACTTTGTGGATACGGAAAATTAGGATATCTATCTGGCAAACAGTTACAAAAAATATAGTAGCTTAAGAATGAATTTTAGGGAAGAAATTAATTAGAAAAAAGTTGCCCAATTAGGGAAATTAAATTGAGCAAAAATATAAGTTTTCCTAATTTTAATGATTTTCTATACTTTAAAATAAATTTTATAGATTTATTAAGTAAAAGAAAAGTTATTTCAAAGGAAAAGTTATTTCAATTAGCTGTACAGTTAACTACTAACCAAAATAATGTGCATTACTGCTAATTGTTTATAGGTCCAATACAATTTAATATGTGGAAATTTATTTCAATACATTTTATCTAATAATCATACTTAAGACTAAACTAAATTATTAAAATCAAAAACGGAGAAAAAATATTGATAGTTTTTGGACTTAAAATGAGATACAAGTGATATTACCCAAGTAAGGCTTATGAATTAAGAGATTTGCTCATATTTGTGAACTTTCCAATTATATTTGAACTAATTATGATCGATTGCACTAATTATGGTGAATAATACATTTTCCTTACATTTATTATACTGCTATGATATTTTCATGAAAACAGTATCTTCTGAACCCTATTTTTTATTGCTTTGAAAAGTCCACTTAACACAGTTGCAAAATACGTCAGATTGCATATAAAAGTTCTGTGAACAAATTTTTTACATATGAAAGTTATTTCATAGTAAAAGTGACCCCACCACACACATGCAGCTCCTAAAGTTACTCCTTCAAAAGCAAAGGATGCAGCACTATTTGTCACTTAAAAAAGTAATCAATTTACAAACCAGTTTACAATTAAAATTCCTCCATATATATTATTTTAATAGGCCTTATTACTCTAAGTGTGCACCTCCCTAGATTTCAAACTTTTATGTTTCCAGTAGCAACAGTTGTTTGTATAAATGTAATCAAGCCTACATAATATATTTGAAGACAATGACAAAGCAAGAGATACTGCTTTCAATTCAATATAATTCTTTGTTATGCTATTATATTTATGACTCCTCTATAAAAGTTGAAATGTAGCTAGGACAACCTGTGTAATTACACCAAATTTAAATGTACCTGTAAAACATGATTCCAGCTCCTCTGAAAACCAGGTTACAGCTGCTACTGTTGCTTCTGCAGCTGCTGACCTGGAATTCCATTGCTTTGAGATCTGCAGGTGGTAGTTATTATGCAAACATTAATTCAGAGAAAAATGAGACTATATAAAATATATATTTTATATGTAAGTTATATTTTTAAGATACATATATGTGTATAGGCACACACACATAATTTTTAAGGAGATTTTTTTGTTTCATAATTTTTATTTTGTATTGGAGCATAGGTGATTTACAATGTTGTATTAGTTTCAGGTGTACAGCAAAGTGATTCAATTATATATACACATATATCTATTCTTTTGCAGATTCTTTTCCCTTACACATTATTACAGAGTATTGAGTAGTGTCCCTGTGCGATATAGCAGGTCCTTCTTGATTATTTTATATATACTAGTGAGTATATGTTAATCGCCACCTCCCAATTTATCCCTCCACCCTGTGTTTCCCCTTTGGTAACCATAAGTTTATTTACTAAGTCTGTGAGTCAGCTTCAGTTTTATAAATAAGTTCACTTGTATCATTTTTTTAGATTCCACATAGAAGTGTAGAAGTGATATCATATGATACTAGACAAGCCTTGTTTTTTTTTTCTTTTTAAACATCTTCATTAGAGTAAAATTGCTTTACAATGGTGTGTTAGTTTCTGCTTTATAACAAAGTTAATCAGCCATACATATACGTATATCACCATATCTCCTCCCTCTTGCGTCTCCCTCCCACCCTCCCTATCCCACCACTCTAGGTGGTCACAAAGCACCGAGATGATCACCCTGTGCTATGCGGCTGCTTCCCACTAGCTATCTATTTTACACTTTGTAGTGTATATATGCCAATGCTACTCTCTCACTTCGTCCCAGCTTACCCTTCCCCCTCCATGTGTCCTCAAGTCCATTCTCTATATCTGCGTCTATATTCCTGTCCTGCCCCTAGGTTGTTCAGAACCATTTTTAAAAAATTCCATATATATATATGTGTTAGCATAAAGAATTTGTTTTTCTCTTTCTGACTTACTTCACTCTGTAGGACACACTCTAGCTCCATCCACCTCATTACAAATAACTCAACTTCGTTTCTTTTTATGGCTGAGTAATATTCCATTGTATATATGTGCCACATCTTCTTTATCCATTCATTTGTTGATGGACTCTTGGGTTGATTCCTTGTCCTGGCTATTGTAAATAGAGCTGCAATGAACATTGTGGTACATGACTCTTTTTGAATTATGGTTTTCTCAGGGTATATGCCCAGTAGTGGGATTGATGGGACGTATGGTAATTCTAGTTTTAGTTTCTTAAGGAACCTCCATTCTGTACTCCATAGTGGCTCTATCAATTTACATTCCCAACAACAGTGCAAGAGGGTTCCGTTTTCTCTACACCCTCTCCAGCATTTATTGTTTGTAGATTTTTTGATGATGGCCATTCTGACTGGTTGAGGTGACACCTCATTGCAGTTTTGATTTGCATTTCTCTAATGATTAGTGATGTTGAGCATCCATTCATACGTTTGTTGGCAATCTGTATATCTTCTTTGGAGAAATGTCTATTTAGGTCTTCTGCCCATTTTTGGATTGGGTTGTTTGTTTTTTTTTTTTGATACTGAGCTGCATGAGCTGCTTGTAAATTTGGGAGATTACTCCTTTGTCAGTTGCTTCATTTGAAAATATGTTCTCCCATTCTGAGGGTTGTCTTTTCATCTTCTTTATGGTTTCCTTTGCTTTGCAAAAGCTTTTAAGTTTCATTAGGTCCCATTTGTTTATTTTTATTGTTATTTCCATTTCTCCAGGAGGTGGGTCAAAAAGGATCTTCCTGTGATTTATGTCATAGAGTGTTCTGCCTATGTTTTCCTCTAAGAGTTTTATAGTGTCTTAGCCTTACATTTAGGTCTTTAATGCATTTTGAGTTTATTTTTGTATGCAGTGTTAGGGAGTGTTTGATTTCATTCTTTTACATGTAGCTGTCCAGTTTTCCCAGCACCACTTATTGAAGAGGCTGTCTTTTCTCCATTGTATATTCTTGCCTCCTTTATCAAAGATAAGGTGACCATATGTGTCTGGGTTTATCTCTAAGCTTTCTATCCTATTTCATTGATCTATATTTCTTTTTTTGTGCCAG